>NC_086169.1:7101974-7412534 GCF_035149785.1 Candoia aspera
TGATTGGTGGCAGACTGAGCAGCTTGGCAGTAAAATGTTCACCTCAGATGCTCTCTTTCTCCCTTTTCCTTTCCTTTGACTTAATATTTTTTTTATTGAGCTGCAGTCTCCCAATAATTGAAGTGTGGGGAAATCCAAAATTCCACAGTAGTTCTTGCAATTATGTTTTAATGGACTAGTTTAAAATACTGGTCCGTCTAATCACTTTAGCTGTTTATAAGCTCCTTCCATATCTGGGGTAGTTTCTCCGAGCCCCCTCTTCACAAAAAGGCTCTGTTAAACTTGTTCTAATTTTTCAATTTACCGAAACTTGCCCGGGGCGTTTTGCAGTTTGGGTTACCTTCGTTCCGCTTCTATGGGGTAGGGAGGAGCAGCGTATTTATTTCCACGCTCTTTGTTCTTAAAAGAGCACGGAAACAAATTTCAGGAGTTCAGAATCCTACTTGCAATTTCCCTTTTTTTTTTTTCCCATTAAGAAATCTGCACGCGGGAGGTACTGCCAAGGAATCAGAACTTGTGGGCGGGAAAACAATTGTCTCGTTGTATCAGGCGTTCCGATTTTGCTGCTCCAGTCTCAAAATATCCCCTGCACGCCGGTCAACATGATGACAGACTACCACAAAGGCGTCAGGTATAACTCACCCTGGAACGGCCAGTGCGCAAAAGCAGTGTCATTCTGCTACCCACTCCCTCCAAGGGGCTTCCACAGTAGAGATTCCTGACGGTTGATTCTCAGTGGGTCCTGTCCGTTGCCGGATGTGCCGTAGCTCTGGCCAGCTCTGCTGGGTGAAGCCTCCCTTTGGCTTTCCTGTGTACCGTAGTTCCCAGCCACCACGTGAAACAGTTCACCCAAGTTTAGGAATGAAAGCATGACAGTGTTAGAGGAGAAAGAGGAATGGGGGCCACGTGGGCAGGCCCTAGCGTACAAAAAGGGGGTGTGAATCTGAATTCCTGGAACAAGCAGTGTTAGTGTCCAGTCTGCGTCTTCCGCCACGATGGGTACGCCCCATCTCTGCACGGTTGCCTTTTTCATGGCCAGAGAAAGCAGCCCACTGCCAGTTAAGCCAAATCTGTGGTCAGTAAGCGACGCCCAATGCCTTTGAGAAATGTGGGGAGGGAGAAATACCTAGAGTCAGACATGGGGAATTTTGTCTGGCTTTAATTGTGGCCCTCAGACCATCGGGGGCCTGGCTGCGCATGCCCGTTCTAGGGTTAGTAAGCTATGCCATACCTCTACAAGAGAGAAGTGACAGGAAGCAACTATTTATTCATGAGTCCTTAAAAATAACCACCCTGGAATCGTTGGGAAGGATTCAGATCAGCTTCGTTCCATACCAAGTTTCAAGTGAATATATAACCCCAGATAACAGCAAAGGACCCTGCACATGGCCTCTCTATTTACTCCTGTATCCACCTTTTCTATTGTTTTCCTTGTCCAAATCTACACTAAATCCATTGAGAGGCGGGTTCCATAAAATATCCTGCAAACAGTGCAGGGAACATGAGAAAATACCAGCACACGCTGTTGAGTCCCAGGGATAGAAGTCTCCTGTTAACTCCCTTGAAGATTTACTGTTATGTCTGGCCAGAGTGCCCACACTTACTTCAGATCCTCAACAGTGAGAATTAACCTACTTTCTGGGTTCACGCAGTAGACTGAGTGCTCAACCAAATGAACTGGGTTGGGCCAACAAACTGCAAACTAGCCAAGGCCACCGCTCACCGCCCTTAGCGCATGCAAATGCTGTGTCTCGAACTGACTGTTCAACGTGGAGGGCAAACCCGTCGCACGTTATGTGAGTGGAGTGTGATGCCTTAACAGCTTTCCATCCGTTTGCTAAATCGTAGATGACTGATACATAAAACAAACCATTGTTTGGGTGGGCCATGCCACTTGGGCAGCCCAGTCATTTAAAGGGCCTGGCAACCGTGTTTATGCAACATGCAAATGTTTATTATTTTTTATTTTAAGCTGTTTGGGGGTTATTATCATCATCATCATTACTACTGTAGCGCAGATTTTTGTGTGAGCCCAGTTTGGTTAATTTCTGACTCAATGAAAACAGAGAAAATGGGTGAAGCAATCAAGCTGAGCATCTGTGAACAGAGCCACAGTGTAGTATGGCAGGAAGGATGCAGTTTCATGTCAGCCTATGGTTTCAAACAAAAATCTCAGGTTGGATCCTTTGCACCTGCAGAATATAGCATGAAGAGACTCCTGCTCACACCTTGGAACACAATGCCCACCAGCATTTAGTGTCTGACTCAGGTCTCTCCAGCCCAGTAACTGACAGCTGTTTTGCAGGGGGAGAGCCGGTTTCTATTCCAAACCCTTTTGTTCTTGTCAGAAGTGGTGTTCTGCAAAAGCCAGCTATTTTTTTTTCCTTAATGTTCAAGTGGAAGTGCCCAGGACAGAAGTGCCCAGAACTTTCGTTGCAGAATGTTCCTCCCCTTCAGGCCTTTCCCTTATTTTTCAATGCCCACTGCTTAATGAGTCCTCCTGCCAGCGCTGCCCCTTCAGTCCCCTAAGGATGCCAGCACAAATGGTGCCCAACAGCTTGTTCCTTACCTTGGCATGAATGGGAGGTGGAGAAAGGCTGGGTTCGGCACATGTACGCTGCTGGATGCGGCCTTTACTAGATCATCTGGCACTGGAGAGGTGGGCAGTAAGGTTTGGTGTATGCATCGTGGGACACTTTTCTGTGCTATGCTGGGGAAAGGAATCATGCTTTGGAGCTTTTCCAGGAGTGACTGGTTGTCAGCAATCAAATTTTGGATGATCCAACAAGGCACTGCTTAATAATAGCAGCCAGCATCCTAGGAACCTGGTAGTGGGATCGGTTGGCAGCAGAGAGAGGAGACAGGGCAATGTTAATGGAAAAACAAAACAAGGACATGAGACTGGACCCACCCACTATGGGTGCATAAACCATATCTGCCAGAGATGTTGGTGCCATTTAAAAAGGTTGCTACTGCTTTAAAGCCATGAGGACCAGAAACAGATTTTTTTAATTAAAGAGAAATTTCTCAGCAACTGCAAATCCTTCAGCAGATTGTATTTGCAAACAAGCAAATCTCGCAGACTCCCAACTGCAGTTTTGCTACTCTTCAGGAGGCCATGTGTTCTGCAGGATATTGCTTCTCGCCTCATCTATCTTCCTGCATCCCTCCGGCTCATCCCTTTGGACATCAAGGAAAAGCTCCTTTGACTTTTCCTTAACAGAAGAAAAGGGATCTTAACTGACGGCTGACACTGCCTCCATTTTTCTCTGCCTCAGAAACTTGGGGTAGGGGGGAGAATAACGGACAGAGGAATCTGACTCAGGTGCAAAAAAGTTGTCTGAACCACCACTGGGCAGTGGTGCCAATCTAAGGAAGAGGGGAAAGTCTTTTCTGGCTCCTGCTTTGGACTGCGGTCTTCAAAACTACGGCCCGACGCTCTTGCTGCAGCCAATAAAGCATCTCCACTATGTCCCACTCCATTTTATCTAGGTACGGGCGACCCTTGAAAGTCACTGTATCATTGAAGGCATCCTTGACATGTTTCAGGATAATATGCAGCCCCATGTTGTGCCGGTCCAACTCCAAACTCAAGCGTCTTCTGGTTTTTGACTCTTGTATTCTAGTGGCAAATGAGCCTTGCTCCTTGCTGAATAAGCGGTTAGGATCTGAAGCGGTTTGTTCAAACTCTTCAATTTCAACCAGCAGGAGCTCCCTGTCTTGGATAAGCTGGGCAGCTATTTCCCAAGAATTCAGCATGTCTGGAAGCAGTAAGTAATACTGGTTGGAACTGTACTTAATGGCCATATCCAGCCTTTCCTGTTCCGAGAAATGAAGAACTGTCCACAGCCTTTCCAGTCTTCTCTGTAGGACATTTAAATCTCCAAGTTTATGGTCATAAGGAGAAGCTCCCAGGCCCTGCAACCTGACGCCACTGGTATTCCACAATCCGGTGTGAAATTGTTCTTTTTGAGACTGAAGCTCGGCAGCTTTTAGCTGTTTTCTCTTCACTTTCTGTTTCTTCACTTCAGCCTCATCTAACACAGGCTGCACCTCTTTCTCCATCTCTTCCTCTGCAGAGTTGTACAAATGAAATATTACTGGTAAATAGTCACAATCATTGTTACTGATGTATTTCAAGTATTCGTCGATGTTAAATGTGTCTCTCCACCATCTGAGCCAAGATGCGTATTCTTTCGAAGCTAACTTCTTTGATAGATTTGAGGCTTGTGGCAAGTCTGCGACTTCCTCTGGAGTGAACGGCCCAGCTGGGAGAATTTTACTCAGCTCGGTATTAATTATCTGCTCGCTTTTTTTCTTCGTCAGTGTTGAAGAAGCAAAGCAGGAGTGACGATCAAGAGTAGATGCAGGTAACTCTAACAAAGGCCCTTGGTCAAACTTCAAGTGGTCTTTAGGAATAGTGTTCATCAGTTCCTTGTACATCTCCTTGACGTCTTCTCCAGTGGAAAGGTTTGCGTCCAATGACTTCATGGTAGTGGGACTTATCTCCCCCAGGAGATGGTTGTAAATTGGTAAAGCTGGGTCCATAGTCACAGTTTCCACATACTGTCTTTCAGACACCTGCAGATCAGCTGCTTTTACCACCATCCTATCATGGACCTTGACATTTACTGTTGTTGCCTGGGGATGAGACGCTGGGGCAGCGATTATGGTGTTTCTCTGCTTCTTCTCAGAATGCTCCTCCTCCAGCAGAGACTTAAACATTCTCTGGAGCTGCAGCTGGCGAGTGTTGTTTGCTTTGCACCAGGTCAAAGCTTTGATGAGGGGAGGGAGATCTAAATCCTCGTCTTGCTCTTCTTTCCACCGACTTTTCTCCAAGATGGAGCTCTGAACCAGCCTCTGAAGGTCTTGAGCCAGCACTGCAGGACCCGTGACTTCACCATCTTCACAGAATTTGGTGTAGCAACAAAGCGGATCGGGGCTGATACAGCGGTGAGGGATTAAACGGATGCCTAGTTCATCGGCTAGAAGCTTCCCTACTCTCATATTGGGCAGCGACTGGCTCCTGAGTAAGACGGAAGTACTTGGTTTAATCTGCTGAGGCTTAGACCTGAAACTTAAGGCGCTGCGGGAACAAGGGGTTGTGATGGCAGCACAGGTCATTTGCTGCGGAAAGTTAGCCTTCCTTGGGCTTGGTAGATTTAACTGCTTTATTTTACTCATGTCCAACAATGGTATCTCCTCAAGCTCCTTCACATCCTGGGCTATCTTTTCTTTCCCCACCGGCACATGAGGTCGGATGTGCCTGATGAAGTAACAGATTGTGATGCCCAGGCGGCAGCCCAGGGCCCGGGTTGTCATTGGGCCAAAGGGGTTGGTACATTTCATAGGTGAATCCAGCTGGTGGTCTGTCAGCTTCTTCATCTCCTGTACTAGGCGCTGCCGGACAGCTGCCACATTGAGAAACTTGGAGCAGTCCAGGGAGAGCTGGGCAGAGAAGCGAATGAGGTTGCCACAGTCGGTGAAGATGCGCCGCAGCCGGCAGACCTCCATGAGGCCCAAGTAGTGCCGGAAGAGATGCTGGCACACCAGGCCCATGTAGGTCAACAGGTGCTGGTAGAGCTCCCGGTTCGTGTCGGCGCTGAAGGCCGGGTCGTGCAGCAGGCGCTGGAGGTCGTTGAAGGCCTGCTTGACGGCAGTCAGGATGATGTCTCGGAAGGCCCGCAGGTGCTGAGGGCGGGCGTGGGCTTCCTGGGGCCCCGGCTCCAGCCGGGCCTTCACCAGCTGCAGGAGGGCAGAGAGGGAGATGGGCACGGGCACCTCCTCCTGGCCGGGCGGGCCCAGCACGGGGCGGGCCGACGAGGGCTTCGCTTTGGGGCAACCGGTGGCGATGAGGGACAGCGGCGTCAGGATGCGCTGGTACTGCTCGCGCAGCTGCTGAGCCATGCTTCCCGTGTCCTCGAGGGGGTACAGCGGGCGCAGGGGAAGCGACGCGCTCGAGGCCATGGCGGGGAACGGAGGAGCCGCCGCCGCCGCCGCCACCGAAAGCGGCTTGGAGAGTCGTCAAGGCAACCGCGCGGTGCAGCGCCGATAGCGGTCCGGGTGGAACGCTAAGCTGCCGGCTCCAGTTTCGGGCCGCGCTTGCGTCGGAGGAGGGACTTCGACGGCGTCGACTGCGCATGCCCGCCTCCAGGAAGCAGGCAGGCTAGAGCGGCAGGCAAGGCCTTGTTTTCCGTGTGTGTCTCCTTCAAAGTGGTCCGGTGGGCCATTCCCCTCCCCGCTACGCCAAGATGGACGGAGCTCCGGGAGGGGGCGGAGGCCTCCGCTGCACGGTGGGGAAACCCCCGGGTGGGGAGTCAAGCGCTGCATGTTTATTTCCCCTCCCTCCGCTTTGCGCACCTTCGACGAGGTTGAAGGCGTCGCCCTTTAGGCCAAGCTTTTCTCGAAGGGGCAAAAGGGCGTGCAGCTGCACCGGTTGAACTACCCGCTGTGCCGTTCTTAGAAACGGCTGCCTCCCCGGGGGTGTGCGCTTAGGTCTTGCTGCAGGAAGAAAACCGGGGTGGAGGTGGTAGAAGTACGGCTCAGAAGGGAAGCACCTGCTTTGGGCGCAGGGGGCTCTGAATTCAGCCCGCAGCACCTTCAGTGTAGAGGATCGGGTGCCAGGGAATGAGGAAGGCTCTGCCCTTCCCGGGACCCTGGAGAATCTCGTTCTAGATCAGAATATTGGGGCTAAATAGTATTTTTCAAACTTGGCCGCTAGAAGATGTGTGGACTTCAACTCCCAGAATTCCCCAGCCAGCCATGGTGGCTAGGGAATTCTGGGAGTTGAAGCCCACATGTCTTAAGTTGTTAAGTTTGAAAAACACTGGACTAAATGATGGTAATGATTAGATTTTGATCCGGCCTTTTATATACTTTGCTCAGTCTGGGTTTGGGCCTGTTGAGAAGGCTTGGCGGGTAACAAGATGAAGGATTTGCACTTGGTGCTTGTGTTGTTCTTGGAAATAATAATATAATAATAGTTATTATTATAATAATTATTATAATAAGAACTATTATATCTTTTTCTTACCTTTTTTATATATAACTCAAAGCAGCGAACATGCCTAATATTCTTGCCTCCCGTTTTCCCCACAACAACCACTCTGTGAGGTGGGTTGGGCTGACTTTCCTGCCTAAAGGTTAGGGAAATGAAGGTTAGGGAGGCACAAAAGCTGTTGAGCGGTCCATGGCAGAAGGAGCCTTTTGATTAAATTTTTTTTTTATCAGCCCTTTTAAAAGTGTAGAGGTGGTTACTATATATTTAGGAACTTTTATATATTAAGTGGAATGTATTAATCCCCCAACTCCAATGGACTCTGGGCGGCATACAAAACTGGAAAACACATACAAACAGATAAAAGTTCAAACCAAATGAGCAGCCCAGGCTAAAACAATATTATCAACAAGACAAATCAACAAAACAGGGGCCCTAGACAAACAATAATACATCAACCCCAGGCCTGAGACCAAAATCAGATTTTCAGAGCTTGCTGGGACCCTATGAGCGAGGGTGCAATCCTTCTCTTTGGGGAATGTAGTTTAAATGTTCCTTATTAAACTAAACAATGACTAAAACAGTTACTAATACTATATGAAAGCATGTTAGGGCTGTGGTTGTGCAACTGGCTTTTAGTGAGTTGTGCTTTACTCAGTTAACTGATATTCAGGGTTTGTAGGGCATACTGAATTATAGTTTAGTATGACACTGAGTTTACACAACCGCTAAGTTGGAAGGTGTCTGGTTAGTGTGGTTCTGTATGTGAGGCTAGCCCATCCAGGGAGTTCTGGATTTTTCACTGACAGTTTTGATGCACGGCGTTACTTTTTCCTTCTCCTCTTGTAGCTGGAGTTTGCTGTCCAGCTGACTTGTCAAAATTGCGTGGAGGCTGTTCAGAAGACGTTGCAAAAAGCGCGAGGTGAGATCAGCATCAGAATGATCAATATTCTTTTGAAGGGCAGATCCTTCTCTCTCCCCACTGCCCTGGTAGTTATTTTCCTCACTACTTCATTTCACCTAGTTTGGAAATTCCATGGATGCCCAAAAAGTGTGTTAGGAAGTCAGCTTGGTTTTCCATCCAGCTCTTTTATGACTGACTAGGAAGAACTCCTGGAATTCTCAGCAGTTTGGGGAAAAAACTAACTTTCCACTGTTGGAAGCCTTGTTCCAGATCCCAAATTATTTTCATTAATCACTAAATATAGAAATGCTGGTGTTGGCTTTAGGAACTTTCTCCCCAGAGTGATTCATCCAGCTTAGAGTTCTCTTGGTTCAAGCTGCAGGCTGGATGTTATAAGTAGTCTTTGAGTGAAGCTAAACTGTTCGTTTTCCTTGGGACTTTTTATGGGTGCCGATCAGCTGCTACTAATTTTCTGGATCTTGCTGTAGGGTGCTATTTATCTATCTATCTATCTATCTATCTATCTATCTATCTATCTGTCTGTCTGTCTGTCTGTCTGTCTGTCTGTCTGTCTGTCTGTCTGTCTGTCTGTCTGTCTATCTATCTATCTATCTATCTATCTATCTATCTATCTATCTATCTATCAATCTATCAATCAATTATTCAAATTTCTATTACTGCCCATCTCCCCCCAAAGAGGGGGACTTGGGCGGTTTACAATAAAATAATATTTTCTTCTTTTCTCTTTTTCTCTTTTCCTTATGTACTTACTGGCTTGTTTGCTGGACTGCTGGTTTCTTTGTTAATCACTGTGCATGACAGCATAAGAAATATGGGCTGTTTGCTTTTAAAATACCTAAAATGAAAAGGTGGGTCTGCCTTTGCTAGCCTGCTTCTCTCCAGATACATTAGATTACAGCTCCTTTTATTTTCCAGCCTGGTGTGGGATAGTACAGTCCAACCTATCTAGAAGACAATAGATTGAAAAAGGCTGGCTGAGATAATGGCCAGATATTTTCCAGGATGTTCAAATACAGGGACTTGGTAGGAGGTGTCAGATCTGTGGCATTTGATAATTAACTTTGAACATGGATATAGACCTTCAGATCATCAATAAGTTCACCCTTCATTGATGGACTGAATCTTCATTTTTTAAAAAACTGTTACTGATCATAGCAGTGTCCTGTGCAAAGGGCCTACGCTAACTGACAAAACATCAAGTAAAAAATTCCCTTGGTGTTTTGCCACTGTCTTTTTTCCGCAGCTGAGCATGGAACTCTGCCCTCATTCCTTGTTACTTCTGATCTTCTCCATCTCTTTAGAGTGAAGCTGTTGTCGAGCGCAAGGAAACATGGCAGTACGTCTTGCTGCTAGTTACCTTCTTCTCTTTCTTTCAACTTTTCTCAGCATTATAGACTTCTCCAGAGATCTAGATCTTTGCATGATACGTCCAAAAGATGATCATTTGAGGTTGTTGTTTGTGAGCGCTCTGGCTTGATTTGTTTGACGATCCGTTTGTTTGTGGTCTTGTTATGCACGGTATTCTCACATGTCTTCTCCCACACCAAAGCTCAAAAGCATCAATGCTCTTTCCCTCCTGCTGCTTCAAAGTCCAATGCAGGTTCATAAATAAATGAAAACTGGACCATCTCCTTGAAAACCCATCAGGGAAAGCACTAATCAAACCGTTTTTGTTGTGGCGGGTGCGGGGGGAGAAACCCTGTTCTGAATCCTGGCCCAATGGTCCTCTCATGGTGGAGAGACATAGATCAAGGCATTGTGAAGGTAAATGGGGTTAATGAATGGCTCCACATGGGAGGAAACATAAGAAGTGATGAGTGCTTGGAGGAAGGCAGTTAATGGAATAACTGAGGTAACAAGAATTCTTGCATACCTACATGTTTCTCTCAACATTTCCCTCCAGGCCTCCGCATAGTTGACATCCAGCTGGATTCGCAGACTGTGGTAGTGGAGACGAGTCTCGGCACTGAGGAGGTCCAGAACCTTTTAGAAAGCACAGGGCGCAAGGCCGTGCTGAAAGGGATGGGAAGTAGTGTTCCAGGTAAATCCCAACCCATCTTCCACTTCCCTTCCCTGGAGTAAATCTCCTGCAGACTTTTAAACCGATCTAAGATACACAAGCTCTTCTTCCCCAAGGGACTGGGGTGAAGTCGGAATTTTCTGACTGATTTAAAGCAGCGTCCCGACAAAAGGCCCGTGATTAGAAAGTTGATCTTCCAGCTGGAAGTTATGGGTTCGGTTCATAAACGCTTCGGAAGAGATCTGCCGCATCGTCCTGACGCAACTGGGGAGTTCACAAGGCTAGCTAAGAGGGTGCGTGGCTTCTTCCACTATCGCTCCACCATAGCTGGTGTGTAAGGCACCCTGTCTCGGATTCCGATCACGTGCACAGCCGCCAAAGATAGCTCCCGTCACTTTGTGCACTCTCTTCCATGCATACGCCCTTCAAAATAATCTAAACTGGTGGCCGGCTCTGCTGTAGCTATTCCTGTACCCTACCTCCTCATAAGTAGGGACGCGGTGGCGCTGCGGGTTAAACCGCTGAGCTGCCGATCGGAAGGTCGGCGGTTCGAAACCGCGTGGCGGGGTGAGCTCCCGTTGTTAATCCCAGCTCCTGCTCACCTAGCAGTTCGAAAACATGCAAATGTGAGTAGATCAATAGGTACCGCTTCGGCGGGAAGATAACGGCGTTCCGTGTCATCATGCCGGCCACATGACCACGGAGGAAGTGTCTTTGGACAAACGCCGGCTCTTCGGCTTTGAAACGGAGATGAGCACCGCCCCCTAGAGTCGGACTCGACTGGACTTTACGTCAAGGGAAACCTTTACCTTTACCTTTACCTTTACCTCCTCATAAATGGGGAATAATTTTCCACTAGAAGTGTCTCTCTTCCCCACTCTGTGACCTCCTCTGTTTTCAAAGGGTTGCTTGGCAGTGCAGCAGTGGCCATGATGACAGGCCGTGGATTGATCCGAGGCGTGGTAAGGTTCCTGCAAGTCTCCCCAGAAAAATGCCTTGTTGATGGAACTGTTGATGGCCTTCAGCCAGGGCTGCATGGGCTGCATGTTCATGAATTTGGAGACATCACCAGGTCCTATGACAGGTGAGAGGCTCCAGAAGGTGTTTTTCTCAGGTGGAGGGCCTTGTAAAAGTTGGAGAGGTCGTTGTTTTCCTGACTACCAAAGCTTTCACTTTGATTTTATTCCAAACAGTTGTGGGGACCATTTCAATCCCAATGGGGAATGCCACGGAGGCCCCCAGGATCTCCACAGGGTGAGTCGTGACCTCTCCACCTTTTGCTTCCCTCAGATTATGTGCCAGAAGATTGCATGGACTTCCAAGCTGGTGGGATGCAACAATATATGGGTTTGCGTGGTTGGCAGATTAGAGATTCCAGATTGCATAAAACAGCATGAGCATGCTTGGGATGAAGCTTGCGGCATCCTGGCCAAAATGGGCCCAGGAGTGCTCTGCAGGTAATGCTGCGTGTGACTGAAGCTGGTATCTTGGTCAACACCTCCTCTGCCTTACTAAAAAGAATTAAGTGAAAGCCTCAGTTGACTAACGTAGTGTTGGGTAATGGAGGTCAATATCTATGCGCCTGTTTGGTGATGAGTGAATTATAAGGAAGGTTGTGACTTTAATGTAAGAGGAGTAAATGGTAAAGAGATTGAATTAATGCATGAAATGAATGAAAGAAAAATATGTTGGAAGTCTGTAAAAATAAGAGAAAACGAAAGGATATAGTAGGTCTTAACCAAGATGTCCTGATCTAGTGAAGTGATAAATGTATTCAAGGAAGTGAAGGTGTAACTTTAATTATGAATGAAAGGGCTAAAATGTACAGGTAGTCCTCACTTAACAACCACAATTGGTACCAGAGTTTTGGTTGCTAAGTGAAGTGGTCATTAAGCAAATCTGACCCGATTTTACAACCTTTTTGGGGGGCAGTTGTTAAGCGAATCACTGCAGGCATTAAGAGAACCACATGTTCGTTAAGTGAACCACGTGGTTCCCCATTGATTTTGCTTGCCAGAAGCCAGCCAGGAAGGTCAAAAATGGCAATCACATGACCATGGGACGCTGCGATGGTCAGTCAACTGGTTGCCAAGCTCCCAAATTGTGATCACATAACCGTGGGGACACTGCAACCATTGTAAGTGTGAAAACTGGTCATAAGTCTGTTTTTTCAGCACCGTTGTAAGTCCGAACTGTCATTAAACGAATGGTTGTTAAGTGAGGACCATCTTTAATATGTAAGTTGAAGAGCAGAATCTGTTTTATTGTTGGCAACGAAAGATTGAGAGAACCTTGAGGTTGATAAGAGGTTCTGAACGTCCGTTAGATTATTGTTTGGTATGGATAGCGTAGATATGGGGTAAAACTGGACAGGGAAGAAAAAGGAAAGAAGCAAAAGAAATGAAAGTGAACGTAGAATGATAACAGGAAGAGAAAGTATGAGTCTTATATGGAAAGAGATTCTTCTCCCAGAAAGACTAAAAGGCAAGAAGGCCACCAAAAGGGAAGTGGGGCCATCATCACACAAAGACTCCAGTGAAACTTGAAAGGCTTGATGGGAGGTGGAGTCTGGGGGGGTCTTATAGTTATAATTGACTGTTACAATTAACAGTCAATTTCCACTAGCTAATCGTATAACATTTCAGCTTCCTGAGCTGTTAAGGTATCCATTTGTGGTTTCTAAATGATAAAAAGTTGGAATCAGGATCTTGGCAGGTGTTGAAAACTGAAGCAGAGTCAGCTTGGTTAGTGCCCGGACAGCAGCCCCCAGAACCTCTCAGGGCCACAGGGTAGACCAGGAGGTGAAAAGAACATCCCAGAAGAGGGAGGACAAACCACTTCTGCATCGTTACAAGACAACATACGTGGAGTTGTTCGCGACACCTGACTTGAAGGAGCTGACCCCATTGGGGACTAGAACAAGCTGTGCTGGGGCTGAGGACTATCACCAGCTGCAGCGTGTCTCCTGAGCGGGATGAAAGGGAGCTTTCTGCACCTAAGTGCGCTCCTTATGTTTCAGCATGCAGGCGATCTTGGGAACATCTTGGTCACTGCTGATGGAAGAGCATCCTTCCGGATGGAAGACCATCAGCTGAAGGTGAGTCTTTCTGGAGCAAGGAAGGAGCCCAGCCAATGGTTTGATTAAAGAACTCACTGGGGCAACAGATCACGTAGATGAGCTTGCATCAGCTGGTTATTTTTTTCCCCCTTGCCCAATCTGGAAGCGCGCGTCTCTGTCACAGAGCCTGTGTAATGCGGCTTCAACGCCCACATGAAATCCTCGAAATAATCAAGTGCAGGGGAGTCAGCCTCACTTAATTGAACATACCAGTCAGCCGCTCGACCCTTCAACTTGGTGGCAATGGCAGTTATCTTAGCCTCTTTGGAAGGGAAGTATGCTCCAAACTGCCTCATGTAACTTTTAGCATTAGTTAGAAAGAAAGAAAACTTGGTTGGATCCCCATCAAACTTGACAGAAAAGTCTCTCACCCCCACTCCGGTTGGAGTGGAATCGGCGGCTGCTTGAGTGGTTGGGCCCCAGGTTACAGTAGCTTTCCGTCTTCGGGGTGGGGACACTGGTGATCGAGCCCTGTGGGGCGGAGATTCATCCCGGAGCTGTCTCTGGCACCGCTCTGCCGGCGGTCCGGATGGGAGGATGTGGGATGGTTGCGTGAAGCTGGGATCTCCTCCGCACCTCCCCTGCCCCCCCAATGACAGAGACAGGTTTCTTAGCATGTACTCCATTTGGCCTCCATCACTCTTAGCCTTCCAGGGGTTTGAGATTCCTCCCTCCCTTGCGTGTTCGGCTGTTGACACCGTGGTAGATTCTATGTCTGGGGTCAGCGGGAACCGATACTTCCAGGACGCCCGGGATGTCCCTGGCTGGGGTTCTCCCACTTCATCCCAGGTGATCAACTCTGCGGGCGATTCGCTGGGTGCCGGTTGCTCTGGTTCTCCCCCATCGTCAGATTCCTCCACCTCAGGGCTGGAACTCGAATCCTGCCAGAAATCTGAAGGTTCTGGGGTGAGGCTCAGTTCTCCGCTCTTGACCGTCGACTCGGGCATCAAGCTAGCCAGCTCCTCAAGTCCCCCGGTCGTGAGCTTGGACTCGGCCATCGTTAACTATTTTCCCTCGCAAGAAACTAATCTTGGTAGGAGCTAACGGTACAACTTTGGTGATTCTCAGCTTTATGTAATGGTTGCCTATTCTAAAATGCTATCAGACTCATGAGCAGGAGTTCAAAGATATCTGATTTATTAAGGAACAGTATGCAGGATCGCAGGGAAAGCTGAGAATGATGAAAGCGCGCCAAATGCAAACTAAAAACCCTCGGTGCAAGTGAAATCCCTCCCCCTTTGAATCTTCTCGAGTCCATATCCACAGGTGCTCCTAACGGTTCCTGATGGTCTGCGGGAAAAGGCCTTGAACAGAGAACATAACCCAAACGCATTCCATTCCCCTGATTCCACACACACAGCTTGGCACAAGGCATCACAGCAGCCCCCTCCCAAACAGAAACCCGCGTCAGCGCCATGGCATGGGAAACATTGCGATGTTTGAAATACACTGAAACCGTGAGCATGACAGCCTGCCCTCTGGAATGAGGTTCCCCCCTGAGATCCAGGTGGCCCCACCCTGCTGTTCTTCGGAAGCACAGAGAAGACCTGGACCTTCACCCAGGCCTTTGGTGAGGGAGGGGGAGACCCTTCACTTCATCTCGGTTGCCATCTTTTATCTTTTCTTGATTGGATTGTAATTCCTTTGCTTGACCCTTGTGAGCCACCCAGAATTGTTGAGGATTGGGCGGCATACAACTTTAATAAATTATTATTGTTGTTGTTGTTGTTATTGTTATTTATCCTCCTGTGCTAATAGCTCCTGCAATCTTCCTCAGAACTGCTCCTGCCTTCCTGCCAGATTCTTCTGAGGTGCTGGTTAGATGTCTGTTTTGCTAGCTAGCCTGGAAGGGACCTGTAGCTTGCCATGGGCAAGCAGCATCTGCTCTGGGTGTCCATCAGCAAAGGGGTGCAAATGGTGAACTGGGAGAAAAACTACATTTGGATTTTTTTTGCTCAGATTTAATTAAAGATAGATAATAGGGACCCTCTAGTTCAGTGTTCCTCAACCTCGGCAACTTTAAGATGGGTGGACTTCAACTCCCAGAATTCCCCAGCCAGCCATGCTGGCTGGGGAATTCTGGGAGTTGGAGTCCACCCATCTTAAAGTTGCCGAGGTTGAGAAATGCTGATCTAGCTGTTCGTTCTGTAACTTTCCCATTCTTTTAAAGCAAAATTACTATTTGGAAGGAACCATGGAAGTCCCCTGGGGAACTTCAGGTCAGTCCTTCCCTCTCAGCCCAACCTGCTTCCTAGGATTAGGGTTGTGGAAGAAAAATGGTACATCTGTCACCTTGAGGTCCTGGATGAAAGATAGGATACGAATCTAATCTAACAAATGAAGTGTTTGGAGTCCACAGGCTGCACGTTGCTTAAACCTTCTCTCTCCTTGCTGCTGCTTCGGAGCGGACCCTGTTTATCCGTTTTGCCTTTCTGACAGCTTCTCTTGGGACGTTGCAATGCTAACGAACGTACTGTTTGCATTAAAACAGACAACAGCTGAGGCATAGATGCATCCGTGGCCAGGATTGCCATCTGCCAATCTGTTTGACTGTTGTGGAGCAGGATGGGTTCCACTCATGGCACAATCTTCCCCCTCTCCTTAGGTGGATGATATAATTGGTCGCTCCTTGGTGATAGATGAAAGGGAGGATGACTTGGGCCGCGGAAATCACCCACTGTCAAAAGTCTCTGGAAATTCGGGGGAGAGGTGAGGAACCTGGGCCAGTCCTTTTTTGCTGGAAGACGAGGGTTGCCTAGATGTGAAGAACTAGAAAGATGCCTTAGATTGGGACATGCGGTTTGTGCACCTAGCCCCATGTTGTCTATTCTGAGTGGTAGCAGATGGTCTTCCCCTTCACTTGCCACCTGATCTGTTTTTGACCTGGAAATATTGGGGATTGAAGAGGTGGCAGGGATTCAATCTGGGATAATCCAGAATGATGTTCCATTTCTTACGCATTCTCACCCTGTCTTGCAGCACTGATTCCTGCCTTTGGGATCGCCAAGCTTGGCTACTGCCACTTGCTTTTCCTAGGGAAATATAAGTTGCTAAGCATGCTTCCTGGCAGAGTTCAAAAGGCTTCTCTTTAAACCCCTCAGTCTTGCAAATCTTGGACCACCTGACTTCGTGTTAGTTCTTTCTGTTTAGTTTTGAAGTGACTATTGTTTTAGTTAATTGTATGTCACTGGTGGGAGTCGGTTTGGTGTAGTGGTTAAGGCACCGGGCTAGAAACTGGGAGACGGTGAGTTCTAGTCCCGCCTTAGGCACAAAGCCAGCTGGGTGCTGTTGGACCAGTCACTTCCTCTCAGCCCTAGGAAGGAGGTAATGGCAAACCACTTCTGAAAAACCTCGCAAAGAAAACTGCAGGGACTTGTCCAGGCAGTCTCTGAGAATTGGCCACAATTGAACAGATTAAAAAATATATCATTTGTGCCAAGACCCTGGAACAGGGATGTAGGAAGTCTGTTTGGGGCTTAGTCTGACGTTAGTTTTTACATCTCTCTCTCTCTCTCTCTGGCTGCTGCTTTATTCTGCTTGTGGTTGTTTCTGAGGCTTGGAAACCACCTCGGGTGCAGAAAAGCAAATATAGGAAGCCAATTGTAAACAGGCTGTCTGGATAAAGATTCCTTGTAAAAAAGAGACTTGACCCGTCTCTCCCTGGCTTTTGCAGAGTGGCCTGCGGAATCATTGCTCGCTCGGCTGGCCTCTTCCAGAACCCCAAGAAAATATGTTCCTGCAGCGGAGTGACACTGTGGGAAGAACAAGAAGGTCCTGCCACCAGGCCAGGCTGGGCCGCTCCTGACCGACCGACTCCTCATCTGTAGGACTTGGAGTTCTGCTGGTGCTCCCCTTGCTCTGGAGTGTGCAAAGGGGTTTCACAAATTCTCTTAAGGTGTGGAGGTCTTATCAATTGGCCTCCCGGAATGGCCCCAATAAGGCAGGTGTGTGCGTGTGCATGGAGAGAGAGACACACACATACAAATTGGCTTTGCTTGGCAGGGGAAAAGGAAATAATCACACTTGGCAGATTCTTCCCCAGTCGGCAAAAATTCCAAGAGGGCACATTTTGTTTTGCCTTTTCCATTTGTAGCAGGAGAGCAGATTATCTTGCTTAGACGCATTAATTTTTAGGATAAGTTTTGTGAACGTTTTTCTTTGCTGCCCCACCTTAGGCTTGACGGGCAAGTGCCTTCCCCCTTCAGTGCAGGCATGGAAGAAAGGAATTCAAAAGAGGCGGGTCTGCAGCGACGGACGAGGCTTGCCCTGGTGATGAGTTTGCATGTGCAGTTCTTAGTGGCGAGGGACCAAAAAAGTGGGGGGAACTTCCTCTGTTCAGTTGGGGCAATATGGTGCAGCATTCTTTGTCCTGCCATCTGTGTATCAAAAAGAACGTGTTGTGAAGAAACAGCACCGGCCACTTCACCAAAAATTCTTAGTATCCTAGTCGGCTGTCCGTAAATAAGTCTGCCGTCACCTGGTCAAGATGGGTGAGAGTATGTGCCTGGAAAATGGAGTTGGCTGTCCGTTGCGGAAAGCTTGAGAAAAGGAGGAATGGAAATACAAAGGCATCGTGCATTCTGGTGGGCTTGGGACTGGACTTTTCATGCAAGGGTTCTGTCTCTGGGACAGGTGGTGCATTTTGAGCTGTGCCTCCTTTTTTGCCGGTCCCTTTATTTCTTAGACCACCCATTAAACTGTGCAGTCCTGTTAGCAGTTTGTTTTCTCTCTTCTGGTTGTAGGTAAGGTAAGAGGGGTCTCTTTTTTGTGATATATCCTCCAGTTTTTGAAATTCTCTGGTGGTGCTAACTATTTTGTAGCTAACTCTTTGGGATCTAAGCGCTTGTCTTAAAGCAGTGTTTTTCAAAGTGGGCCACTTTCAGACGTGTGGACTTCAACAGAATTCTGGGAGTTGAAGTCCACACCTCTTAAAGTGGCCAAGTTTGAAAAACACTGCCTTAAACCTTTTCTGACAGGCAGCTACAGGATAAACCAAAAAGGTTCCGGGAATGTTGTAGTTATACTGCAACCTTTTTGTTGCAGGTCTCCCTCCGAAATTATAAGGTGCATCAGAGGGGCTGCTAGTGCCCAACTGCAGGCTAAAATTGGAATTCGTTGTCATTATTTACAGGTAGTCCTTATTTAACGACCACAATTGAGACTTGAATTTTGGTTGCTAAGCAAAGTGGTCATTAAGCGAATTGAACCGATTTTACGACCTTTTTGCGGCAATCATTAAGTGAATCACCGTGGTAGTTAAGCGAACCATGTGGTTGTTAAGCAAATCACACAGTTCCCCACTGATTTCGCTTGCTGGTCGAAAATGATCACGTGACCATGGGATGCTGTGATTGTCACCAACGCGAACCGGTTGCTAAGCGCCCAAATCGTGATCATGTTGACCATGGGGGTGCTGTGATGGTCGTAACTGTGAGCACCGGTTTTAAGTCAGTTTCTTCAGCACGGTCTTAAGTCTGAACTGTGACTAAACGAATGGTCATTGAGTGAGGACTACCTGTATGTAGCTGTCACTGCCAACCCATTAGTTAGGACAGAACTCTCGAAAGTCCCACCTACAAATAAGGCGATCTTCTGCTTTTATGTCTATGGGGATTAAAAGGCGGGGGGGGGGGGGGCTGGATTGCGCAAGCGCAGTGAGAAACGTTAGCTGATGGGGGGGTTTTCAGGGCACGGTCACATAGAGCTGTAGAACCTCAGACTGGCGCATCTGCTTGGATGAAGCTTTCCGAGCTCCCTGAAGATCCCCACTGCCCATGGGGAGTCCACAGTTCTGTCGATTTACTGCTGCGTGCGCTCCGCGGCTTCCTTCGTGGTGGTGCGAAAGCACGGCCCGTATCTCGGCCCCGCGGTCGACGTACACCCGCCAGCCCCGGAAGGGGCGGCGGCGGCGGCGGCGCCGCGCATGCTCCGGAGAAGCCCGTCTCGCGGCGGGGGCGCGTGCCCGGGCGGCGCGCAGGCGCAGTGGCGCGCCCCGCCCTCCCCCCCGAAGCCGCGTCGCACTCGCCGGCGCCATTTTGCGCGGCCGTCTCGCCCGCCCTCCGCGCCGCTTCCCTCCGGTTCTCCGCGGGCCGCGCTCGTCCGAGACAGCGGGAGCCGATGCACCCGGGCGTGAAGGTGTTCGTGGGCAACGTGCCCGAGGAGACCTCGCAGGTGGAGCTGCGCGACCTCTTCGAGGCGGCCGAGCCGGGCGAGGTGCTCAAGGTGGCCCTCATGAAGCAGTTCGCCTTCGTGCACCTGCGCGACGAGGCGGCGGCCGAGCGCGCCATCCACAAGCTCAACGGGCACCTGCTGCACGGCCACCGCGTCGTCGTCGAGCACTCCCGCCCGCGGCCCACGCACACCGTCAAGATCTTCGTGGGCAACGTCTCGGCCGCCTGCACCAGCGGCGAGCTGCGCGTCCTCTTCCAGGAGTTCGGGCCCGTCGTCGAGTGCGACATCGTGAAAGGTACCGGCCTCTCCGGCGGGCCGGCGGCGGCGGCGGCGGCTGGGCACGGAGCGGCCTCGCCTCCCGCTCGCGCAGATAGGCTGCCCCTGGACAGGGAGGCTCCGCTCCCGCCCCGCGCGCGGTGGGGGAGGCGGACGGGGGCCGAGGGTTCCGCTTCCGCGTGCTTTTTTTTTTTTACCCCCCCTTTCCCTTTTTGTTTTAAATGACGACCCCTGTTTCCCTTTTCATCTATTCATTAATTTTCACGACAGCTCCGACGCCGACCAAACGCACCCGCGGGCGGCGGTTTGCAAAGATGAGCGACGGGCCGCCCTTTGTCCTCCGGCTCGGGGTCTGCCACGCACGACGGAAGGGGGGGCGGGGCGGGGCGGCGGGGCGGGGCGGGGGGGCCGGGGGTCGCGCCCTCGTCGGCCGGGGCCGCCCACGACGGAGCGCAGCGCCGGGGCCGTCCCTCCTCCGGGTGCCCTCGCGGGCGGCGGTTGGTAATGGAGGGCGATTCGGCGAAGAGCGGGCGTGGCTCGGTAGGGACGGGTCGACCTGCCTCTGGCTCAGTTCTTGGTCCTGCAAACGCCTTGGGGGGGGGGCGGGGGGGCTCCAGTCTTGGCCAGAATGTGCTGCTCCTATCGATGGCCGCAATACCCGGACGGCTGGTGGTGGGAGGGCGAACCTCTTTTTTTTTCTTTTTGCCTCGGGAAGCATGCCAACAACACATTTAAGAACAGGAACTGGGGGGGGGGGTTAAATGCTTGGAGCCACGCTCTCCCCCTCCCTCTTGGGGCCAGACAAACGTTAATCCCCTGCCTTGTTCTGCGGAGAGCCCTGTTGTAGAGGGTGAAGGCGCCACCCCATAGCGTCTCCCCCCCCCCTTACAGTAATACTAGGCCATGGTGAAATTGAGGCAACCCAAAAGGTTTTGGGGTCCTCATCCAAGAATGTCGGGCGTCTGAATCGACAGTTCTTGACTCCATCGGGTTGGGGAAACAACCGCCAGCGACGCCCCCTTCTCCTTCAGGAGTTCTCCTCTGGGTGGTGTCTATTTCAGATAGGGTGAGTGGCTGGAGATAGCGGCCTGGACGTTTTCGTGCCTGTTGCCAAAAGGAAGGCTAAGGACTTGTGCCCAGTAAAAATCTTGTTATTTTTCTGGCGTGGCTTTTCCTTTACCAGTGCAGTGCAGAGAGCCGGGAGGGGGCGGTAATCTATGCTAGTAATCACTGATGAAGTTCAAAGTCTTTGTGAACATGGGCCTTGCCTTTCTAAAGCCCTGGCAATTGGGTTCCTGTGTCTTTTTAGTGACGACAACCGGTAGGTCTTGAGTTACACGTTAGTCTGGCAACTTTTGTCTGGTGGCTGAAGGATGAAAGTAGTCTGGCAAGTTTCCAGGAAAAAGGGTTTTCCGTGGTTGACAGAAAAAAAAGCCCTTCTTTCACTTCTTAATGATGAGAGTAATGTGTGTCTCCAGTTTCAGGGTATGTTGAGATCGTTCTGCATTGCCGATCTGATTTCTGTCAGTCATAAGATTTTGCTTAAACAGAAAGGAAATTTGGAGATCCTTTGCAACATTCTCCACAGTTGGCACAGTATGGCTTAGCTCCTGCTGTTTTCAGAAATTCTCTATGGTTAGGTTTGGGTTGATTTTCCCTAGGGAAAAAGAGCAAGGGAAGGGAATTGTAGTTCTGGGAAATCCAACACGGTTCATCAGGGAGCCAGCCAAAGTATGAAATGATCCGGCAAACGTGACATAAGGTTTAGATAAATGCACATGGAAGTGGGAAAAAAGGCATGTCAGAAAAGCAAGTGAACTAGAAGTGAACATTTTGCACTATTTATGGATTAATATATTTTTAAGGCTTAGTGGGAAAATACTTTGTTTTCATGAAAGAACTGAGAAGCACCCTCAGATGCCAATATAGACATGCAGATTGTTTTTATTTAAATTGTAGAATATGTAAGCTTAAGTCCCTACAGTTGCCAGCTGTGGTTGTGTTTTCCTGTTTTTCTCCCCCCCCCCCCCGCCCCCGCCCCCCCCCCCCCCAGTGGCCATTGGTTTGAAAGCCTTGCATGCGATTCAGCCACTGAATGAAAATATATCATTTCAGCATCCGGGGTTAAAATGTTCAAATGTTTCTTTTGGAGCTTTCCCAAGTCTGCCGTACAGTTGTAGGACCCGGCGTTACAGCACACGGTTCAGTACAGAACTGTGATCAGAGGCAACTGCCTCTTCAGCTCCAGTTATCAGCGGGTTCTCAGTATGGCAGACATGGATTCTATACTCCTCCATAGCCCCCGTGCTATTCCCCTTCAGGGTAAGCCGTTAGTTTTCCCAAGAGTAAAGTTGCTTGCTACCCAGGAATTGTAGCTTCTTAATTTATACCTTAGTTTCCCTTAGTTTCTGATTAAGTAGTAATGCATAGCTGGGTCCATTTTTCAGAAAAATGTTCAGCGGTGTTGGAAAGCCATGAGTCCCCACTTCTGGTTGGTTTCTGGTTTCTATTAGCTTGGAGTAGCAGGAAGAAATTTTGACAACTTGTTCCTAAGAGTTCAGATAACCTTGAGTCTATATCGTTACTAACGTGAATCCAGTAGGTGAAAGTCTGAGCAGGCAAACTTATATCCTGTGCCTGATGTGAAATGGAAGAGATGCGTGTATTCTGTGTTCTTAAGCTACATAAACACGTGTGAGAGAAATGCTCTGCAGAGCATAGGAACGTGACTCCTTCCCATATACAGCTTCTGTAGTCACTTGAAATTCATTTTTGTTAAAGCTGTGTATTATTCTACTGGCTAAAGCCGTGTGAAAATACAAATTTACTGTGGGTTGTCCAGATTAGGCCTCTGGTTTCATCATAGCAGATCGTTTCATTTTTCAGCCTTTCCAGCACAGTATTAAGCACACTATTTTAAAGTGTTTCTAAAAGACAAAGGCCCAGCCTAGTATTAGAAACAGTGGCAGCTGTGCTGTACCTGATGCATTTTCCATACATTTCAGTTCAGGTGAAGTAGCAGCATGGGAATCAGGAGCGGCTGTGTTCTCTGTTTTTGGCTGGGGGTGGCCTGCCCAAAGCATTCCAATTCTTTTATTCGGGATTAATATGGTGAAATAAAGAGGTGAAGCGCCATCGAGATAACTGGAAGAAACCTGTGAGATTATTTAGTCCCACTCACTGTTCAGAGCAGTCTCTGATGCACGGCTTGGACAGCCTCTGTCTAAAAGGCTTCCAGAGAACAAGTGCCAGCTGCTCATGAGGCAGTCTGTTCCACGGCCAGACCGCTCTCACGAGAAATTCCTCCTAGTGTTTGCCTGAGCCCTGTTCTAGTTTTGCTCTCCGGAGGAACAGATCAGACCTGTTCTATCTTCTGCATGGTGATCTTCCGGGAATTAATCCTCCTTTCCGTGAGCCAGCTGGGCAGATCCTTCAGATAGGAGAGGCGTTAGTGGGCAAGAGGGGAGCCCTGGCGCTAAGGCGGCAGATGTTTAAAGCAACGTTCAGCATCTTGTGCTAAGCTAGGTGCCAGTGCCCTCTTTGTTCCTGGTAGCTGTTAGAATTGCCAAGCAGCTACCGCAGACACGGACTGCTCCCCAGTGGACATGCGGCAGGTTGAGGCTTTTCTTTGTGTCCGAGGCATATCCAAGTAGGAGTGGTTTCCAGTAATGAAATGTCATGTGTCCCTTATTGATAACCTTCTGTCTGCTGCTTTATCAGACTATGCGTTCGTTCACATGGAGAAAGACGAGGATGCTAGAGCCGCCATTGAACACCTTAATGGAAGGGAAATCAAAGGCAAAAGAATTAACGTGGAACTTTCCAATAAAGCTCATAAAAGGGGGCCTGCTGGGCACCTTGGCCAGCTTGGCGGTGGAGCTGAAAAGAACAAAATATCAACTTTAGAGAAACTCCAGACCAGGAACGATGGCCTGAGAACCGGTAACCTTGCCTTCCCCATGGCAACGCCGGCTTATTCTTCGCTTGACTATGACTATCAGCAGCGGCTGAACAGTAACAATTTATCCAAATTTGACTCAAATGGCCAAGCCAGGCAGATCTCCCCTTCTCTTTTTGGGCGGGACCGGAGCCCCCTGAGACGCTCGCCCACAAGAGCGGGCTATGCGCTTCCGATGACTGCCCAGCAAGCTTCCTACAGAGACCAGCCTGCAGCGTCGCTTGGAATGGCCTACAGGCCTCAGCCGACCACTGGGCAGGCAGCCATGTACCGAGCCCAGCCCTCGACCGTGCTCGGAAATGCATATAGAGCCCAGGCCTCTGTGCCCATGGGGTCTTCCAGTGCCCAGACAGCAGCAGCCTCAGCAATAACCCCTTACAGCACCCAAGCCTACGGGACGCAGGCTGCTTCTTCCCAAGTTGCCTCTTACGAGGCCCAGCCCACCACGACGTACGCAGCCTCCTACGGGGCCCAGACCGCCGCCACCTACGCAGCCTCCTACGGGGCCCAGACCGCTGCGCTCTCTGCCTCTTACGGAGCCCAGCCGGCAGCCAGCCAGTCGGCCTTGTACAGCGCTCACGCGCTCTCAGCCCAGCCTGCCTCCTATGGAGTCCAGACCGCTGTTGGCCATGCTGCTTCCTACGGGGCCCAGGCCTCGTCTGCTCTCCCAGCTGCTTACGGGACGCAGTCCGCAGCAAACCTGGCAGCTGCTTACAGCATACAGGATGCCGCGGCTGCAGCTGCCGCGGCTTCCTACAAAACGCAGCTCTCCGCTTCGTTGCCCACGGCCTACAGAGCCCCAGGAGAAGCAGCCTATGCGGCCCAGCAGTCTGCTGCTGTCCCTGTGGCAGCAGGGTACAGAGCTCAGGCCGCAGCGTACAACGGGCTGGCTCAGTCTGCGCAGCAGGCAGCGTCCTATCAAGGGATGTCTCAGGCAGAAGCTGCAGTGCTCCACCCGCTGTACGAGCGCACGCGCCTCTCCCCGCCCCGCGGCAGCCGTGAGGATCTCTACAGAAAAGCAGCTGCGATGAACAAGAGGTACGCGGCTTAAGTCGGTGGTAATGCTATGCACGTCGGTCCCATGTTCTGTCCGAGCCGCTCTCTGTACTTCCAGAGGGACTCCAATGAGGCTTTGTTCTGCGGCTCCTAGGAGGTGGCAGGTCTCCTTCTCACCCTCGAATTTGGGGTGCGCTTGAAAAATAGGAATGGGTTGGGAATGGGGCTCGCTGACCCTTTGCTTCACTGGTTCTGCCTTCAGATTTTTTTCCCCCCTTCTCAGCTGATCTTTCAGCCCTTTTCTGTGCTTTTCTGTTTTAGGGAAGGGGAACAAATGTTAGTCGCACTCCTACTTCATTTACCCCTCTCCCAATCTGCGTAGTATAATTACCTGCATGTGAGAAGAGTGGACCTTCTAGGAACCGAAAATACCTGAGTGGGCGTTTCTCTGGAAGGCGTGCTAGCTCTGCTTCCTGAGCCAACCCTGTTGTAGGGACGCTTTAAGTCTCCTTAACCTGGCCTGAAGATAAGGGTTGCAGCTGCTTAAGGGCTGTATTTGCTTTTTCCCTGGTTCAGAGAAGCCAGTGTTAATTTTCTAGGTTCCAGTCAAATTGGCAAAAACTTGCCCTGTGCACCGCACCATGTATTTTGAGCCCCCTTCCGCACCCAAGAGCTTGGATTCTTGGGTGGTTGCGTGATCGGGTAGAATTGAGTCCAGGGTTCCGATGTGGAGCATCAGGCAGGATAACTGAATCCCTGAGGAAATTTTAAAAAGCGTTTTCCTTGCCAGGTTATTACCGGGGAACTTTTCCATGCAGGTACTAGGAGTCAGAAGTGCTCTCGGGCTTCAGCACTTGACCTTAACACAAGTTTGAGATCCCTTACCCATCTTCTTAGAATTTAATTTCTGGGCGATAGTATCATGAAGTCTGGAAGGAATTTCATAGGACTCTTCTTGAGCAAGTATAGCTAAGCCACGAAGAGACTACCCGTATCATCCAAGACACGGGTAAAATAGCTCCAATTCTTGCCGGATAAGGTAGCAGAGGAAAAACTGTCCCTTGAATTCTTCTAATAGGTCCCCTCTCTGCGCTTGCACCTGTCAGTGGCCTTCCCTGCCAGATGGGGGGAGGGCATCCATGTCACAGCTTATGTTTTATTGGGGCATTTGCCATGACCTCTTCTTTTTTTTTTTTTATTCATCAAATGTCTCTTCTCTTAACCAGGTACAATTCTGATCTCTCAGATGACCGCCGTTTATCTGACCTCTCTGATTTCCGCCGTTTAACAGACTCCCCCCATGCGTACCGCCATTCGCCAACAAAGGCTCAACTGGATTATCGCCGCCTCCCCGAAATGCAGTCTGATGCCCGTTATGCAGGTGCCTATGGCGATTACTTGCGTAATGCACAACTGCAGCTGCATGCTAGTTACCAGCGCCGCCTGTAGCGGAATTTCCCCGTCTCTTCTGGGGTGGGACTCTGTTGCTGTGGCATCCGCCGTCGTAACCCGTAGAGCATAACTCCAGCTGCTGCGTCCTCGATGGGCAGTTTGATTTCAGAATATCCTTTTAGTCCTGACATTTCTTTATCATGGATGCCCCAGGTCACTTTAGCTCTTATATTTCTTTTTGTCCTTTCTTATACCATGTAAAGGGTGTGCTATTTACCATAGTCGGCTAGTGAGTCATATATGCTGTCCGAGACAAACAGTTTTATAAAAGAGTCTTTGGGGTGATTGCCTTAACCTTAACATTAGGGCACTCTGCTCGGCCTCAGGAGCATTTCACATTGCTGCATATTCAGCCTCTTAAAACCAAAGTTTGGAGTGGGGGTGGCCTCGCAGAGAACAACGTTAGTTTCCGGTTCCTCGGTCTGGCCTTTCTCTAGATCCCACCAACGAGAAATAAAACTGTTCTACATTGTTACCTTCATTTAATGTTGAGAGAATCACCGAGTAACCTTTCCAAATCAGCTCAGTTGCATTTATGTAACACATCCTTCATTGATTTACGCCAGTCTAGACTGTGCAAGTAAACCTTATGTTAGAAGTGAGTTTAGATACTTTTTTTTTTTTTTTGGTATTACTGTAAATAAAATGGGCTGAATGACATTTTAGAACACCCGGTTGTGTTATGATTTTGGTGTCTGCGCGTGTGTAAGTACCCATTCATTCATCGTCTTCCTTTCACTGTGTAAACCAGTCTTCCTTCCCCAGCTTCGTCCTTCTGGATGTTTTATCCTACATTTCCTGTCATTCCTGACCATTTTCCATACAGGCTGTGGGTGAAGGGGGTTAACGATCCAGAGTAGCTGAAGGGGCTTAGGTCGGGAAACGGTGCTCTAAAACATTCACTCTGAGGACTGGTTTTGCCAAAGGGTACTGGAAGTGGGTGATCTGTAGTCAGACCAGGCGTGTCCGATTCATTTGAATTCCTAAGATCCAGCTCTCCCGCTCCAAGGTGCATAGCATTCATAGAACTGGTGTTACCCTTTCGGCGGAGTACTCAATGCGCCTGCAGCGTTAAAAGACGAATCGCTGTTGCTCAGCCCTGTGTAACGCAGTAGCAATCTGTGCAAAGCTCTGTCCTTCCATTGTGTTCTGGAGATAAATCACAGTCTTCTCTCCGTCCCATTCGACCTTCTTGCTGTTTGTTTATTTACGTATTTCTTTATCTTCGAATTTTATCACCACCCATCTCCCCCCGAAAAGGAGATTTAGATTTGTCAGAAACCAAGACAATGTAGCTTCTCTTGGGTAGGAGGAAAGGTGAGTTCCCAACACGGGAGGAAGGAGACGGATGCGCACGTGAAACTGGAAGGCCTGAAGTAGTTTTAAGGGGAGCCGTTGTGATTCCTGGCAACTCTCTGTGAAGCTGGAGAAAGCTTTTTCCCTGCTTTAAAACAGAAACGAAAGCTTGGGTTATGCATTGTGCTAGGCTGTGGCTTATTTAGCCAAGGTTTAATGGCTGGGCTTCTACTACAAATCAGTCAAACTAAGCAAACTTGGTGTGAACCACATCAAAACTATTTTAGAAGTATAGTCCATGAACTAGTCAAGCACAGCGGCAGCACAACGGAATAGCGGCATGGGCCGAACACAAGCTTGGCCCATAATAATTTAACAAATGTAGAAAGGTAAAGGCGGTCCCAGCTTGTGACTTTCCCAGTAAACTAGAATATTACACAGATTTTTATAGGATCGGGCTTTTTAGAAATGGAATAAAAGGTATAAATTGCTGTGCTCTGGCTCTGTATCTGATCCTTTTTTAAAAGGCCCTTGTAGGGATCTGCATGTTTTGCCTCCTTATTTAGCACTTCACTCAGACACAGTTGGCCCCAAAGAGCTGATGTAAGGTGAAGCTAACACTGCCCCTTTTCTGCCAAAGGGGCCATAATGCCATCCTAAACAGCACTCCCACAATAGTTCATAATGGGAAAGAAGCCTGCATTGTTATTCCATGCGTATCTTCTTCCTGGAAAAGCTCTACTGGAGTCATCTGGCTTGAAGACAAGTCTTTACGGGTTTTGAGAATGGATGCCGGGAAGCTGTGCACAACTAGGGAAGGAAGAGGTTTGACTTGATCCCTGTTGTGGAAGATGGGCTTTATCATGTCTCCAGGTATCTTTTCAGCTTCTACCCATTCAGGTTTGGGAGTGCGGTGTCAAAGCAGCGATCCTTAGTTTCTTTGTGATAGATAATGAGGGCCAGGACCATGGCTCTAAAAAAATGATTTAACACATCCATCCCCCCAACACACACGTAAATGGAACTTACACAGATGTTGATAGTGATACTCCCCTCTTGGAGTTGCTTACGCTTGGGTGCTGAAACTTCCTAAAGATTGGAGAAAGCTCCTGGCACCGTGAGCTAAGTAGAAGTGTTGACAGAAAATGCATGGGCCAGCTTCACATTGCAGAGGGGGAGGGAGAATTTAATGTAGAACCTGTTTAGAAATTGACTCTAGGTTTGCTGTAAGTTACAGCCACAAATTTAATTTAGTTCAGCCTCAGCAGGAGCCACTTCAGGACTCCAATCTGTGTTGAAGATCAAAGAAACTGGTTCTCATAACAAGAGAAAAAGTTTTGTTCGGTAGATCCTGAAGGACAATGACTTTGGGTCCTCCATTGTCACAAGGTTAGAAGTATGCCCCCCCTCCCCTGTTAAAAGAACTTAACAAAACTGGTTTTGCTTTCCACACAATCGTTTTTCTGTCTCTCTCCATCATGAAAGGCTGTCCTGCAACAAGTGATAGAGTTGAGCAATAAAAATAATCTTAAAGTTGTGAAAGGCATTATGTGCTGTAGCATCCTGGCATTTAAATAACGCAAGACACTTGGATAAGGAAATTCATTCTGGCACTTTAATTTTTGATTTTTAGGTAAAATTCAACTTGGCCAGTATGGTTTCTTAGCAAAACCTTTGTGTGTTCTTAGGCAATTGTAATACGGATCCTGTCATTTATCCCTGGCTAAAAGCCAGTTAATGTTGGTAACTATTTAATTGGATCTTTATAGTATGCAAACATAGGGTATTTATTTTGGAACAACTCATAGCTGTACAGCACTGAAAGATCATGAAAATGCTGCTTCCAGGAGGCACTCTGGCATCTTTCTGTTGTTGTTTTTTAAAACAAATTGCTTCTGGTTAACGGTGGTGAGAGGCTGAGCCGTTTCTACCTGATCCACAAGACTTGGGAGTATAGCCTCTAAAAGGCACTGGCGTGGGCTGTGTGGGCTGACTAGCCAGAGACCCAGTTTGTCACTTGCTTTGATTTCAACAGCCTATGACTTGATGGTTAAGCAAGCCTTTTCAGTGCTGCTCGTTGTATTAGTCCCACTCCTTCCAAGTGACAGTGGATCTCAAAACTGCAAAATCAACCATTGGGCCATGATGACATGTAGATTCATCCATCAATTCCTGGATGAGCCTCATGTGGCGCAGAGCAGTAGGCAGCAGCATTGCAAACAAAAACTCTCCCCACACCCTGAGTTCGATCCCAGCGGAAGCTGGATTCTCGGGTGGCCGGGAATCGACTCAGGTCGACTCAGCCTTCCATCCTTCCGAGGTCGGTAAAATGAGTCCCCAGCTTGCTGGGGAAGGTGACAACTGGGGAAGGCAATGGCAAACCACCCCGCTATAGTCTGCCAAGAAAATGCTGCAAAAGCAGCGTCCCTCCAAAGGGTCAGACATGACTCGGTGCTTGCACAGGGGACCTTTCACCTTTCATCAATTCCTGGGCAGCTCAGTCAAGAGAAGGGGGATCCTCAAGAAGAATAAGGCTTAAAGCTGGAGGTGAGGAGGGGGAAAAGCTGTGTTAAGCTGATGTATCAGTGGCTTGTAAAATAAACCCTTGATGAGACCTCAGAAGTCACCAAATTCTTTCAAGACAGTTTTCTGAAAATTAAGTTTCCTGAAAAATAACAGCACGCTGCCATCAGACTTTAAAACGGTGGGTTTATCTACATGGGCTGAAATACTGCAGGGGTCCCAAAGAAAAACCAAGAAAAGCCAACAGCCTATCCGAACAATCCGCACCTTGACAGCCCAAGCATCCCAGGAGATGGGAGGAGCCTGGTTCAGTTTTCTGCTGACTCTTCTGCTAGTGGGATCTTGGCAGCTGAGCACAGTGTTGTGCAAGATACAGTGAGCAATGTAGTTGAAAGAACCACCGGGCTTGTCGAGGTGTTGATGCAGGTCTTCCTGGTGTCACACGTTTTATTTTCCTTAAGCAGGGCTACAGGAAATGGTTGGGCTCTTGCATCTGGTTTCCAACCCCTGGTAGGCTCAGACACTGTGAGAGGCACCTGTGAATGAGAGTAACTTGGTGGTCCTGCAGAGGACATGTGTTTTACGAGGGACATCCAGCCTCGAGGAATCAAACCTTCCATTTTTCAGTCTCTAGAATAAACATGGAAACATACTTTATCTGCCTGGATTTTTTCGAGTTATAAGCTCCTTAATGCCCCAGATTAAAATGCTCTGTGTGTAACAGCATCTTTTTGCCCTGCATCTAATTCTGTTAGCCAGTTCTTTGGTGTTCACAAATACACTGCGAAAACAGCACCAGGCCCAAACAAATATAGCACATTGGTATACTTGGATTCCTCCGTTCCCCACAGCATGCTGAAAAATGACCCAGTTTACATGTGCAAACCCAGCCTTCTCTGGCCACAAACAGGTGTATCTAGTTCAGCCTTCTGTTCCTGTCACCTTTACTACTTAGACCAGTGTTTCTGAATCAACATATGCTGGCTGGGGAATTCTGGGAGTTGAAGTCCACACACACGCGCACGTGCGAAGTCGCCAAGGTTCAGAAACTGATTTAGACTTCCCCTTTAATCCCGTATTTCTTCCTTAGCCATAAACTCATGGCCCATGGGATTAAAGACAAGGGGCCTTCTCTTTCGAAGGCTCCTCGTGGCAGTAAAGCAGTCCTGCCTGATGACTTGTGATGGTTCCTTCTCTAGAAAAAAATTAATTCTGTTTTCCCATGGTTGTCTCCCTGGCTTGGGTATTCCAGCAGGAATGTCACAGGTTTTGGTGAAGTGAGGTATTTCCTTTTGCCTCCTTACAGTGCTATAAAATTACAAAGTCTGTGGCTTACTGTGGCAGGGACTGATAATGTCCCGGTTTTGTTTGTTTCTTTGCCTGAAAGGGGGGCTGTGTAGTAATTCACCTATTGCATCCCTATTGAAAGTGTGCACGCGTGTATCTCTTCTGTTTCAGTTCCTCCTGGGATATGAGTACTGCAGGCGTGGAGTTTCTTTCCGTATGAAACTCCACAGGCCACCTTTGGCGTGGCTAACTAAACTATACCTTTTCGTGGGTTCAGGCCTTACCCGAACCCTAACCTAAAAACAGGCTGGGGCTGCGTTACAAGTGAGGCCAAAATATGGGTCGCTGCTTCGTTTGCACGTTAAAGATATTCCCAAACATGGTTTATCAAATTAAGCCCCTAGGCTGGCTTTACACGACGCCCTGCCTGAGCCAAAACCGCGGGCCGCGAGTTTCACGACTCAGAGTATTTGAACCTGGAGAGCCGCCAAACCAGGCTGGGATCCGAGTGCCGAAACAAGCGTCCTCCCTCAAGCGCCAGCCCCGTAGAAACCTTTCGGCCCGGAATTGGCTTGGGCCGGGCTGTCCGCACCCCTCGCCCTTCGCCGGCCTCGGAACAGGGTCCTCCCCTCTCCCGCGGGCCCAGCGGCGGGCGGACGGAGGTGGGAGCTGCAGGCCGGGAGCGGCGGCGCAGCGTCCGGCTCGGGAAAGCGCCCCAAAGTTTGGATCGCGGTTCGGCGGCCGCGGGAGGGAAGGCTGGCAGCGAGCGGCGGAGCCTCCCAATGGTCCGGGGCGTCCCGCGGAGGCGCCGAGAGGGGCTCGCGCTCCCCCGCCGCGGTCGCCCCCGCCACGGCGGGCGCTCGGAAGGAGCTGCGCGCCCGGCGCTCGGAGCAGAGTCCCCGCGGCCCGAAAGGCGGCTCCTTCGGGCACCGCTCGCCCTCCCGGCGCTGCGGCCCCAGCGTCGCCCCGCCGGTTGTCCCGGGGTCAGTTCCGCCGCGGAGCAGAAGGTCCCGCTTCGCCTTTCCGCGCAGGAGGCTCGGTGGGCGCCGCCGCCCCGTTCCGCTGAAGGGCGCTGTCGAGGGTGGGTCTGCCTTTCTGGGCTGGAAGAGGGAGCCCTCCTGGCTATTGCCCGGGATGTGCCACGTTGCATTTCACGGATAGGGGAAAGCCCTTAAAATCTTGTATTTGAAGCCATTTCGACCTCAGGCAGTCCCCCTCGTTCACCATCCACCTCAGTTTACTGGATTAAGCCTTTCCCAAACATTCAGCTGTTGTTTTAAAGGATATTTCTCAACAAAGCCGTCCTTTTGGCTTGCGAGGTTGTCATTATCTTATTCTTAGTTTTCCAGTTACTCTTTCAGATCTGGGCTGAAGCCTGAAACCTTTGGTGACTCCGCTCACAGATTTTGGAGAAAGATAAGTCTTCTCCGATCAGGAGTCCTTGATAGGAGTTAGACATCATGAACAGGCAGCCTGAAGAGGAATCGTATCTAGATTATCTTGGATTGTGTTTATTAGATTTATATCCCACCTTTCCAAAGTCACCCTAAAAGCTTCTGTGTCACTCCATGGTAGCCAAAGGAGTCTGGTGGCACCTTTCCCAACTAACAAATTTTCTACAAAGGTATAAGACTTTGTGCATTCTAGCTCATTTCACCAAACACACAGAGTGGTTAAACTGATGTAGGATTTGAAAAGGGGATGTGACAACGGGAGTGGGGGGAAGATGGTTATGCAGATGCAGGTTATATGTGGGACAGATGACAAATACCTCAGTGTTACCTCAGTTAACATCTGTAATACACGAAAAAGCCGTTGTACATGTCAAGACCTTCTGAAATAGCCTGAACCCTTTCAATGTGTGTGACTTCAGCAGCTTCTGGCTCTATGATGCTGGTGTAGTTTCATCAAGATGGGACCCAGACCCTGCCACAAACCCAGATGTCTCCTTTGCCCTTCATTTATGCCAACGGCCCCATCGCAGGCCCCAGCAAGCCCACATGCAAGATCCGAGGTGCCTTTGTATGCTGTTCCTCCAATCTGGCATGTGCCCTCCTCTGCCAGCAATGTACCTCTGGATTCTGCATAGGACAGGATTCAAAACAAGGACGAAGTAATATCGGGACATTTTAATCTTGCGGAACACTCAATTACAGATTTCTGTCATTTTAGAATAACAAAACCACACGGGCACCTTAGCACGAGAAATTGCCAAGCACATCAAAAGATGCAGCCACCTTTGAAAGACCGGACACTGGGTTTTGACACACTACCGTTGCTAGCTGATGCACGCCATGTAAATTCTCCCACGCGTGCCTTGCCTCCGCCTCACCAGCCGTGCTCCCACTCGCTGCTTTCCTCAATCCCCTTTTCAGCTCCCACAGAAGTTTAGCCACTCCATGCATCTGACGAACTGAGCTGCAGCTCCCGAAAGCTTGTGCCATTAAATACAATCTGTCAGTTGGAAAAGCTGCTAATACTCCTCCGGGTTCCAGGAAGCTTCTGTGACAAAAAGAATTGGAATCTCGGCCCGAGCCCACATTGATTGCCAGTAATCAAATATTTGGCGGAAACGCCACTTTTTTCTTAGCAAAGAAAAGGCTCCACGAGCTTTCCCAAACCGGAGACGACGTGAGAACAAGCTTTTCCCGGAACCTTTGTGTGGCTTTTTCAGTTGCCGGAGGACGTTGAAAAGCGAGAGAGTTTTTTTTCCTTCCGTAGGAAAGTCCTACCCGGAGGTGGGCGGTTCCTGCGCCAGGACGGAGGGAGGCGTGGCTAGCGCCGGAAGTTGCGGCAGAAGGGAAAAATGGCGCTGAACGCGGCAGGTACGGTGGGGAGGGGAGGCGTCGCCATGATAACGGGTCTCTGGCCCGACGACGGGTTCGGGGTCCCGGCGAGAGGCGATGGAGGGCGGGGGGCGATTCGGGCGCCCGCCCCAGGCCTGGCCTTGACCGCGGCTTCCTCCTCTCCGGCGCAGGCCGCGACGACGCGGAGTGGGAGCCGCCCTCCGAGGCGGAGCTGAAGGTGATCCAGGCGCGGCGCGAGCGGCAGGACAAGATCAGCAAGCTGATGAGCGAGTACCTGCTGAAGGGCTACCGCATGCTGGGCGAGTGCTGCGAGGAGTGCGGGGTGAGCGGGGCGGAGGGAGGGAAGGCCGCCTCTGGGCGCGTGCAGAGTGCCCGGGCGGGGCTTTCTTCTCGCCGCCGCCGCCGCCGCCGCCTGCGAGGCAGAAAGGCTCCCCCTGACGGTCGCCACAGGTAGAAGCCGCGGGGAGAGCGAAGAAGGCTGAGGAAGACGAGGTCCTGCCCACGGCGAGGGGCGGCTCAGGCGAGATGAGGCTGAAGGAGACGCCAGGCCGCTTGGTGTCGCCTCGAACCCTTCTCCAGGGCCTGTTGGGGGCATGTGGTGTTGGGCAGGCCAGGTGTGAAAAAGCCTTTGGTAGCCATTTCCTTTGGCAAGAAAGGGGGGGGGGTCCTGCTCTCCCTTGCATGCCCATGGTGCAGCATTGGCAGACCAGCTCTGGCTTTACCCTTTTCTCCTCCCACTCCCTTTGCCACCTTGTCCTTCCAGACCATTTTGCTGCAAGACAAGCAGAAGAAGCTGTACTGTGTCACCTGCCAAGAGCTTAACTCTGATGTTGACAAGGACAATCCAGGTACGGCAGGCAGAGGAAGAGGGCGGTTGTTCCTCTGGGCCAGTCTGGTCCCTTCTGAGGGTATCACACTGTTATGAAGCAAAACTGTTGTGCTCGTTTGAGAGGGGGGAGCTGTTCTATGCTTCTGCAGCCCTGAATTGGAATGAACTGGGAGGGTGTCAGAAAATTAAAGGGATCTTCCTTTTGGTTGGGAGCAGCTTCAACTGTTAATTCTGCATCAGTAGATTATAAGCTGTGGAATGCAGTTCATACACAAAAGGGGCTTTTGGTGGTGGTTTTCTGCAACTGCTGCTTAAAATACAACTGCTGCACACTTTGTGCTGCTCTGACAACTGAGATGTTCTTATATTTGTGCAGCTCTGTTTGTAGTTGATTTCTGAGCAAACCAGAGGGGGGGAAAAACCTCTTTTTTGTCACAGAAGAGCCTGCACCTGATCAGGAGCATCTCAGTGTTAAATTGCTGCTGGAGACTGGACAGATTTTTCCAGCGTATATGAAAAGATTCCTGGGCTTTACAACTGTCCCAGGCAGTGCTTGTTGCTGAGCCCAGAAGTGCAGCCCATGTTACCACCTCTGTGCTCTTTCTCTCCCTCTAGCACTCAATGCACAGGCAGCTCTTTCCCAGGTGCGAGAACGACAGCTGGCTGCTAACTCTGATGGAGTTGCTTCCACCGAGTGCCTGTCCTCTCTGCCATCGGCCCGCCAGGTGCCACGCCCAGAGCACTGCGAAGGGGCAGCCTCAGGACTCAGAGCATCCGCCCCTGCCCCAGCCCTTCCAGTGTCTGTTGCTGCACCTGCTGCTCCGTTGACTCTCAGCCCCCTGGCTGCAGCAGAGGAGGCCCTTCTGCAGAAGATCAGCTGGGCGAGCCATCAGCTTCAGGAAACTACCACCATTGGAACAAGCATCCAGCTTTGTTCGCTCATCTGTTCTTGCACAGAAGCTCTCAAGGGCGTCAAGCAGCTGCAGCAGTGAGGATGCCCAGCTTGAAATAGCCAATGCCAGGCCATGGAAGGGAATGGAGCGTTGGCCATGCCTGGGGCACCAGAGGATCTTCCCTGTTCACCTTAGAGTCTGTATGGTTTAAACAAGGCTGGGCTCTCCCTTCTAATTAAAATGTGAGCTTTTTTGCCTCGTTCAGATTGTCCCGACGTTTGGGAAATGTTCCAGAGGATTTGCACGTAAGATGATCTTTCTAATCTGGGGCAAGGAAGGAATTAGATAACAAGTTAGATTGGTTTGGGGTTAGCCACATTTCGGGCACCAAATGTGGGGCTCCTGCAGACTCTTCAGCATAGGTCTGCCCCACATCCCGCTTGCCATCCAACGATTTGGGTTTATCGGTTGATTGTCCATGAAGCGTTAAAACAGGATTGTCCTTAAGTTTCAAGGCACAAGATACGATTGTGCTGGGTTGTGTCAAATCTCAGCTGGTTGTGAAGGAATCGGGTGTGACACAGGGTTTTGCCTGTATGGAGTGTGAGAGGCCAAGTTTGTGGTCCCGCTGTTTCGAAACTTTTAATAAAAAATACATGAAAAAGAAGCTACGAGCTGAGAAGTGGCAACTTTCTTCTCTCAGGCATCTTAGACATTCTAGTAAATAAAATTAAATCAATTCATGGAAGGCCTTGTTCAGCGGAATGAATGGGGAATGCTTTTATCCAACTGACACACATAAGAGGGAGAAGGGGAAGTGTGATACTTGAGGTGGGTCAAACGTGATTGAATAAGGGGAATCCTACACTCAGGAATCTGTAGATTACTCTGCCTGGGTTTGCATAAGTGTAATAAACTCCAAGAGAGCCAGTTTGGTCTAGTGGCTAAGGTGCTGGGCCAGAAACCAGGAGTCTGTGAGTTCTAGTCCCGCCTGAGGCACAAAAGCTGGCTGGGTGCCCTTGGGCCAGTCCCTCTCGCTCAGCTCAGCTCAGCTCCGTGCAACGTAGACTAGCCTCCTTGTGGTGCACCCCGGGCAATGTGACTTCTCACGGCTAAGTAGCCTACACATCTGGCTGCTGGACCTCACAAGGATTTCCCAGCAAGAAAAAAGCACATAAACACCAAACTGCTACACCATATGATAAATAAACTCCAGAAGACTAGCACGGAAGACAAATAACCAAACTCTGGGAATCGGTTGGTCTTCCAGAGCTGTGGGTTGAGAGCAAAGAGCACATCAAGCTTTTGCCATCCTAAAAGATGGATAACTAGAAACCAGCTGGGCAAGCGGGGGGGGGGGGGAATTTGCCTTGCTGGACCCTGGTGAGCCTTGAAGCTGATGCAGTCCTGGTGGGGATTTGTCCTTTTACCCCAAAAGAAGCCCAGCGCAAGTGGTTTCTCCCGCGGTCCACCTTGAAACGGTCTGATTTTGCCACAATCAATTCTGGATTTCCTGTGGGGGAGCAAAAATGATCCATGGCACCTGTTCATACAATTTTTAGATTGTTATTTATGGGGGTTTAGGTGGGTTGGTCAGAGTTGGTGTTTTGATAAAGAGTGTTTTGTGGGTCTGTGGAGGCCACCTTTGGGGGCCCGCTCCTGCCCTTCCATCTGGCTGTTTCTGGGTCCCCAGCCGGCCGGGGTGCGTGTTCAGAATGTGCTGCAGCTCTCTGGGCTCTTCCTCCAGACTGAAAAAAAAAGGGGGGGACTTCCTTTTTTCCCCCAGAAAGAGGATCCACAGATGGCCCGTTGTTCAGAGGGGTGCCGCGCCCCCACGCTTGGGGCGCACCGTAGAGCAGGACCTGGCCCATCTCACTCAGCAGCCGGTCAAAACGGGCACCGTCCCGTGTTTCCCCCTCTGCCACCCCAAAACTGGGTCGTATTGGCACAACACGCTGATCTGTAGCCCGAGTTCCCACGAGCGGGTCAATAACAGGCGGCTTCACCTAACGTGCCATGCTCGGATTTTGAAGAGCAGAAACGCAGGCTTGGGCTGCTGTCCGCAAAGGAGGAAAGCGGAGCCGGTCAACGTGCCCGCGGCGGGGCCCAGAGGCGGCGGCCGGGGAAGGGCCCCTCTCCGGAGAGCAGCCGGGCGGACCCGCCGAGCAGGAGGCCGCGCTGCCTCCCCCGTCGGACGCGCCCGGCGCGGCGGGCCCTTTAAGCGGCGGCGTCCCGGCGCGCACGCCGCGGCCGAGCGGACAAAGGCCGGCGCGCGGCCGCTTCTCCTCGCCGCGAGCGGGCGGGGGAGCCGGACCCGCGGGGCGAGAGTGCCTCTGAGCGTGGCCCGAGCGCCGGCGCGCGCGTGCGCGCGCCCGAGCCTCGCCCCGCGCGCCCCTCCGCCGATGGCCCGCTGGGCGCGCCGCCGCGCCCGCTCTGGTGGCCGGCTGCCGCGGCCGCCCTGGTCGGGGCCATGACCGGCTTGCCGCCCTCGCCGGCGGAGCCCCCGGCCGGCCAGGCCTGCGCGCTGGAGGGGCTGCCCCCGCTGCCCAAGGGGCTGAGCGGCATCCTCAACTCCAGCGGCGGCTCGTGGCGCGAGATCCAGAAGGTCTACAGCAAGACGTCGCGCATCCAGGACGACCTGCGCCAGGCCCAGGCCCAGGCCGCCGCCGCCGGGGAGAAGCCGCCGCCGCCGCCGCCGCCGCCGCGCGCCAGGCCCGCCAACCTGGACGCGGCGCTGGCCGTGCTGCGCAAGGAGATGGTAAGCCGGCCGCGCCCCCGCTCGCCCGGGCGCAGCTGGCGGCGGGGCCGGGCCCCCCATGCCTGGGGGCAGCTCCGCCCTGCCCGGCCCGGCCCTGCCCTGCCCGAGCCCCCCTCCCCAGAGCGCCCCCCTCCCTGCATGCCACGGCCACGTCTGCACCAGCCACATTCCCTTGGCCGGGCAGAGAAGCACCCGGCTGCCCACGTGTCCCCCGGGTTAAAGGCAGCCTGGCGTCTCTCGCCAGCTGCGCAAAAGGCCATGAAATTGTGGGTCTAAAATTAGCGGGTTGCGTCGTCATCATTGGCAGGCCGGACTCGGTGGAGCGGTTTAGCCCTTGTCATTCAGGTTCGAAAGTTTATCCGTGGGTTCTGCGAGGAGCCTAGGCTGGGGTTCTTGCTGGGTTCATCCACACAACAGCCCTGCAAGGTAGGTGAGGAAGAGGGTCGGATCTGCATGGGAACTTCATCCTCCCTCCCTCATATTTGGCGATTTCAGGGCTGAATTTTCAGGGCAGGACGGGGCGCCCGCTCAGCCGCCTTCAGTACAGAAAGAGCTTTCCACTAAGCCAAGAAATTCCCGTTCTCATTCATCCCGTGGAGGGGAAAGCTTGCAAGGCCATTCGGGAGTGGGCATGAGACTGCGTGTATGAATTCACAGTAGTCAATAAATAATAATAAATACCATCCCGAGTCAAGATTTTGCTAGCCACATTATAAACTCTGTCGGCGCTTTCTCTGTGTGTCTCTGCGTGAGCGTACGGGCATGTATTTAGAAGGAAAAAACTGGGTTAGCAACACACAGAAACCCAGATAAAGAGAAGTGAAAGTGGCTTGGTCGGAGACAATCATGCTTTTGGACGCCCTCCTGAGGCAGTTCCACCTGACTTTCTAACTACAGGATGGCTGTGTGCCCACAAGAAGCTTGTCCAGAGTGAAATGAGGTCAGGACATTGATGTTCAAGGTGTTGGGAAGATCCAGCCCTCGTCCTCGGGGAGTGGGGATAAACCAGAATGTGGGTGACGTCACTTGGGCCTCACGTTCTGCAAAACCAGCCGTTGAGTTTTGATAACCTGAGTTTATGGCCGTGCGAACCCAGTCATCTTCGGTGTACTTCTAATGTGGTTTCCCGATGTTGCCATAACTGTGAAAGACGGACGTAAAGATGGGTTGTGAGCACGACTGCAGTTATAGGCTGCTTTAATGTTATGTGTGGCTCTTTGTCCATTTATATTTTGTATTTTATTTATTTATCATATTTTTATGACCGCTCATCTCCCCCTAAACCTTTATTTACTTACTTACTTACTTAATTATCTATCTGCTTATCTAGTTTGTCCCCGCCCATCTCCTCCGGTCGGGGGACTCTGGGTGGTTTACAACAAGCAATTAAAAACAACAACCATAAAATACACAGAATACAATACAATAATAAATAATATAAATAAAGGTAAAAATAAAGAATCCAGGTGGTGAAGAATCTAAAACAGTCCGAGTGTGGGAGGAGTGGTCTATAGCAACCATCCCCATGTAGCTCTACTCCCCTCTCCGCCCCAAGCGAGGCGGCAGAGCCAGGTCTTCAGACTCCGCCAAAAGGCCAGGAGCGATGGGGCCGATCTCACCTCCGGGGGCAGCGTGTTCCACAGGGCGGGAGCTACTGCGGAGAAGGCCCGCCTCCTGGACCCCGCCAGATGAAATTCTCTTAGAGACGGGGTCCGCAGCATGCCCTCTCCGCACGATGGGTGGGATGGGTTGATGTAATGGGGAAGAGGCGGTCCCTCAGGTAACCTGGCCCCATGCCATGTAGGGCTTTAAAGGTAATAACCATTTACTACCAGATCACTTGATGAATATTAATGATCCTGCAGGGGTGTGATGAAAGTGGATCTGCAACCTCAGGGCTTGACTTCCTTTGCTCTCAGATCTTGATTCCCCTCTTTTTCTTTCACTTTTCCAAAGGTGCACCATATCTGCCACTCACTCACAGTTCGACCCCCTCTAAAACATCTTGAATTGTGAACAGTCCAGGTTGTAGAACCAAGAAACGATGTTTGGAAGAGCTGAAGTTGGGTGCGAGTTTTAGGAAATGTCAGTATAAGGCGAAATCCTAGGCTAAGCAGTGTTTGGTTATTTTTAGGGCTCTGCTGTGCGAACATAATCAGTGAAATTAGATTAGGGTTTGGTTTGCTTGAAGTCAGCTAACTGGGTTTAACTCAGTCACCTATGGTTAAACAAACCATGGATTTGTATACCGTGCTAACACAGCTAAGGAGTTACTGAGCGGTTATGCAGGATAGCTGATAAACTAAGCTTTTGTTCTGTGAATGCTTGTTAGAAAGACAAGTACTAATGCAAAAATAAATAGCATCTCAGATCAGAAAAATGACCACATTAAAACGAGCAGACTGACTCTTTGTAATTCCTCTCTGGACAAGGAGAGGACTCGAGATCACCCACAAGTGCTCCAGGCAGTTGCTCCTTGCGAGGAGACCGCCAGCTGTGTCTGGTGGGTTTGGAGCTCTGAGAGGTGAGGGAACAACCATCTTGCTCAAACCGTGGTTGGCGCCTTCAAAAGAACCCTAAATTCACATACTTCCTTTTCTTATCGCTTCTGGATATTGCTTGTTAACTGCTTTTCAGCTATTAGGAACCTTTGGATCAACAAGTCTGAAAACAGGGGTGAGTTTCCTTCAATCCTTAGGGAAAGAAGTTTTAAATACAAATTTAAGGACTTTTTAAAAATTCTTTTGGAATAAACAGCAAAAGGGTGATTAGAACTTTTGGAAAGTTGGAAAGTGGACTAAGGGTCCAGATGGATTTGAAGTAAGATTTTGGAATTAATTATAGGGATCTTTGCTGTGGGAAAATGCTTTTGTTTTGAATTCTCTTTTTAAAAAAACATGATAGGATGAGACTTTGAAGGTTGGACACTAGAGGGAACCAGAAGGAATTAAAGATTACAATTAAAAGAGAAGAACACTTAAATTTGACTTACTAATACAGAATGAAGCAAAATACTTGGTCCAAAAACATTGGACGTACTGAAGGATATTTATGAACAAGGAACCCAGAAGTTAATTTTAAGAGTGTAGTTAGCTAGATTGTTTTAAAAGATGTTATGAAAGAGGACCCAGTTATATCTGACAAGACTGACACTGATCTGGAAGTGGATTTAAAAATGTCAGGCTGCAAGAATGATATGGAAAAAGATCCTACGCTGGACATACAAATGAAACCGGCTGATGTCTTAATAATTAAAAGGGATAACAAATAAACCAAAAGAGTGATCTGGATAACTTTCCTAGATTGGATTTACCTTGATTTGTCTACCTCCCAAATAAAAGTGTACCGTGTTAAAAGGATAGGATGCATGTATAATAAAAGGCTTGGACGCATCTCAGAAATGCATTAAAACAGGAAAGATGGAATTAGCTCTGCCATCTGTTTTGTTTGCAAGAATTGAGAGCTGTCTGTCTGTCTGGCATCAGTTTTGGGCAGAAATGAAATTATTGGGCATTTGCAAAAGATTGCATGCCCCACGCCACGCACCGAGGACTCCCATATTCTGTTTGGAAGTAATTTGTAACGGGATTTCACTTTCATCAAATCAAATGAAATTGGATAGGGAAAAAAAGTCAGGGTTGCTGACAGTGTGTGCAAAGCTTGTGAAGGGTTTTTCCAGCAGGGGGCAGCAAAAGCCCATGGAATTAATGTAAAAGCTGTTTCTTCTTTATTCTGAAGAACATTATTTTAGGGTCAGAGGAAGGAATCCCAGAATCCAGTTTTATACTAATTGTTTGTTTACTTTTTGTTTATTTACTTATTTAAGAAATGTACATAGCTGCCCTACTAAAACTCTGCAACTCCAGGCATCTTACAAAAAACATCGTTTTGGGGTTCTTTGGAAAAACATTGATTTGAGAGCTTTGTTTTCAAACTCTGCTTTTAAAAACCATTTTTATTTAATTTTATTTTTAACTCTTAATATGTTGCTGTATTTATTCTGAAAGGAACGCTGTTTTTCTCACCCACATAATTTACTTTTGGGGGACGCGGTGGTGCTGCGGGTTAAACCGCTGAGCTGCTGAGCTTGCCAACTGGAAGGTTGGCGGTTCGAATCCGGGGTGAGCTCCCGTGGCTAGTCCCAGCTCCTGCCAACCTAGCAGTTCGAAAGCATGCAAATGTGAGTAGATTAATAGGTACCGCTTCAGCGGGCAGGTAACGGCATTCCGTGTAGTCATGCCGGCCACGTGACCACGGAGGAAGTGTCTTTGGACAAACGCCGGCTCTTCGGCTTTGAAACGGAGATGAGCACCGCCCCCTAGAGTCGGACACGACTGGACTTAATGTCAAGGGAAACCTTTACCTTTACCTAATTTACTTTTAAGGTTATCAGCTCAGATTCAGGGGAAAATGGTAAAGGGGGACCAATTTGTGCTTTCTGTCTAAATCTTGCTTTTTGTAATAGTGTCACCTTAAATTCAGAGCAGATTTCCTTAAAAAAAGAAACGTTAAAGGTTCCTTTGAGCTGAGTTGGACTCCTTGGGACTGCACAGAAACATCCATGGAGTTTTCTTGGTTTGCTCTTAGTTTTTCCAGAGTGGGTTTTGGGGGTTTTTTGGACCACCTAATTCAGCCTCTCATGGTTTCCTGGTGGTCTCCCATCCAAGGACTAACCACAGCCAATCCTATTTAGCTTCCAGAATCAGCAAGGGTCACTAGGCTCAGTGAGAAAGATGGGTGAACGCAACTTTCCTAGCTACAATCATTCTTGGCTAAGGAGAATCTGGGCCCTGTTCCTCGGCCTGCCATTTTGATTACTTTGATGCATGTTGTCTGGCACTTTGTTTTAAGATGGGTGGACTTCAACTCCCAGAATTCCCCAGCCAACGTGCTTTACGTTGGGTGGACTTCAACTCCCAGAATTCCCCAGCCAACATGCTTTAAGATGGGTGGACTTCAACTCCCAGAATTCCCCAGCCAACATGCTTTACGTTGGGTGGACTTCAACTCCCAGAATTCTGGCTGGGGAACTCTGGGAGTTGAAGTCCACCCATCTTAAATTTGCCACAGTTGAGAAACGCCGATCTAGAAGCTACAGCTCTTGATGGAGGCAGGATTTTCCACCCAACTAGCCACTGGTTTGGATCGTGGGGGCCCAGCAGCTGACCCCTTTCCTCTTTGTTCCCTGCTGCAGGTGGGACTTCGGCAGCTGGACATGTCCCTTCTTTGCCAGCTCTGGTCTTTGTATGAGTCCATTCAGGAGTACAAAAGCCTCTTCCAAGACCTGTCATCCTCGCTGCACTCGGAAGGGAGCCTGGCTGCCGAAAACGGCTTCTCGGACGAGGAGGAAGATTTTGACTTGGACCCGGTGAGTCCGGACAGGCAGCGGGATCTCCCTCCGGCTCAGCAGCTGCGCTTCCTGCAGCCTCAAAACTCCCGGGACCAGTGGCTGAAGGATTCTTTCCACATTGCGATCTGAGCCGGGCGTTTTTCCCCACCTGGAAAACAGCCTCAGGAAAGACCCATTGGAATTTTAGGGGTGGAAAAGGCATCACGGTTTATAATGTTTTCTGTTGCTCTGGAACAAGCAAGCTGTTTTCCAGCTTTCCACTTAGCTCCTGGGCTTTTTCCTACCCGGTTCCCCCTGAGAAAGCTACGGGATTTATCCTTCCTTTTTCTGGGGAGAGAGAGGGTTTCACGGCAGAATGCAGGTGGCCCTCCCCGCTCACCAGGCACTTCGAAGCGGACGGCCCCGATTGCAACACCAGCTGGAAGTCTCACTGTCCGATTGTCCTCCCTTTTGGGATCGTCTTTGAAAAAGCTTTGGGAAAGACACGGAAAGGGTTCAGATTAACATCACTTGGATGTCCGGTCAAATCCTGGGCATGATGTTTCTCCTGCAAATGGTCCTCTGTCTTGCAGCTTGCCTCCCCCAAGGATCTGGAGACCACCAACTTCCAGAATTTTCAGCCCACGTGCAGTAAAAAAGACCAATCTTTGGAATGGCACTAAATTTGGGGAAGCTGACCTCAAGAATGTTATGGCTTGGGAGAAAAAAAGAGGATTGCTCTGGCAGTTCTCCAGAATGCAGGCCTCCACAAGGTGAAATTGGGCAGAGGTTTACCAAAATTTCCTGTCCTTGGCTGGGGGTGCTGTTCGCATCTGAAGCTCTTTTGATATTAGAAGAAATGAAAGGCTTTTCTGCATCTCTCCGAGGTCCAGGCCTTGTCTCTTTCTTCCCCCCTACTGCCAGGCTTCCTCTGGATGAATGAAATTCGGGGTGCTTCTCTTTGCCAATCCTCGTCTGCCCCCCTTCAGTCCTAATGGCATCCAATTCCTTCAGGGAGCAAGAATTGCAATGCAGTGGCAGAAACTTTGCTTGCCCAAATTCCTGGGTTTAGTATGTCCCTATAACTAGTCAGAATCATGAGGACCAGGAACTTAATTTCTTTTCAAACAGGGATGGCCACCCCAGCTTGCATTCTGAGGATCCGAGCTTCGATTCCCGCCGTTGCTGGATGGCCTTGGCAAGGGCTCTCTGTTTTAAAACTGTAAAGACCTGCCTTGCAAATTTATTTTGCTTGCAGCTGAAGCTTGCAAGAGAGGGGTGATGGGGGCAGAAATGGGGGGTGGGTTGGGGGGAATTCTTCCTGACGCACCTTCTCTTTGCTTCTGGCATTTTGCTGCTGAAAATCTTTAGCGTAAACTTAGAAATGGGGCTGAGATGTTGAAAACGGTGCATGGGAGGTCTGAATTGCTGCCCCGTGCCATTAAGTTATAATGGATTTTATTTATTTTTGGTTTAGCATGTCAGGTGAGCCAAGCTATGCTGGTTTGTGAGCTCTGGTTTAAGGCTTAGGACAAGGAGACACGTGGTATGGCTTATTCAGCAAATGGTGGCTTTGCACAACGTGTGTGAACCCGCACAGGGTGGGCAACCAAATAGGATTTTGCATGATACACGTTAACTTCCTTAGTAGGGGCTGATTATCCCACCTCCTCCTCCTCAATTGCACACTAATAAGGAATAGTTAGCTAGGAATGTGCTGTATACAACAACATTTGTTAGATTTTTTTTTAATCTGGCCATACTTGCATTGGCTGGATTTTATTACTGTTAATGCCACGGCCAGGTTGCATAACCCGCCATCTTGGCAAAGTATTTAATTGCATACTGTTTTCTAATAGTAGTAGTATTTGGTTTTTTTTAGAGCCTTGAAATATCCAGGAGGCTTTGGGAAGAGGATAAGGGGATGCGAAACCTTTGCCTCTCTTTCTTTCCACCCTTTGGGGATTGAGGGCAAAGCTTGGGTGGTTAACTAATATTTTGGCAGCTGGACGGGCCATTTTTCAATGGGGTCCGTCACAGCAAACGTGGGAGGTGGGAAATAAAGTGTCTTGGTCTCTTGAACAAAGGGTCAGGCTGTCTTTCATTCCAAGCTGCAGGCACAGGATAGGATAGTGATAGGAATCTCACAGAAAATAGGACGGGAGAAACAGTTGCAGTTACCTGGATTTCATTGAAAAATTAGGCAAAGTTTCCAGAGGGTAAAATCTGTGCCACAGAGGACCAACCTGTCTGCAGCAGTTGTGGCTTCTCCATCTCTGAAGGTTTTGAAGAAGCAGCTGGACTGCCATGACTCAAGGGCGGTTAACTGGTTTTCTTGCCCATCATGGAGGGGTGGACTAGATGATCCTTGGGAGTCCCAGCCCCACGATTCTGCGATTCCCAGCAAGCGCTGCCTTGCCAGGAGGCATCCAACTGGACAAGGTTGTTTCAAGATGAAAGCAAGGACAGATGTCCCTTTTCCTGAATCTAAATTAGGACCGGAAGAAGCAGGTTTTCAAGGGTTACAGAAGCCTTTGTGACCTGACGCTTCAAATCTGCTTTTTGCCAGATTTTTATTTTATTTTATTTATTATTCAAATTTCTATCACTGCTCATCTCCCCCTGAACAGGGGAACTCTGTTTTATGCTTCCTCACCTACTTTTTCAGGCAAAATTGCTGGTGAGTTCTGAGTTCCAATCGTGATGGTGTCATGGACGCGTCCGTGTCATTTTCTGCCTGACATCCTTGAAGTGATTTGCCCTTGCCCTTTTCCAAGAAGGTGTTTTCAACTTCCCAGTGGAGCTTCAGTCCCTGAGAGCTCCTGGTGGTCTCCCATCCAAGAGCTAACCAAGTCTTAGCTATTTAAGATCGGCAAGATAATTCTTCATTCAGTTTGTAGGGCTGCCGCTTCACCATGCAACGCTGGGTGGCTGACCTCTCATTCAAAACAACAATATAGTCACAAATAGTTTCTCTTTCCTGTCCTCAGGTAAAATTTCCCTCCAGGTCAGCATTTCTCAACCTCAGCAACCTTAAGATGTGTCAACTTCAACTAGAATTCCCCAGCTAGTAGGCTGGCTGGGGAATTCTGGGAGTTGAAGTCCACATTTCTTAAAGTTGCTGAGACACACTGCTCCAGTTAAGAGGTGTGGACTTCAACTCCCAGAGTTCCCCCAGCTAGTAGGCTAGCTGGGGAATTCTGGGAGTTGAAGTCCACATTTCTTAAAGTTGCTGAGGTTGAGAGACGCTGCTCCAGTGACATCCAACTCATGATGACCTCATGGCTACAGGCACATAGATGTTTTGCACATTTCAGAAAATGCTTTCCGTTGCCTTCTTTTGGGGTCCATATATTTACTTCCCAGTCTGGCCTCCAAACTCTGGATTTCCTGGTAGTCTCCCATCCAAATGTTAGCCATGGTGCTGTGGCCCATCGTTACTGTGGGAGAAGCCAACAAAAGCCATGCTCCTCTGCACGAATCTTTGCTGCTGCCATATTTTAGCCCAGGGCAGACAACGCATTTAAAGAAAGACTCAGAGATGTGCAGAATGCCATAACAAGACCAGAACCCCCCTCCCCACCCACCTCCTCTGGGTCCATCATTCCCAACCTGGTGCTCTGCGATGATGTGGGCGTGCAACTCATGGTGGGTGGCAGATGATGGGAGCTGTAGTCCAACATTCGGAGGGCGCCAGGTTGGGGAAGGGCTGCCCTGGAGAATTTCAGAATGACCTGACCATCCCCACTTGGTCCCTTGAGTTTCTTTTTAACAATGGGATCTGGAAGATAATTGCATTTGCAGAAAAGTGTTGGATTTATCTCTCAACCCACCCCCCAAACCGTGGCTAAGGATTTCTGTCTCATCTCAGAGGACAAGCAGAATTTCCAAGGATCAGCTTCTAGCCACACCCACCCAAGAGACTTTCACGTCCGGTTCCTCCCTGTTTTTTCCCCTTTTTTCTGTCGAAGCCAGGAAAATGATTCATCATTCTCCGCCTGTCCCATTTTTTAAACAAAGAGACGGATCTTGAGCGGTGCTAAGTTAGCTGGGAAAGAATGGAGAAGAACTCTACGCGTGGGCAGAGGTGCCCTCTTCTTTCCGTTGGACTTCAAACATTCTCAGGCTGTTGGCCACGTGGCTTCCAGGATGGACGGGTTTATAATAAATACCGCAACCCCACTGGCCCGGTTGCAAACCATTTTTAAAACGAGTGGTGGCAACATTGTGAGTTATGAATAAGTAAGAAACTGCTTGCACTGGCCCCAAAAATAATAAAAGTTTGGCAGTTGATATCCATTGCAAAGCCACCCCAGAAAAGGATTACATAGCACGCTTCATGGAGTAATGGCAGCTGGAGAAATAACTCATTTTAGGAACTTAGCAAGCATATTTTTGTACATACCGCCCCCAATCTGGTTATCTTCCAGATGAGTGGACTTCAGGCCCCGCCATTCCTCAAGCTCAACGGTGGCTGAGAATTCTGGGAGGTTCCCACCCTAAGCAGAGGGTTGGACTAGAAAGACCTCAAGGCCCCTTTTCTGTCCTTCAGATAAATGGGAAAATTTAAATTAAACCCATCTACATTTTGGTTTGGTCTTATCAGCCTTCCCAGGTAGACCAGACAGGAAACACAACCAGATGAGCTAATTCTACTTTAGGATAAGGCTGCATTGACAGAACCTTGCAAGTCTGAAATCACAAATTTCCCACCGCCGCCTTTGCAGCCCGAGAAACGAGGGAGGGTCCCTTCCGAGCCTCTTTCTCCAGCCATTATGCAGCCGAGGGCTAAGCCGTCTCTTATCTGACCATTCCCTCTTATCTGACCGTTTCTTACCTCTTTGACCCCAACTCCCAAGGTCTTTCCCACTTACCATTACAGATCTTGACCAGGTTTACGTTTTGGAGCACGCTCCATCCCTATGCCTGCCCCTGCTTTAAAAATAAGCCAGGTTTTTGGCCCTTGGCTTGGAAAAATACAGTCAATCAAGGTGTATTTCTGACTCCAGTTTGCTAAACCAGACAGGACTCAGCCAGTCCAGTTCTGCATCAGCTGAAAATGGTTTGTCTCCAAGGAAAGTCCTTGGAGCAATTTGTGGTAGTAGCTGTTTCCTCTCTGGTTGTATCGATTGCCATCTGTCATTCTTGGTATGGTATCCAACAGAGGTGGGAGGGCAGCAGGTAGAGGGAAGCAGCGTGAAATTAGCCAGGTTGGAAGACTGCTTGCAACTTGAACTATCGTAGCCACGCTAATGCGTTCCCAAGAGAGCCGGAGCCCGCAGCTCATTTTACAAAAAGCTCTAATTCTGCTCTATCCCCTGCTTTTCAGGAGTGGGAAAGGCGAGCTGTGACCTGGAAATGTACTCCACACATGCTCAGAGGTGCTGTTATGCTATCCATTCTCGGCTGCAACACCAGCAAATGAAACAAACTGAGCTTCAAGGAGTCCCAGTTTGGGTGAACTCCCAACTTCCTTGCCCTGGTTCATGTTTTTCTACCTTGAGCACGCCGGCTGAGTCCTTTATAAACACCCGGAGCCATTGTTTCTGGCTTCCTGTTGTGAGCTGCTTGGAATCCGTTTGCATTGCAAAGAGCATGGACGGTGGGGCATCCCCAGGGTTCTGCTTCCTCCCATTCTTGGCAAAGGCAAGCAGCCAGCAACAGCTTCGGCTGCCATCGGATCGATGGGTGCAGTGGGCGGGTTCTGGTCTTGCAAGGTAGAAGCTGCCCAGCCAGGACGGAAAAGGTGTTTTCACAAGGTGAGATTTGGCAGAGAGATTTGCCGGAGTTACACAGGATTCTTGGTTGGGTTGGAATACACAGTTGCAGTGTTCTGTGTAAGCAACTGTGTCTGCAGTTGAGAATCCAACACGTGCCATTAGAAAAAGGCTTGCAGGAATTATTATTTTGCATCATTACCAGAAAGAAGGGGAAAAGGTTAAGTTTGTTTTTTTTCCTGGGATTTTTTCTGGGATTTTTTTCGCAATTCCCCAGGCCAGGCTCCAACCCAGAGATCTCCTGGTGGTCTTCCATCCATTAGTAAGTCTCCAACCATGCTCAGCCTTTCGAGATCAGCCATGGCTGGCTTGGTGCTGCCACTTTGCCAGAGAAGCAGCAACGCCAACATCTTTTTTTGCCCCATGAGGTGAGGCCAGGTGGGCCAAGGGAAGATCAGTCCCTCTCTCTCTCAGCCCAACCCACCTCACAGGGTTGCTGTTGTGGGGAAAATAGGAGGAAGGAGTATTAGGTATGTTTGCCGCCTTGAGTTATTTATAAAAATAATAGAGGCAGGATAGAAAAATAAATCTTTAAAAAATAAAAATTTTGCTTAGCCAGTCTGGTCACGCAGCACATCTCTGCTCCTGTTGGATCCTTCTCTTCAAAAGGAAGCCAGGCCTTTTTTGCTTAGCCTGGGGGGAAAGGCAGCAACGCTCTCCTGCCTGGGGCAGACAGGCCATCCTGCTGAGTCAATTTCCACTGAAGCCAGGATGAGGCGCCTCCCGGCTTGTTCGTAAGTGGGACTCTGGAGAAGGATGCTTACCCCCCCCCCAAAAAAACCCCACGCTTTTCTGCCTGTGGCTTCTTATGCCCCAAAGTGCCCTCCCAAGCTGGTACTCCTTTCTTTCAACCATTTCTGCACTGGAGTGAGCACCACGCCCTTGCCCGCTGCAGGCATGCACACAAGCGTTTTTTGGCATGCGGCCGGGGTGGGGGGGTGGGATGGCGCCGCACCCTGGCTATGGAGGGAGAGATGCCAGAGAAGGCGGAAGACGTGTTCCACTGACTCAGCTACTCTGGTCACGAGGAAAATGGAAGCTTTGGACCCACACGGCATTCTTAGTTGTGCAAACATGCAGCGAACCATGCAGCCGGCGGAATGCTTTCTCTCCTGGAGGTGTGATGCTCTGAATTTTGGGGGGTGTTTTTCTAAGGGGTCTCAGCCATCAAAGGCTTCTGGGCAGGGGGATCCCTCTGAAAGCAGAATGGGGTTGCGCAGCCCACCCCCCACACACACCCCAGCAGCCAAGGTTATCCCGAATTGAGTTTGCCGCCTTGTGCAAATGTAGCTGCTCAGTCCTCACCTGGTTTGACTGATCAGCGCTGGGCGATAGACGTGTTTTGGCAAAGGAAGGAAGAGGATTAAATTAATGTAAGGGCTTTCTGGCTGTGAAGTTCTTGGCTGAGCCTCCCTTGCAGAATTGTCGTAAAGGAAATAGGAGGTTATTCTGACCTCTTGCTGTCTAAACATTATGACACTGATCAGTATTATTACTAAGCAGAAAATCATATTTATTTTCTAAATTTTTTTTAGAAACAATGACCAAGCTTTAAGTTTGGCCAATTTCATGTGGCAGTGAGTTCCAAATACCCACAGAACTACTTCTGGGGCAGTTCTGTGAACAGATAAAAGTAACAGGAGCAAATAAGCCCTTCCTTCTATCTTCCCACATATATAGATATCATTAATACTCTGCATGTGCTCAGAAATACATTTTTTCCCAGTTCACGTTTTCAAAGCCAGAAGAAAGAATTGAAGAAAACCAAATTTACCCTTGGACTGTTAACTTTGGAATGAACTATAACTTCCCCTCACTTTTTGTATAGTTTGTTTATCCTTGCCAGTTTGCAATTTTTTTTTCAAACCATGGAATTCTTCCCCTCTAGGAATAAATAAATAAACATTTTCCCTGGATTTGTGGATGTTGATTTCCACAGATCTCCCATTTGGCACGTTGGTAACTTATGCCTTTGCAGCTGATGTCATTTATTTCCATTTTATGTTTTGAAAGTCAATATCCTTTCCCATTTGCACAAAAGCACTGTGAATGAAAACCGTTTGCCGAAAAGCAGAGCAAATTATAAATGCTGGGCAAAAACTTGATGCATCGAAAAGGGAATTGCATTTGAATTTGAAAAAGGGGCTGCATTTGTTTAATTATCTGGGCCCGTAATTAAAATGGGATTTTTAAAATGGCACCTACTTAGGTGCATTATACACAGGCAGCCCCCCTTCCAAATTCATTATGGCAAGAGGAAATAAGCATTCATATAACATATCTTTGGGTTTTCACACACACACACACACACAATCACACACACATGCACACCTACCTTTGGGGAGCGTCTGGGGAAGATTCTGTCACTTGGTTGCTAAATTTGGGGGCATGATTTTCCATGAGAGCATGTCCATCCGGGAGGAAGGCTGGAATCTAGGATCAGTTTACGAGATTATTTATACCCTCTGAGCCAGAAAACAGGCATCTGAAAGGCAGAGGCATAGGAGGGAGGGAGGAAGAGGGGAGGAAGGCTAGAAATAAGGTTTCTGTTTGATTTATTTCTATTACTTTTAATCTCACTATGCACACAAGCTTTTTTCAAAAAGGCTGCCAAAGCAATTCATGAAAGTGAAGAAACATGTGACTTCAATAGAGACAGCACACAAGGAAAAAAGGGATGGGCAGGGAGGAGGAAAAATAAAAAGCAAACACAGGCATTAATTCTTAGGCTGTGTTTGCACACCACCCTTGATCTGGTTACCGAATTAAAGCAATATTCAAAACAGAGAGATTTAAAATTAAATGGGCTGGTTTCACACAACAGACACAACCGCAGAGAAACTAACTAACCAGGGTATGCATGGTTTGGAAAGGTAGCCATTTGCAGTTAAGCATGTGGTGCAAACCACGCCGTGCTCTTACCAAGACCAGTGAGAATCTTTTTTGATGCTTCAGATTTGATGCTTCAAATTGTCTTGAACTGGGAAGTTTCTGGTGATTTCCTGGACACATTCAGGTAATTTCTTGGAAATGAACATTCTGGAGTGAGATTTCTGAGTGGTCTCCCATTCCAACCATTAAAGAGGTCAGGCCCTATCTTCCAGCTCAACCAAGGTCTGCGAAGGTTTGTCACTTATTGTGACCATTCCCCATGAAGCCAGGATATGGAGGCAGCCGATGGATGTTTATTCTGAATGCAGGCCTCGCCTTTCCTTCGAAAAGCTGAGTGAGGTGTGCCTGTGTTTGCCCCTTCCTGACAACCCTGCGAGGTAGGTTAGGTTGAGAAAGAGCAGCTGCATTCCCACAACACACTGAACCTGATAACTGAAGCAACCCAAGTTCAAATAACCTAAGCAAGCTGAACCTGGGTGCATCCTGCACATGCTCAGAAGCACCTTTGTCTCCTTCCTGCAGGGTTGAGCTGGGCTGGGCTTGTGTTCAAGGGTCGCTCAGCCTGAAGGTTTGCTATTGATCCCGTATCGGTTGCTGAGCAGAGTTGGGCAGCTGGAATTTGTCCGCCCTGCCAGTGGCCGACCAGAGGAACCGATGCCAGCAGAGGCGGGAAAAAGAAATATCTAACAATAACATGGTCCGGAGGTTTGCTCTTTCCCTAAACAAGAGAGGGAGAGATTTACTGAATAAGGAAATCACTCTGCACGGGCTCAAAAGCCGTCGTTTCCCTCCAGGGGTCTCTTCCTAAGAAATGTCACTGGGGTTGCGTTTCCTCAAAAGTCCTTTCTCCTGAACTCAGTGGAGAATTTCCGGAAGAAAACGAGCTTTCAGCTGCCCGTGAACGTTTGCTCAGGGAAAAGGCAATCCGTGCATGCTCAGAAACACACTCACTCCTACATGCACTGGCAGACAAAAAGCATGTATTAAAAATGGTTTGCATCGGCTATTGATCTCGCCCAGGCGACGGACGCTGCGCAGTCATCCGGTGTCCGGCTTAGAGTCGCGCGCATACAACCACCCAGCTGAATAAACTAGGGCTTGTTTACAGGTTGGGTGATCCACGCCAAAGATGGTTTATTGAGCCAACCCCAGCCAGTCCACACCCGCCCGCCCCGTCCTGGCTGGGCTTGCCCGCGGGCTCCTCCGGGTCAGCGCAACCCCCAGCGGCTGCATCCCTCCGACCCTCGAAGCCCGGAGTCCGAACCCGGGTTGGCGGGGGCGGGGGGTCGCCGCGGACTCGGCCGCCGGGCTCCCGGGGGCTCCGTCGGGCGCGGACTCCGGGGCCGGACTCCCGCCGCCCGGGGCCACGCGAGGCTCCCGCCAGGTGGGAAGGCGGCGGCCCCGCGAGCACGCGCCGCCCGGGTTTAGGTGCGCGTGGGAGCGCGGCCCCGAGCGGGGATTTCCCCCCCGCACGCCGGGGCGCGCCCCCACTGCCCCCCACTCGGGGCGGAGACCTGCGCGCCCGGGCCCCGCCCCCTGCCCGAGGCCCCGCCCCCGGAGCCGGGCGCGCCTCCTCCCTCCCTCCGCTCGCAACTTGTAGCCGTCTGCCGGACTTCCTCCCGGCGGAGCGGGCCGGGGCGGCGGGGATGGGGCGCTGAGCGGCGGGCTGCCATGAGCTCCGTGTGGAAGCGGCTGCAGCGCGTGGGCAAGCGGGCGGCCAAGTTCCGCTTCGTCGCCTGCTACCAGCAGCTGGTGGTGGAGTGCACCAAGAAATGGTGAATCGGGCCCCGGGGCGGGGGCGGGGCTGGCCCACCCGGCAGGGCTGGCGGCGCCCGCGGGGGCGGGCAGGCGCGCTGGGGACGCGGGGGGCGGAGGGCGAGCCGGGCGTCGCGCGTCCTCCCGGGCCCCCTCGCGAACGCGCTCCGAAGTTGGTGTCCCACGACCGCCTTGCGAGGTCGGCCAGGCGGGCACCCAGAGGAAGGACGCCGGGGGGGGCTCTGTGGCCAGCTGTGCCAGGCAGCGGGCTTGGCAGGCAAAAGGGAGAGCACCCCCCGCCCCCCATTGAAAGCTGGTGCTCGTCTTTGTGCCTGGATCCCCATTCGCACAACCCTTTGGGAGCGAGGGGACCCGGTCGCTGGCTGTGGGCCGCCCAGCGAAGCCGAAATTAATCACCCCAAAGACTCATTTTGCAGCGTTCCCCCCAAAAGCAACATTTAAAACGAAGCCAGGTTAGGACTGTGGTGTGAACGCAAGCCTCTAAGTCTTGAACTGAAGCGGACCTGCGAGCAGAGCGTTCCGCTTTCAATTCGGCTTTGACTCAGGGCCATGAGGACTGGAGCCCTGCTTTTCTACTTAGAGGGGAAATCGCGGCGGTGGGGAAGAGCGGATGCTTTGCCATGTTAAATGTCCCAAATGTAGTTTTTGGCCTTTCCAGGTAGGGCAGGGCTAAATGGGGCAGCTCCACATGACACAACTTCCTCTGCTTGTGAGCTTTGAACCAGTCTTTAGGGAAAAAAAACCCGAATTGGTGGGTGGGGTTTGCACACCGGAAGTAGTGAATGGAGGTTAGATAGAAAGCATGTGAATATTTACTTAATCCATTCAAACTACTGCCACACTTTGTAATTCAGGCTTCGTTTCAGAAATAAAAGAAAGCAGAAGAGAATTTGGAAAACATCTGTAAGGGAGGGGAAAAAAATACAGCCAAATTCTTTTTTTAAAAGCCCCCCAAAAAATCCTTCCGATTAAAAATAACCACAGAAAGAGCTGGGACGGCCAAATGCTTGTCAGAAAAAAAATAATTTTGAAACTCCTCTGGGGGTGGGGGAAATCCAAGTAGAATTTCTTAGCCTCTGTGCAAGAGTTCAGTTATAATTATACAGCTATTGCAGCTGTCTTTCGATTCTGCTGCACAGATGGGGATGGCAGGCTGCCTTTTACTTTACCCTTTTATACTGAATTTTAATATTGTCCATTTGGTGGAAAGCTGCAGTTCCAGTGGCAGGTGGAGCAAGTCCCTAGTCCATAGGAAAATGTTTGGTGATTACAGTTTGGGTTGGCAAGTTCCTGTCTTCCTTGACCTGCACTGAGACTACAACTCCCAGACTCCCCAGCTGGCACTCAGACCTGCTGCAAATTGGGAGGACCCCAGGCTTGGTGTCTCTGTTAAAGTATGAGCGTTTTACTGCACAAGCAGCTTTGAAAGTCACTGTGGTGCCCCTGAATGAAACCCAATCAATGGTGCAACGATAGGGTGGTGCAGAGAAGGTTAACGATGTTCACCCACCTGGTCCTTTCGATGCAGCCTGGTGTTGCGCACCCAGTGACACTTCTGAGCTGCCTTCAAGGGCAGCCCCATATACAGCACCGTGTAGTAGTCAATCCCGGAAGTTACCGAGTGATGGGGCAGCATAGCACAGAGAGGTCTGGTTAAACCTTTGCACGAAGCTGCTGGACCTGCAAAATGGGATAAAGAGACCTTGTTCTCCCAAATTGAGGGGGGTGGAAACAATGCTAGAAGGAACCAAGGGCTGCGTTCACACAACCTACTCACCCCAGTTATTGACTGGAGTCCCCCTTTTGAGGGGGAGATGGGCGGTAATAGAAATTTGAATAATAAATAAATAAATAAATTTCCCCAGATGTGCACAATACACTAATCAAATGAATTGGAATTACTTTATTATTACTAGATTTTTTTCCCCCACTTTTTAAAAATTTATACACACACACACACATTCAATCGTGTCCGATTTTGGGAGATTGCCTGGACAGGTCCCTGCAGTTTTCTTGGCAAGGTTTTTCAGAAGGGGTTGGCCATTGCCTTCTTCCCAGGGCTGAGAGAGCGCGGCTGGCCCCAAGTTACCCAGCCAGCTTTCATGCCTCAGGAGGAACTCGAACTCACAGCCTCCTGGTTTCTAGCCCGTTGCCTTAACCACTAGACCAAACTGGCCCTAATGTTGCAAGGATATGGCCAGGATAGTCTTTTAACTTGAGGATGGTTTCTGCGTAGCTGAGATGTCTCAGCCAGAATTGATCGATCATTCATTGGAGGGGATGTGCTGTTGGGACCAGAAGAGCGCCATTGTTTGTGGCAGATGGTCGGGGCGTCGATCTGGGCATCCGAGAGGCAGAAGGGATGTGGGGAGGATGCTTGTGGAATGAGATGGCCTTATAAACTCGGGGGGGGGGAGTTTTCCACCTGCCCATAGCTATCTTTGCATTTGTTATTTGTAGACCCCAAACCCGGGAGAAGCCGACTTCCTTGCTTAGTCACTTGGTAAAACCCCTTCCCTCACCGTAGGCGATTAGAGGCAGAAATAAAACCTTCCAAATTGGCTTGCTTGGACATGATGGACAGGGGAGGGAACCCGGTCCAAGAATCTTGATCGATTCTCAGATTTTGGAAGGGGCTGAGCAGCGTTCTTTCAAGGCAAGCAGTTTGATCCTCTCCAAGTAGACCAGGCTGTGGGCGCTCTCACAAAAAGCTTCCTGGGGCCTTGTCCGTTGAGAAAATGGAGCGGGCCGCTGCAAACCGTCTGTTCGCTAGGACGCTCGGCCTGCTGACACACGTTCAGGAAGTCCTCCCGGGCCATGAGTTGACTTTCGTGGCCATCTCCGAGAGCCACCTGCTCTGAACTTCCCCCTTGATCGTTCTGCCCGTCAGGCTTTTGACAGCTGATTTTAAAACGAGGCAAAGGCCTCGCCTGTGAAAGGATGGCTGTGGAATTTTATCATTCTCGGGGTCCTAGAGGTCATTTAGACCAACCGCTGCTCAGTGGAGGAGCAGCCTGGCGGTCCTTTATGGAAAGAGGGCACATGGGGTTATAATGCCATCAGAGGCTTAACCTTATTTCCTTTTATTTTTTTGCTTCAAAACCTGGCAGGGTGTGTCCAGGGTTAACACCCAGGCGTCGGGGCAGAAATTGATCTGCCATTGCTGTCCCACGAGGCAGAGAAATGCATGCCGGTTGGGTTAATGAGGTTAAAAGTGGCTTTGAAGGAGGGCGGAGGGGGTGCAGGGGGCTGTGCAAGAGGAAACAACCAGCACAGGGGAGCAAACCCCACATTATCTTGGGGTCTAGCATTGCGCCCACAGAGCAGGTGGCTGCAAACCAATGGATGGGCTGTTGATTCCTTGGTTCCCATCTTGGGGAGGTTGGATTACAACTCCCATCATCCTCCCAGTGCTGGGGAGGGTTGGGGGTTGCGGCCTTGGAGGACGAAGAGGATGCTGGTTGGCTGGGAGTGATAGGAATTGTAGTCTCTGGAGGCGGCCGGGCCTCTGCAAGGTTCAACGCGTTGAAAGCGGAATGCCTTTTGTTGTTCTGGAAGCGATTTTGGGTGGGGGAGACGAAGAAGGAGCAAGCGGTTGCCAGCCGCGTTCCTTTTTCCTCCTCGCCCCTTTCTGTTCCTCCTTATAAGGGTTGGGAAACGGTAAATATTTGGTCCGGGCTGAGCTATAAGCGGAAAAGGAGGGGGGAGAAAAAGGAGAAGAAAGCAGGGAGGAGGAGATGTGCTGGGGCTTGAATCACGAGCCTGCTGCGTGGACTGAAAAGGAAGGCGAAGCCAGCGCTGAATTTTCCAGGGAAAGGAAATTTTGGCCTCTATTTTGGGGCAATCTGCTTGCAGCATGCCCTGGACTCGCAGTGTTTTTCAGCATTGGCAATGTTAAGACGTGTGGACTTCAACTCCCAGAATTCCCCAGCCAGCATTCATGCTGGCTGGGGAATTCTGGGAGTTGGTCCACACGTCTTAACGTTTGCAACGTTGAGAAACACTGCCCTGGAGCGTCATCCCACCCAGCACTCTGCTCCTGACGCCCCCCATGTGGCCATCATTGGGCACGGTTCAGCCTGGCATCAGTGCCCAACCTTGGGCAGAAGGGGCCCAACCTTGGCTGCCCCTCCGGGCCAAGTCTGGCTTTGAAGGAAACGCTGGAGCTGAACCCTGGCTCCATTTCTCTGGCAAGGCAGCTTTTTCTAATTAAGCTTGGCAGTCTGTTCATGTTCTGAGACGCCACGCCTAAGGCGCTGCCTGGAAGTCAGGCCATGGGCTGAGTCCTGGCTCCAGGGAGCCCCCAGATCTTCCTCCAGGGCCGGGAGGGAGGCGATGAAAGAACGTAGTGGGCAAGTCTGCTTGAAGGCACCCCCCTCCCCAGCAACTCTTGCATCTGCAAGGGAGCTGTCTCCCCCACAATGTTGGCCTTTGGGGCTCCATTAACCTGGCTGCCCTGCTCTTTTGCTAATACGTTTATTGAATTTCAATCCAAATTAGCATAATTCCTAACTTGGGGTGAGGGGAAACAATACATTTATTAAAATTTGGGTTGAAATTAGCTAATTTCAACTCAGAGCTTAATTCCTAACTTGGGGTGAGGGGAAACAATACATTTACTGAAATTTGGGTTGAAATTTGCTAATTTCAACTCAGAGCTTAATTCCTAACTTGGGGTGAGGGGAAACAATACATTTACTGAAATTTGGGTTGAAATTTGCTAATTTCAACCCAGAGCTTAATTCCTAACTTGGGGGGGGAAACGCTCCATTTTAGGATTCATCCTGAAAGCATTTTCCCAAAACTGGAACGTTTTTCTATGCACACGCAAAAGCAGATGAAACCCTTTGAACTTCTCAACAACTTTGTCCTCTCCCTCTTAGCAAAATTTGCGGATAACCTTCAAACTGGGTTTGGACTTTCCACCAAACTTGGTTCCTGAGTAAACCCATTTTTGGGGTTTGGACGAAGCCTTGAACTCTGCGCTAACTGAAACATGAACTAGCTGGGGTTAAAATTAACCAAATGCAGGAAGCTGGGCAACTTAGCTATTTGGTTTTGAAAGGTGGTGTGAACCTGGCCAGAAAGATGTTTTCTAGGTTTCCTTGTCTCTTCCCAGCCCCAGATCTAATTTCTGCTAAAATCTCATCTCTGATTGTGCCCATTCTTGTATGAAATTGGAAGGAATTCAATGAGGAGAAATCCGTTTGGTGAACCAGATCATGTTTCTTTAGCGACCAGATTTAACCCAACACCTGACTAGATTAATGACTCCTTCCCCCCACACCCCGCAGCTAAATTTAACTTTTGGCCACTAGCCTAGAGAAATCGGAGATGCATCAGAATCTCTCCAAGCAACAGGATATGGGGCGGGGGGGGAGGACATTGGTGAGAATTTGGGATTAATAACATAATCAATACTGCAGCCCATTTCCTTGCAGGTTCTCAGCTTTCCACGTTTCCACAGAAAACATGTCTGTTCTTTAGTCCTGCTGCAGAAAACAAAATCCATTTTAAAAGGGCATTTTTAAAAAGTCTTAAATGACAAATGAAGCAGTAAAAATGGGCTGTGCTTTATTAATTTTTTAATAAAGTTTTTGCTACCCAAACTTTATAAATCAGTTATAAATAAGTTTGAGTTTTGCTACCCAAACTTTATAAATAAGTTTCAAAACAATTCCTTCGTCGCCCTGCTTAATTCTGCATTACATTATTGAAGGTGTAATGTCTTTAAAAATCTGCAGGTACTTCCGGATTAATTTACAGGTAGTCCTCAACTTAAGACCATTCATTTAGCGACCATTCCAAGTTATGATGGCACTGAAAAAAGTGACGTGTGACTGGTCCTAGCACTTAGGACTGTTGCAGCATCCCTGTGGTCACATGACCAAAATTCAGGCGCTTGGCACCCGGCATGTATTTACAATGGTTTCAGCATCTTGGGGTCACATGATTGCCATTTGCGACCTTCCCAGATGGCTTCTGACAAGCAAAGTCAATGGGAGAAGCTGGATTCGCTTAATAACCACATGATTCACTTAATGACCATAACAAAAGGTCATAAAATCAGACATGACTCACTTAACGACCACCTCGCTTACTGATGGGAGTTCTGGTCCCAATTGTGGTCATAAGTCGAGGGCTACCTGTGTAATAGAACAGATCAACCACAGTTGAGATCTTATCCCTGCTTTCTCTAATTTAAATTTCATTTAAATGCTGTATGGTTAATTTTGGGGTGTTGGAATTATGTAGTAAATCTGAACTCTTAAAATCTTCCAAAAGTCTTCCTGGATGGACTTCTTCTGCACTTTATCTTTTCTTTTTTTCCCCTAACCAAATATTATAATTCAACTATTTAAAAAAAAAGAAATTTGAGAGGCGTCCATCTGTAGGATCATGTTTCGCTTTATTATTAAATATGTCCAATCAATTTGCTGCATTTCATGTCAGAAGGCCCTGGTTTTGTCAACTGTGGCAAAATACATAAAAAAAAAAGATTTGGCATTGTCTTCAAGCTGAGTAAATCTCTGATAGCATCCTTTCTCTGGGCTAGAATCCTAGCAGGCCTTGAAGATGTCATTAAAGCATTTTGCTTTTTCTCTGCAATTAATTTGTCATTGCCGTAGTTCAAAGAGAAGCTGTTTTGTCTGCCTTCCCCCCCCCAAACACAGAAAGTTCAAATATTGCAATAATTGATGTAGCAAAGAATCTACCAAGGTTAGAATGTTTCTTAGGATCTTAGAGTTGGAAGGGACCTCAGAGGTCTTGTAGTCCAACCCCTGCCCTGGGCCAGGGATTCTCAAACCCTCCCAAGCAAATGGCTGTCTAAGCTTTCTTGAAAACCTCCAGTGATGGAGCCCCTGGGTCTCCAAGGGGCAAGGTGTTCCACCGCTTCAGAGTTTGCACAACACACGGGGAATTCTGGGAGTTGAAGTCCGCACAGCTTAGACTTGCCAAGGTTGAGGAACCCTGGGATAGAGGACGTAAAACCATGGGGCAGGAACGGAGATGTTTTCTTCTCTTGTAACAGTAAAGATGGAAATAATCTGGAGAAGGAGGTTAACCCTTCCTTCATTTGGTGCTTAATGGAACTAGGGCCTCAAGATATGAGATGGCTGTAAACTTAATTTAATGTAACTGTAGGAAGGGGAGCGGAGTAGAGTAGAAATATGTGCAATAAATAGTAAATATTAGTCATACTGCTTGGCTTCGAGCAGGAAACAGTTTATTACCGGTAGATGGGTGGATGGATAGGTGGGATTTAAAGATGCTGAAGGCTGAATTGTGGGACTTTGTAGATGCCAAAAACATAACCCGCGAACCACATTTGAACCTTAAGCCCACTCTGCAATGTGCACTCCTCCTCTCCCAGAGCAACTGCTAAAGACATCTCTGAGCTCATACAGAGTGCCTTCCCTTCAGCACAGGATGTTTGCAAGATGGCCAGGCTTTATGGGTGACAGTGTTGGGCGGAGCCTGGATCAATTGAGAGCCTGAAATGGGAGGAGCAACAGCCATCTTTCTCCTTCCTCTTCTTCCTGCACCCTCTTTTCATTCTCTGCCCCTTTTGCACCAAGAGAGCAGAAATGGACCTTTTTGTTTGTTTGAATTCAGCCACAGCAGTGTTTCTCAACCTTGGCAATTTTAAGATGGGTGGACTTCAACTCCCAGAATTCCCCAGCCAGCTTTGCTGGCTGGGGAATTCTGGGAGTTGAAGTCCACCCATCTTAAAGTTGCCACGGTTGAGAGACACTGAGCCAAAGGGTCGCTGGGTTTCCCCTCTGGCCTTAAATTGTACCTGACAAGGTCCATCTGCCTTCTTCCTGGCAGAGAAGGGATCCAAACTCCGGGGTCCTATTTCCAGCTGGGGAAGACCAGCGTGCACGTGGACAGGCGTTACTCTGCAGGGTTAGAAGTGCTTGATCCAGAAACCCAAGTGGGGAAGAGAGGCTCGTTCTGGGACGCCGCCTTTCTCCTCTGGTTCGTAGCAGGAAAGTGCGGTTGAGTGCAAAGGGGGAGGATGCACGCTGGCATTGGGAAGTTAACCGAGCCAGCCTCTTTCAACACCCTGGTGCTGCAGCTGGGTGTGGCCCAGCCCTGCTCCCAAGGCGGTCCGGAGCCTCGCCCAGGCAGGCCTGGGAAGGAAGATAAAACCCGGGCTAAACGGGAGGCAGTGGGAGTGGGTGCACAGCCCTTGACCTTTTTGCAAATGCTGCTTCTGTGCCGAGCTCCTCTGAGAAATGTATGAGATCGTGCAGCGTTCCTAAGTTGAAGGTCTGGTGCAGCTGGTCAGCAGCTGGCCACCTCAGGCTCAGCTGGACTGTTCCCTTCCTCTGCTCTGTAGTCCAAACCTCCAGACCTTTATTTTTCAGGTCACCTCTTCCTGGGCTCCAGGTGAAAATACAGGCAGTCGTCGCTTAACAACCATTTGTTTAAGTGACAGTTTGGACTTACGATAGTGCTGGACAAACTGACTTGCAACTGGTCCTCACACTTATGACTATCGTAGTGTTCCCCATGGTTGTGTGATCAGGGTTTGGGCACTTGGCAACCAGTTCGCATTTATGACCATCGCAGTGTCCCGTGGTCTGGTGATTGCCATTTTTGACCTTCCCGGCCAGCTTCTGACAAGCAAAATCAATGGGGAACTGTATGATTTGCTTAACGACACATGGTTCGCTTAACGACTGCCACAAAAGGTTGCATAATTGGGTCGGATTCACTTAGCGACCACTTCACTTAGCAACTGAAATTCCGGTCCCAATTGTGGTCGTTAAGTGAGGACCCTGTATTCCTTCTGAGCAGCTTGCAAATATAAAGCTAGGCCAGCCTGCTTTTTTGCAGCTAGTCAGCAGCTGGCTGCTTCCACATCAAATCCATCCCATTGCTACCTTGCACTGGTTGGCCACTACTTTCTTTCACCTGCAGGCCAAAGGGAGTAAGCTTGGTATTCAACTTGATGTGTCTGGAGAGGGCCTTGGTCCTTGGGGCATCCATGTTGATGGCTGTTATGGTGGCATGTTGGATATTCTCATGGCTGGCTGGGGAATTCTGGGAGTTGAAGTCCACACGTCTTAAAGCTGCCAAGGTTGAGCATACTGTTCTAGAAGAAGCTGTAAAATTCCCCAAAACACTTTGTGTGTGTGTGTGTGAGAGAGAGAATGAGAAATCCTGCTACCAACCTTCTGAACTCCCCATTGGTTATACAGCATTAACCTGTTCCCTGTGTGTTAATTGCAGCTCCAGCCACCAATAAAACCTTGTGGACTAGCAGCTTGGTCACTTTTGGTTTAGTTCTTGTGACTGACTGTTTTATTTCTCCCAACCACAGGCAGCCCAACAAGTTAGTTGTGGTCTGGACTCGGAGGAACCGGCGGATCTGCTCCAAGGTGACTTCCTGAGCTGGGATGGGGCCAGATTAAAAGCTATTTCCTGCTCAACCTCCCTCTAGAACCAAATGGGTGTCTCCCGAGCCAGAATAGGATAGGCCCTAAATATCAAAGTTTTGTTTTGGGAGCTGAAATGAGTACCTTAAACCTTGCATAATTCAGCTGTCCCTGAAGGCTAAAGTTGGATTTGAGCCCAGGTAGAAATGGCCTCTTTTGTGTTGGGGTGGCTAAAATTTTAAGTTTCTTGTTTTGGTTGTTGGCAGGCTCACAGCTGGCAGCCGGGCATCAAGAATCCTTATCGGGGTGAGGTGGTGTGGATGGTGCCAGAGAATGTGGACATTATGGTCACGCTTTATCGGGTACGGGAACCACATCGTCTGACCATCTGGTCTCAGAGGGAGGATCCAGCCAGCAGATTTAAGAAGAGCGTTCCTGCCTCACCGACCTGATTCACACATTGTCTTGATCCGTGATTTGCCGGGCAAAGCAGACAGGCTAGATTTCCAGGACCCCAAGCCAACACCAAACCGACTATACGATGGAGTAGCATGATGGGAAAAAGCCATAGGTTTGCTTCCTGAGCTTCAGATAGACTAGGAGAAAGTGGCTCTTGAAAATGGTTTGCATTTTGTGCAAGGTCCAAGGCATGCAGGAAAACAAACAGACGTTTAGCACCACGTGTGATCCTGAGTTGGTAATTGCACAAATTGCGATTACTGTAGCCCATCGAAGCAGACAGAACTGATTCGGATGGGCAAGATAAGGCAGTTTGCTTCATTCCTAATAAAATTGTGCCTTACAGGTAGTCCTCGTTTAACAACCATTTGTTTAGTGACGGTTCAGACTTACAACAGTGCTGAAAAGACTGACTTATGACCGGTCCTCACACTTATGACTGTCGCAGCATCCCCACAGTCACATGATCACGACTTGGCAACTGGTTCGCATTTATGACCGTCCCATGGTCACGTGATCACTATTTTCAACCTCCCTGGATGGCTTCTGGCAAGCAAAATAAACGGGGAACTGCGTGATTTGCTTAACGACACGTGGTTCGCCACAAAAAGGTTGTGAAATTGGGTCGGATTTGCTTAGTGACCACTTTGCTTAGCAACCGAAAATCTGGTCCCAATTGTGGTCGTTAAGTGAGCACTGCCTATATAGCTAATGCGAGTTCTCTTATGCAAAAGAGGAAGGTGATCAAACCCTTTGCGTTTTTCATGTCGAAGACCCCCCCCAGGTGACTCCCCACTCTTGTTTGTCTTTCAGGACCCTCACGTGGAGGAATATGAAGATAAAGATTGGACCTTTGTGGTGGAAAATGTGCGTTTCAAATCTTGGTTTTGATTTTGGCTGAGTCCAGATACAGGACTGGGAGATTCATCTCCAGGTTTTATGTCAAAGTGGGGTGGGGAAAATCCTTTTCTGGAGATGTGCCTCAGGTCTTCAGTTGGCCAACATTTGAAAAAAGTAAAACAAGGTGTCTTTGATCAGATATTACACTTTTGTTGCTGGGGGGAAAAAAAAAATTAAGTTCTTTTTTTCTTTACTACTTAGATTTCTCCTTTTCCAAGTTAATCTGATTGATGATTACGTGCCATCAAATCAATGTCAACTCTTAGTAACAAGAGACAAGTCAGCCATGAAATATACAAAGCGAAATGTGATACGCACCCACATACCACAAAAATTACCAGCCTGGATTGGAAATGTATCATTTCCAAAATCTTGGCTGCAATCTCTCATATGCAAAAGTTGGTCCTGGTAAAGAGTAAATGTCATTGCGATGTGGAAAGTTTATTGGCGTTTTGGGATATAAGAAAGGGAAGGGTCAGCTGGTTTCCTGGATGGCTTGCCAGGTGGAGCTGATTGTGTTTTGTAGTTGAACTTTTCTGGATGTTCCCTATTTGGGGAAGGTGGCGTTAAGACCTGAAAGTTGACTGGCATACATGTGGGCACTTCTTTGAGAAGGAATATGGAAAGCATCAAGATGCTATTTTTTTCGTTCTCTACCATTGGGCCTACTTCCCTTTAAAATATTAACATTTTAAAATACATTTGAGGCAAGCATGGGTGGAACCTATGCAAGGTCACCTCTAAACCGTGGAACTCCCTGTCACTGGAAATCGTCTGTTCCCTTCTTCTCAACTTCCCCTAATTTTTCAGATGAGCTGATGGATTTCAAGGCATTCTTCAGAAAGCCTAATGGAGGCATCCCTTTAGCTGGCTTGATTTTGGTTTTGAATTGGCCTTCGCCAGAGTGTTTTTATTAAAATTGGTGCTTTGGTGGAATATTTCAGCGTTGTTTTCGAAAGGTGGCCCAGGGTGCATGAAAGCAGGGGTGGGCAGGAGAGAGATTTCTCAACTCAATAGTCACAACGGTGAACTCTCGTGCCAGGAATCCAAGGGGCAACGTAAAGTGTTGGCCTCGGTGGACGTGAACCTCAAACGCTTTGCCAGCCAGACACCCGCCCAGGTGGACTTGAAGCTGCAGCTGAAGCCGAAGTCGGTAAAAGTCGTGGCTGCCTCCCTCCAGCTCACTCTCTCGTGTGTCTTCTTGCACGAGGGAAAAGCCACGTGAGTCATGGGGCAGGGAAAATCCTTCTTAGAAGTCTGCAGCCTCCTATACAGATAGTCCTCACTTAACAACCGTTCGTTTAGCAACCATCCGGACTTACAATGGCACCAAAAAAACTACTTACAACTGTTCCTCACATTTATGACCATCGCTGTGTCTCCATGGTCACATGATCATGGTTCGGGCAATTGGCAGCTGTTGCACACTTACGACGGTTGTGGCGTCCTGCAGTCACATCATCGCCATTTTTGACCTCCCCATCCAGCTTCCGATCAGCGAAATCAATAGGGAACCGCATAATTCGCTTAACAACCACTGCAAAAGTGGTCATAAAATCAGATCCAGCTTCACTTAACAACTGCATCGCTTAGCGACCTAAATTCCAGTCCCAACTGTGGTCATTAAGCGAGGACTACCTGTATTCTGCTTTTTCGTGTGGGTATGTGTTTGTGCGTGAGAGATGTATCTCTTTGCATGCAAATGATCATCGGTTTGATCCCCACCTTCCCCTCGTATCTTGGGAAAGTCCTGATCTCAAATCCTGCAGACAGCTGGATTTGAAATCCATGAACCAGTAGGATAAGTGGATTTAAACCAGCCTCCTGTGTTCTAGTTCAGATCTGCCCTTCTTTTTGGAAGCCTGAGGACTAGAGCCTTGCTTGCTTTTTGGGGAAAGAGCATCTGCTTTTGAGCCCTGGCTTCTCCACTTAGAAAATTCAGGGAAGAAGGGATGGGGAAAATCTGTTTTTCTTCTGGAGCCTCATGCTGCTGCTTAAAGTAAACATGATAGGGGAGAGATTGGATGACTTTTTTAAGCCCAGTTTTTATAGTTTGTGTGAGCAGCTTTTTCAAGATGATTGTCTCAAACAAATTATCCGTGTTAAACTAATAGACACCCGCTGCCTGGGAAATATCTAGGGCTGAAATATTCCAGTGGGGGTGAGCTTGGAGTTAGTCGGGGTTCACACAACACCCTAAACCTGGGTTAACAAGCATGGCTGCATTCCGACAACACACCAGAGAGAACATACAATGCCCCCCCCCAAATTAGTCACTAGAACCAAATGAAACAGCTACAAAGCAACATCAATTTTATCCCATCCTGGGTTAAGCTTTGCGAATCCAGGTGTGGCCAGAAATCCTGGGTTATTCCAAGGGGGGGAGGGGATAGAAATAAAAACGGCGATGGGCCTGATTCTTAAGACTACCCCCTTGTCTCCCCAGGGATGAAGACATGCAAAGCTTGGCCAGCTTGATGAGCTTCAAGCCCTCCGACATCGGCAACCTGGAGGATTTTGCTGACAGCGACGAGGAGGCTGATGAAGCTTTGAAACACAGTCGGGCAGAGGATGCGGCGGGCCGCATGGCGTCCCCTCAAGGTGGGGCTTTCCTTCCTGACCAGACATTTCCCTTCTCCGTGACCCATTGCACGGGGCCATCCCAGGAAGGGGTTTTCTCCTCTGATCTCGGGAGCCACACCTGGCAGTTCCCCGAATTTGCTGTCGGCGGGATCCCGAATGGAAGCGATCCGTGGCTTTTCCGTTCCGTTTATTTGAACTGACCTGCAAACCTAGGTCCTTTGATGCTGAGAGGAAGCATGGCTCGGCTCTTGCCGGCTCTGTCTGAGAGATTGTGGGGGGTCAAGGAGTCACTGTGCAGGGCTGCTGCAATCTCGCAACTTAAAAAAAAAATTAAATCAGTGTTGCTTTTTAAAGTGTTGATCCAGCTGTGGTTGGGTGCCGTTGAAGTAGCTGGGAAATGTAGGGCCAGAGAGGTGGATAAAATAATCGGAGGCTTGGCTGTCTGAAGGCAGTGGTGTGTTACAGCTGTGTGGGGCCTTAGTCAAAATAAAGTTTAGGGGCCCCCAAAGTTTTGATGCAAAAATTGATGTCCCCCCCAAACTCTTGGCCCCAACATCCCAAGGAGGAAGAGGTGTCCACTGTGAAAGGGGGGAGCTGAACTCAGGCCCAGGTGCCCCCAGCAGATGCCCTCCATGAGCCCCTGAGGTGGTGCCCACCTGCCTGCCCACCCTCCTTTTCTGTCCCTCCATCCCAATGCCAGACCTGTTCTTGCCTCTGCCACCACCTGGGTTGTTGCTTTTGCCAGCTCCGGTCAGGGAGGGAGAGAGGCGCCTCGGGCGGGTGGAGCTCAGCAGGGCCGGGTGAGGGTGGGGCCGAGCCTGGCTTACCTCTGAGCGTGGGCAGAGCACCGAGGGGCCTCGCCAGGCAGGTGGCACATTCTGCAGCTTAGCGCCACGCCCCCTGGCGGACTCTGTGAAATGGTGCTTGGGCACCTGCCGCTTCTGAGAATGTGCAGAGGGCACCCCCTTCCCTCACCCCCCCTCGTCTCCAGGAGTAGCTCTGAGCTTCTCTTACTGGATGTAGGGCAGGAAAGAGCATCCCCCATCCCACCGCTGATCAGGTGGGTGGGGTCCCAAAAACATGAAATTGGGGCCCCTCTTGTTTTTTGGGGGGGCCCTAGGCAAATGCCTAATTTTCCCACGGTATAATGCACCACTGTCTGAAAGTCCAAATTTCTGCAAGTGTGCTGGGAGATCTAGTTTTGAATTGTTTAGGACAAGGGTTTATTTGTGGTGATTCTCTGCTTAGTGATAGGGGAAATTTTCTGATTTTTTTCTTCTACGCTTACTCAGTTTTACTCCTCCTGAGACTGTAGGTGAATATGGACAAAATTCAACATGTAATTTGCACTTGGCTGCATTCCCTAACACAGTGTTTCTCGACCTTGGCAACTTTCAGATGGGTGGACTTCAACTCCCAGAATTCCCCAGGCAGCATGCTGGCTGGGGAATTCTGGGAGCTGGGAGTCTCCGTCTACATCTGAAAATTGCTGAGGTTGAGAAGCATTGTTCTGATGCAACTCAGGGAGTGGACCAACATTTTGTAGGCAATACGTGCACCTAGATTAATACGTTAGATGGAAAATGAGCCTTAAAATGTACAGTTTATACCAGGAGTAGCTCGGAACAATGTGCATTTTGAAACAAACAAGGACATGTATGTGCATTGTTCTGCAGCAAGGGGGCAATCCCTTCCCATGGATGCAGAAATGGGATTAAATTACAGGTAGTCCTCGCTTAATGACCCTAATTGGGACTGGAATTTCTATCACTAAGTGAAGCAGTCATTAGGCGAGAACCTCACGCTTCTGCTCTGCTGCACTCACCTCCACTTCAACCCCCCCCATCTCTGCCCTTTTGCCACCCTGCCCTCCGCCACCCCCAGCTGACCTACGCCGTCATCTTCCTCCCGCTGCTGACATTACCTTGGGGACACTGCAATGCCCATAACTTCAAGGACCGGACGTAAGTACCATTCATTCAGTGCTGTCATAACACTGAACAAATGGTCGCTAAGTGAGGACTATCTGTCAATTGTGCAGAACTTACCCTCATAAAAGTTTATAAAATGACAAATCAAGCAAGGCTGGAATTGTAGATTTCTGACTTTTTTTCCTGTACTCTCTCTGGATCTCCAGTTTGAAAGTCACCTCTTATATCCTTTTTCCCCCCTCCTATGTTGTTGTTGTTAGTTCCCATCAAGTTGTTTACGACTCATGGCGACCCTATGTAGATACTTTAAATTTTTCTTTTTGGGATAAGAACAGAATACAGTAGCTCTGCGTCTGGAACAGGTATTCTCTTTTATTTCTGAATATCACCAATAATTTTCAACATCATAAGGGGGAATTAAATCTCCAAATCCCCTTGCTAATTTTTGCCACCCCCTTCCTAGATTTGACTATTTTGATTCCAGCTGCATGTTAATTTCTCTTCCCATGAATTTCTGTTGTCTAACAGAGTAGCTGCAAATGTATGTGGGGAGTGGTGGTCTTTATTGATTGATTTCCATTTTTATCCCACCTTTATTTTGAGCAACTCAAGGCAGCGTGCTTACCGAATGCTGCTGCCTCCTGTTTTCCCCACAACAACCACCCTGTGAGGTAGGTTAAGCTGAGAGAGAAGGGCCGGCCCAGTCACACAACTAGCTTTCATGCTCAAGGGAGGACTAGAACTCACAGCCACCTGGTTTCTAGTCCAGTGCCTTTAACTGCTACACCTAAGTGGTCCTGGAAGGCCACTAGTGGATTCTCTGCCTCTGATATAGCCATAAAAAAGGGGAAAACTGCTGCTGCTGTAAACAGATCTGAATTCCTGATTAGATGCAGAACTCCAGCACTTGTATGTAATGATCAGCCAAAAATCCTGATTTATTAGCTCGCAAGGTAACAAGCATTGCTGTCTGCCCATCTTTGTTGTGTTTAGATGAACAAACTGGGCAGGGTTAGCTTAGCATGATTGTTGAAATGAGGGTCATCATGTATTGCATTCAAAGAAGCCAAAATTACAAGGCCACACGTTGTTTTAAGACCTTGTTTAAAACTGAGAACAAAGGATCAAGGGCTGGAAGATGCCCTGGCAACCTTCTCCAACCTTGTATCCTGGGCAGGAACAACGGCAATGTTTCTTCCCTCAAAAAGAGCATCCAAAAAGATGCTCCCAGGATATGGTTAGGTGCAAGCGGAACCTAAACTGAAGGGTTTTGAACAGATTTCCATCATCTACTCATGTACAGGTAGTCCTCACTTAACAACCATTTGTTTAGTGACAGTTCAGACTGACAACAGTGCTAAAAAAATGACTTACAACCAGTCCTCACACCTATGATCGTCACAGCATCTCCCCAGTCACGCGATCACAATTCAGGTGCTTGGCAACCGGTTCACATTTATGACTGTCGCAGCGTCCCACAGTCACGTGGTGGCCATTTTGGACCTTCCTGGCTGGCTTCTGGCAAGCAAAATCAATGGGGAACTGCATGATTTGCTTAACGCCTGTGGTGATTCACTTAACGGCCACCGCAAATTGTAAAATCAGGTCAGATTCGCTTAATGACTGCTTTGCTTAGCAACCGAAATTCTGGTCCCAATTGTGGTCGTTAAGCGAGGACTACCTGTAGTTTGGTCTTGGTGTTTTTTCCTCCTGGACTGCTTCCCTGCGAATCCAGTCTTAAAACAGGCCTGTTCATGCTCTGTGTTCCTTTTTTCATTTTTCTGTTGAGATTGTCTGAGAAAATCTAGCTTGGGAACCATGGTCCAGTTTGTCCTGCACCATTCCCTATTTTTAGCTTGTGTTGGGAAGGAGCTACCCCATTCCCCCCCACCCCCAAGCTTAGATGGCATACGGGTAGAATCTTGCCAGTGTGTTTTTGGCTTTGTGCTTTCGAAAAGGACCTGGATTCGGCGGCCGAGAGGCGACTGTAATTCAGATGATCCTGCGCTTAACCCTGCATGATCTCTCTCTGATTTCCTGGATCCTCTTTGCTCCTGCTCAGAGGGATTGGAGGAGACATTGACGGAGGCAAGATTAACCAAGCGAGTCTTTTCCAATTGCCCCGTTTTCTGACTGCCCCTTGCTAGAATGGACGCTCCCCAACTTTCACGCTCCACACCTCTGGCATGGTCACCTTCCACCTCATTCTCTCCTCTTTTTCCTTCTCTTCCTGTCTGTCTCTCCCCTGTTCAGGATTCCTCAAAAACGTGTTGACAGACTATTTCTCAGGTAGGCCGCCCAGCTCTGCAAGGGTCTGCGTAATCCGGATGGAACCTTATTTCTGTGGCTTTCCCATGCGTGGATGTGGGGAATTGCCCTGTTTAATTCCAGAATGTTGCCTCCTTGGTTGGAAAAGTCTGATTGAGACCACGTAAAAGGCTGGTACAGGTAGTCCTTGCTTAACAACCATTAATTTAGTGATGGTTTGGACTTACGACAGTGCTGGAAAAACCCATTTACCACCGGTCCTCACACTTAGGACTGTTGCAGCGTCCCTGCAGTCATGTGATCATGGTTTGGGTGCTTGGCGACCAGTTCACATTTATGGCTGTCGCAGCATCCCGTGGTCACGTGATTGCCTTTTTTGACCTTCCCGGCTGGCTTCTGGCAAGCAAAATCAATAGGGAACCGTGTGATTTGCTTAATCACCACGTAGTTCGCCTATCGCCCACAACTGCTGCAAAAAAGGTACAATTGGGTTGGATTCGCTTAATGACCACTTTGCTTAGCAACTGAAATTCCAGTCCCAATTGTGGTCATTGAGTGAGGACTGCCTGTAGTGTAGCACGAGGATAGGAAGTCTGGATCTCTGGCCCTTTCCTGCTTTCAGACGGTTTTGGGCAGTGTGAAACCATGGGGGCGATGGAGAGAGCTGGCTGGGGAATTCTGGGCGTTGAAGTCCGCACAGCTTAGAGTTGCCAAGGTTGAGGAACCCTGAGCTAGCTGACCAAGGGGACCCATCCAGTTCTGTTATTAAATACAAGCTTTGGACAAGTAACAGATTTAGGAACTGAAGAGACGGCATGTTGGACAGGCCCTTTGAACCATCCCTTTCAGCAACAAATTCTTGTCTTTTATGGATTCCTTACTGGAACCGATGGGCCTTCCTGCGTTTTGTGGCCGTGACGTTGTGCGCTGTGCGCAAAAGGCGCTGAATCCGAATCTTCTCCCCTGCGATGGGTTGCTCTGTTCAGGGTCTTGCACCAAACCTCCCTTTGGCCTCTGTTTCTTTCTTTTTCCTCCTCTTTGTTTCCTAATGACACCCTCCCCTCCTCCTCATTCAGACGCCTTTCGGGATCTGAACACCTTGGCTGAGGAAGGGGAGGACCCGTCTGGCCATCCTCCGTCGCCTTCCAAGGCGTGCCGCAAGGAAGGTAAATTCAACGTACAGCTTTTATTGTAAACCGCCCAGAGTCCCCCGTTGGGGGGAGATGGGTGGTGATACAAATTTAAATAAATAAACAAGTTGAATGGTGTGGGGAGGAGGTGAAGGAGCACAATGGACAAAAAAGTGCCATTGTTATGTTTTTATTCGGTTGTCTTCTGCTTGGAATTTGGGGGAAATAAAGGACATTTCTGGGGATCTCACTGTATGGCCAATCGTAGCAAGGGTGACCTGCGATTGGTCCTAAACTGCACCTCCTTGTTCTCTTTATGCAACTTTTCCCCACCGTTAAGGGCATAACGGTGCCCTTACCATCAGCTGCTTTGAGCCAGGACGAGAGAAGGGAGATGTGGCACCAAAAATACACGTTACAGCCCATTTCCCTTGTATAGTTTTTCTCAGCCGGCCTTTGCTCCCTTCTCCTCTCAGCCGTGGCAGCGGTCTCCGAGCCAGCCGTGGTGAGCCGTGGAAAAGTCTCCGGAGATTCCAAGGCCGCTCCTGTTGCTTCTGAGGCGCTCTCGTCTGACGTAAGTGGTGAGGAGTGTACCGGGAGTGCGGGGCACGGCGGGGTGAGCGGTGCACGGCCGGCGGGAGCACCGAGTGGCATCCCAGGAGGGCCGGGGACCAGGAACCGCGTGGCGGACACTTCCCAAGCATCAGTGCAGGCAGGGGCTGAAGAGGAGAACGCAAGCACGGGGCCGGGACAGCCAGCGTTGCCGAGCGCCACCGACACAAGGTGAGGACCGCATCTTCTGAAGGCGTGTTTGGGACTCCGAAGTTGGCATCTAGTTGCAGGTGTGAAAGGTGGAGGGGGTGGCATGCCAGGGGGGCACAGCCAGCTCCATGCTTTTGGCCTCCGGCCTCTGTTTATCTCACCGCTGTCTGAGGCAGGGCTCAGGGGCACCTTCTCCCAACCTCCAGGGAGGGCCTTTATTTCTGATGGTTTAAATGCACGTGGCAGCACAAAGGCTCAGCAGGGCTCAGGCTGGTAGCTTTCTTTAGCTGGGCGGGGGGGGTGTGAGATGGAGGAGGTCTGCTGGATAGAGTTTCCCCCTCCTCCTCCTCCCCCCCTTGGAAGAATTGAGTTTGTTCCACTGAGTGGAAAAGAGAAGTCTGCAGGCAGAAGGAATGGGAAGTGAGAAATCTATGGTCGGCGGGGAGGGGGTGCATTTTGCAGTTTAGAAGGATGGGGGAGGCGGAGGGAGGATACTGCCCTGCAGCAGCTGCGTCACCTTCCCTGTGCCAAGTGCGAACCTTTGACAAGAACATCAGGGAAGGGCAGTACGTTCTCCTTTTGATGCTTTCCTACTCCCTCCCTCGCTCATCCTTCTTTTCTGTTCTTTTTCTTCTTCCTTTCTTCTTTCCTCTCCTCTCCACTGCTTCCTTTTTTTCTCCCCTTCCCCCCTCCCCTCCTTCTCTTTCTCCTTCCTTGTGTCCTACCATAGCGAGATCCTGTTTTAGGAAGTGTTGTTTGCTGAGCAGAGCACGCTGCCCCAGATGCTTTAAGCACCCTGAAGATTTCACTCTTTGGCACCATGTTTTGACTAATTTCAGCGAAAAACCTGGCCCAGGATTTATCCTTGCCGCAGCCACTCAGGTGCCCCTGAGAAATCCGCAAGCAGAGCACAGAGGAACAGACACCCGTATAGCTGTCATTATTAAAAGCCATTAATAGCCTGCTCCCAAAATTAGCACAATTGCTGCATCTTGTGACAGGGAGTTCCATAAGTCAGGCATTTGAAATGGCTCTGGGCCATAATCCTTTGCACAGATGGACCCTTCTGGGGACTGTTGAAGGGAGGATGCATACCTTACTTTCGTGGACAGCTAGTCTTTGACTTACAACCACAATTGGGACCGGAATTGTAAGTCGTTGCAGTTGTAAGTTGAGCCACCAAGTGACCAGACCTGATTTTATGACCAATTTTACAGCGGTCGTTAAGCGACTCACAGGTCATTAAGCAAATCACAGGTCGTTAAGCAAATCACCATGTTCATTAAGCAAATCTAGCTTCCCCAACGGAAAACGGCAGAAAAATTGCAAAATGCGATCGTGTGACCGCGGGACGCTGCAACCAGTTGTAAATGTGAGCTGGTTGCCAAGCGCCTGAAATGTGATCATGTGTCTGGGGGGGGGGGTGCGCAATGTTTTGCTACACTCAGAAGTGCTTTACAAGCCGTGAAGTGCCCATTCTGAGGCCGTCGTAACTTTGGACCATAGTTAAATGAGTGGTCATAAGTCGAGCACTATCTGTAATTCACAAGTGCCAACACTCTGGGTTCCCTTGGTCTGGAATGAACTAAACTCTATCCCTCCTCAATGACTCTCGATGGCGAACAATGACCACAAAGCAAACAATAAACCAGAAGAAGAACCACACAGTTATGCATAAATGTAACAGGCACTGTTGCCATGATTTTGGGCCGTCATTTTTCTCCCATTTTAATGAAGAGACAAAACAAAACAGGAAAAAAGTACTATAAACTTCAAAAGAGAGATAAACCAGAGGCAAAGTGAAAAGGAGGGAAAAAGAGAGAAAGAGCTCATGATTTTTATTCTATTTATTTGTCATGGCCTCTCACCTTGAACGTGGCCACAGTGGGTGCTTGTCCTGACCCCTTAAAAAAACAAAAGCAGACCCTTTCTGTTGCCCTGAATTTAACTTTGTTCTTCCTTCTATTTGCCTAGCAATGTTTTTGGAAGGCAGTAGCCAGACTGAAGCATTTCCCTTTAGTTGCTTCTCTAGGAGAGCTAGAATTCTGGAAAAAACACTCTGGCTTTTATTAAATGGGATAAACCCAGGGGCTGAGGCTGGGTTCAAGGATCTGCAAGTTAACTCTCCCTCCTGCCTTCCCAGTCCCGTGAAAATTACGCCATTTGATTTTTTTTTGTTCACTGCAGGAGCCAGCCTGCCCTTCAAGGCCCCAAATTCAGAATATCTTCTTTTTCTCCCACCCTCCAGGCCCAACGATATCTGGAAACCCCGGGAACAGCGCCCTGTTTCTCCACCACCAAGGAGAAAGAGCACGCCAAAGGAATCTGTTGAGAGATTCCTTTTGCCGTTTACATCCGAGGATCCCCCCGTGCAGAAACGCATGCGGGGGGAGGCGACGGGGTGCTTGGACCCCCCGGCTCCTGTGGTGGAGACACCTGCACTTCGGGAGGACAGCCTGGTTCCTCTTCCCACGTCCGTTAGGCTGGATAGCCCACCCCTGGACAAAACAGGACACGAGAGCCGGGGGGAGATGGCGCCTTTTCTGTCCCTGCTCGGGAGCTCAGTGGTGATGTGTTTTATGGAGAATGCAGCCCTTGCCAAAGGCGATCCTGTTGTCATCACCGGCAAGCCAGATGCCCCGGGATTGTCTCTGGATGCAGCCTGCCTGGCTCTCCCTCCCATCGGGGGCCCATCACCAGCAGCGTGGGATTTTCCGGAAGCCGCAGCGGGTGAAGTCCAGGACATCACGGAAGAAGACCCTGTGCTGAGCGCCACTCCTGAAGTGCCAAGTGGCGGTGTTCTGTCGGAGCCGGTGGAAGACGCCAGAGAAGGCGATGCTGAGATGGCGACGGAGGATGTGAAGGAGGAAGAGCCAAAGAGGATCAAAGAGGGGCTTTGGGGCAGCGAGGCAGGGGCTGTGCCGAAAAAGGCTTTGGAGCTGTCCGCTGGAATGGAGGAGGAGAAGGGTGAGGTTGACGGGCAGGGGAGTCGGAGGGCAGAGGAGCCCTTGGCGCCTGCCTTAGAAACCCTCCCTGCAGAGGAGGTGGCCCAGATTGTGGGTGAGGCAGGTGAGGGGGGTTCCGAAAAGGTGGATGTCCCTCTAGACAGGCTTTCTCCAGGATCCTCCTCGCAGCGAGGACAGCTGGGGATGGAGAACGAGGCAGGCAGCCCTGGGTCAGGACTTCTGCCTTCGCCTCCGGAGACGGATAGGGACGAGACGGGTGGGGGGGCCCTGCTGGAGGAACCCCCCCTCGCTCCTGCTGCTCTGCCTGACCTGGAGGAGGGGAGGAAAGCTGGGGGGGGACTGGCAGTGGCAGGGGGCACTCCCCAAAGCCCTTTGGAACAGCCAGGACCCCGGAGGTGGGAAAGCGAGAACGAGGGAACCGGGGATAGAAGGGATGCAGAAGGGAGGGGAGTCCCTGTGGGGGCTGAAATGGAGCGTGCTGTGACCAAGGATGGAGAGCAACAAGGTCAGGAGGAAGGTGGCCAGAAGAAACATTCAGAAGATGTCCTGGAAGATGCCACCACAGAAGCCCGTCTGAATGGGAGCCCGGAGGCTTTGGGCCGAATGTGGCCAGATGACCCAGAAGTTTGGGGCTCAGGTTCGCCTTGGGACAGTGGTCCCACCTTGGAAAGACCCCAGGCTTCCCAGGATGGCCCCCCAAGCCAAAGTCTGCCAGACCATGGAGAAGAAAGCCCAGAGAGGCCCTCGGAAGGGCGTGGATTGTCCGAGAGACCCACAGAGCTGGAGGCTGCCCCCTCGGATGCTCCCTGCCTGCCAGCATCTCGGGATTCTGCCCTGCCTGCCCCAGGTCCCCGTAGGAGCTCTGGGCCCTGCCAGGAAGCCCCAGGGCTGAGCCCCGTGCCCCGTGGCATAGCCCCAGATTTGGGACCTGAAGGGAAAGACCAGGTATAGACAGCTGGGCTCAGCCCCCTCCCTTTCCTTTGCATCTGGCTGCTTCTCTTGACCCTTGTAAACGCTCGGCTAATTCTTGTTGGGTTGGTGGATGCTTCTGCCTGGCACGTGGGCACTGTTGGGGAGGCTCTGCTGGCATAGGGAGGGGAGGGAGGGTGGTTGAGAAAGGGCAGCGACCCCGAAGTGTATTTCTTTGATGGGTCTGCGTTAGAATGATCTGTGGCCAGTGGTGCCCAGCAGCTTAGAGCCTTCAAGGCCTTTGGGTCTAGCATCATGGGTATGGGGAGCATTATGGGATGTTTAAAAGGAACAGCCAGGTGGGGCAAAATACAGCCTAAAGTGGGATGCACAACAGGGGCACAGCTGAGATGGTCTTTATTTGGCCCTGAATCCCCTGGGGCCAAACCAGAAATCCAAAGAGGACACTTTGCTAAGGTGCTGACAAAGTGACGCCTTGTGAATTCTGCATTCCTGCCAAATCTGCTCCTGGATACAGATGTTGCTGGCAGGACTTGCTTTCATTCTGTAACACAGTGGTGCTGTGGAGGAAAATCCTTTCCAGACTGACCACTCCTGATCTGTCCATTTGCATGGCTATGGCTCCCATGGGGCCCACCTTGCGTGACAGTTTTGCCCTGACTGTGGGAGACCAGGATGTTCCATGGGGAGGGGGGGCAACTTGAGGCCCAGCTGCAGATAACCCCCACCCTCAAGCCTTACAGCCTGTCTCAAAGATGCTGCCAAATTGGAATTGGCAATGTCACAGCGCTGGCAAATGATTGGAACAGTCCCATTAACCACACTTGATTTAATGGGAATCCTTGAAGTCCACCTCCTTTTTTAAGCATGGTCCTGGGGCATCCAGCACCCCCCAGATGTGGTCCTTGCTCTGGAATACAGAGGTGGCCACTTGATCCAGAAAACGCTGCCACGCTGAAGGCTCGGCAGGGCTGGGATCTTTGCTCCCTGACCTCACAACCCTCTTATTTCACCTTCTCCCCTTCTCAGGCCAAGCCCCTCAGCAGCCCCGCGCTGGTGAATTCCAGCCAGGGCCTGCTCCAGTGGTGCCAGGAGGTGACAGCTGGCTATCGTGGGGTCCGCGTGACCAATTTCACGACGTCTTGGCGCAGTGGCCTGGCTTTCTGTGCCATTCTGCACCACTTCCATCCAGAGAAGATGTGAGTTGAGGCCAGGAATACTCTCTGGCAAATAGAGTTATTGATCCACAATAATATTATGTGATTTAGCTTCTCCCTTCTCTCCCCACCGGAGCCACTGGTCTTTCCCTAGAAGTGATGGGGTAAAAATGGATTAATTGGGGATGTTGGTCAGGGCACCCCAGATGGAAATATTCACAGATTTTCTTTTTCCCCTCTTTTGCCTTCAGCAATTACGAAGCTCTGGATCCACTCGATATCAAGCAGAACAATAAACTGGTGAGTGACGTTTCCAAGCCCCTTAACACCTTGTCAGATGGGTGGGGAAGATGCCAGATCCTTCCCTCATCCCTGAGTTTTCCGGTGGCCTGGATCATTTCATACGTTTGTTCTCGGAAAGGATAATTTAGGCAAGAAATGGAGAAGTGAGCAGTCTGGGTCTTCAGGAAAATGGTTAATGTTGCCCTCCTTGTCAGCCTCAGTACTTCCAACTGTAAAATGGGCAGTCTTTCAAGATGACCCAGAAGAGTCTTGTGTTGTCCTGAGAAACTTTTTGGGCATCCTGGGTGAGGGAAGCAACTGGCAGTTGCTAAGGAAGGGTCGATAACATTAACACACAGTATTTTCCTACGGGGAAAGAGGCAGTCAGTTCTGAGTTTCTTTTCTCCTTCTGCGATCAGGCCTTTGATGGCTTTGCCACGCTGGGCATCTCTCGGGTGATGGACCCAGCCGACATGGTGTTCCTGACGGTGCCCGATCGGCTGATCGTCATGACATACCTCTGCCAGATCCAAGCATTTTTCACCGGGCAGGAGCTGAACGTGGTGCAGTTTGCCAGCCACAGTAGCGAAACCACCTACAAGGTGGGCAAGTTCGACTCGGATTCCTCCGGATCCATTGATCCGGCCGTTTTTTACTCCCAACATCTGCAGAGTAACACTAGCCAGGGAGAGAAGCTGGGGAGGCTGGATGCCAAGGAGGATTCTGGGAAAGCCACAGGGTTGGACGTTATGGCAGAGGAAAAACAGGAAGCAGAAGGGAGCCCTGCTCTCCCAGAGAATTCTGGGAAGGCTGAGGAGGCAGCCTATGCGAAGGATTCTGGGAATGAAGCCCCCCGCAACGAGAGCGAGGCACAGCCAGGCATGGAGCAGGAGAACGGCTCGGGGGTGGCGGGCAGTGCCGTCGCCAAAGGATCGGAAGCCGAAAACAGGGTTGCCCCTGAAGGACGTAAAGCCGCACTTCTTGGTCCTGTGGATTATAAAGCCAAGAGCGCCAATGCCAATGAGAAAGTGGCAGGCGAAGGTGCCCCGAACGCCCAGCATCTTCCGGCCGAAAGCTGCAACCCAGCCAGTTTGGTCAACGGTGCCCCTCCGGCCTTGGAACAGGGGGTGGCCCCAGAGGTTCAGACCCCAAGGCACGATGGGGAGGGGCTGGCCAACAGCTCCCCAGCTGCCCCCAGCCGGGACCAGGAGGATTCTGGGAGCTGTGGGGCGGAGGCGGCCAAGGGCGGGGGGAGGCCGTCAGCCGGCCAGGAGGAGAAAGTGGTCGCCCCTCCCCGGCCAAAACGGCTCGCCTCCCGCAGCAGCGTGGAGCGCCCCCTGCAGCGCGCCCTCTCGGTGGGCAGCCCGGGCCCCGTCGTGCCTCCCCGGCCCCACGCCGCCAAGTCTGCCTTTGCTCACGTGCGCGATGCGGACCTGGTGAAGAAACGGCGCTCACGGCTGAAGAGCGAGTCCTTCTCGGTGGACGAGGCAGAGGGGGACGGACAGGCAGAGGAGCTCGGCCAGCGACCGGCTGTGGTGAGTGGTGCCCGGGGGGGGCTTGGAAAAAAGCCAGGTTGAGACCGTTGCACGCTTGGGCCGTTGATGCTCTGATCTCGGTAGGGATATATATATTTTTTTAACATTGGAAGGCCGATTGGATTTATATCCCAACTTTCATTGAGGAACTCAAGGGGAGTTGCCCAGAGCTTCCTCTCCCCCTACAACAGCCCTGCAAAGTAGGCTGATTTGAACCCGAATCTCTCCAGGGTCACTCCAAATCTGCATCTTGACAGCACACTGGCTCTCCAAGATAAGTAGCCATCCTGCCTATGATTATATAGATTTATACATCACTCCTTCCTAGAATTTTCCTTACGACAACCCTGTAGTTGGGCTGAGAGAGAGCGACTGCCCAAACTCCCCAAATGGGGCTGAGAGTTTGAACTTGGGTCTCCCTGATGCCAGTCTAAGTAACCACTTAGTCCTCGCTTAACAACCACTCGTTCAGCAACTGTTCAAAGTTATGATGGTGCTGAATGAATGGTAGTTATGGCCAGTCCTCAAAGTTACGGCTGTTGCAGCGCCCCTGCAGTCACATGATCCAAATTTGGGCGCTTGGCAACTGGCCCGCACTTACAACCACAGGGGCACTGTGATGTTTCGCCTAAAATCCACTTCACTTAGTGACATAAATTCTGGTCCCAATTAGCGTCGTTAAGTGAGGACTCACTGTACTGGGTTGTACTGGTATTATGCTTGGGGATTTATTTTGGGGATTTTGTCAAACGGGGCGAGATCAGCAAGAAGGTTTTTCTAATCGAAGTGGATCTCTGAGTGAGTATATTTACAATCTTAAAATTGGCAAAGTTGAGAAATGGTGGTGTTTCTCAACCTCAACAGCTTTAAGATGCGTGGCCTTCAACTCCCAGAATTCCCCAGCCAGCTCTGGGCAACTCCCCTTGAGTTCCTCAATGAAAGTTGGGATATAAGTTGAGAAATGGTGGTGTTTCTCAACCTCAACAGCTTTAAGATGCGTGGCCTTCAACTCCCAGAATTCCCCAGCCAGCCATTCTGGGAGTTGAAGGCCACGCATCTTAAAGCTGCTGAGGTTAAAAAGCACTGGGTTTAGAACAAGTCACGGTGGTTTAAAGCATAATGTACCCTTAAAATAAATCTGCATTTACCCTGTCCATCAAAGAACAGCATAAAATAATAAATAGCAATAAAATAACCACAGAGGTGCCAATCAATTGTTAACAGCACATCACTCTTCCAACTGGGGTTTACCCTGGACTTGACTTCTCACACTTTTCGGGTATGAGAATATGATGTTTAAAGCAGGATTCTGTCTGCACAAAGCCTTGGGTGTGACTTCCAGAAGTCCCTTTGAAACATTGGTGCTGACTGAAGAGAGAAATCGCTGTTTACATAGAGAATAAGCACACAGAAGGACCAATTGGGTTTTGAGGGGGTAGGGAGGGTGTTAAAGAGGTTTAAAGTATTGGTAGTGACTCTTAAAATCTCCTGGAGTCTCCTCAATGCACCTGAATTCCCCCATTCAGGGGAAGATTTGAAGGGGCAAACGATGGGATCTTCAAGATCATCTAGACCAACCCTCTACTTAGTGCAGGAATTCTTCAGTGCAGCATCCCGACGGATGGCCATCCAACCTCTTTAAATTTCAGCCCTGCTCATTTCAGTGATGCCAGGTGTGGGGGAGACATAAATGCACCCCTAAGCCTAAAAAATCTGTTCTGCCCTTGATCTAGGAACCAATCTTTGGGCAACTGAGTTTAGCCGCTATTTTGCCCTGCCCCAAAGCTATTTCTGCAGTGTGTGTGTTCTGCTTGATTCAGAAGTCACAACTGGCATGAACTGCAACAGCCACGTGACAGATTTGGGCCACATTTCAAAGCAAGAGAGTTGGTGGTTCATTCACTACCAGCCCAACTCCTGGTTTATCTGAATTAAATTTTTATTTAATTTTTATTTGGGCCCTCTTAACTAATATTCACTTGCTCAGTGTTTATTATGCCATCTTTTGTTGTTTTTTTCCCCCCAATCTCTGGTCATAATAAAAACTACCTTCTTGGGGCACATAAAGCCCTAAGCAATTTCGGATGAGAATGTCTTCATTGCTGCAGACCTGAGAAAATTTCTACCTGTGCTGTTTATCTGACTTTCAGGGTGGGATATAAATTTAATAAACAAACAAACAAACAAACAAATAAAAATATTGCTAGGCCACGCATAACAAAAAGACAAACCAAGATAAAATGGAGCAAGTTTAGCATTCTGCAGAATTCCAACCTTATCCTTTGGAGCACACACTCTTTTTTTTTAAAGACCTTTATTAGAATTTCAAAGTAAAGTTAAAATACAAAGTACAGAACAGCTTGAATACAGAATTAAAAGAAAAAAGAAAAGTAAAAAAATGCAAGAATAGCATGAAAAGGTAAGGTGGCTTCCGACCTTCTCCAGATATAAATGCTTATTTTATTTACTTAATCTCTTACTCTTAATTATACCTTAGCTGACATTCTGATCCTTCAGCAAAGGATCGTTACTTCAGCAAAGGATCGTTACCTGGTGGTGGTGCTGGAGCTTGAGCACCTCAGTGGTGCCATGAGCTAAACCGTGAAGGGCCACCCAAGACGGGAAGGTCGTGACAGAGAGGTCAGACTAAATGCGATCCCTGGGGAAGGTGATGGCAACCCACCCCAGTATTCTTGCCGTGAAAACTCAATGGATCAGTACAACCAGAGATATGTCGGTATACCATCGGAAGATGAGAGAGACCCCCAGGTCGGAAGACGGTCAAAATGCTACTGGGGAGGAACCGAGGATGAGCTCAACTAGCCCCAGACGTGATGACGCAGCTAGCTCAAAGCCGAAAGGACGGCTAGCGGCCGACGGTGCTGGTGGTGAACGGCGAATCCGATGTTCTAAGGATCAACACACCATCGGAACCTGGAATGTAAGATCTATGAGCCAGGGCAAACTGGATGTGGTTATTGGTGAAATGTCAAGATTAAAGATAGACATTTTGGGCGTCAGCGAACTGGAATGGACTGGAATGGGCCACTTCACATCAAATGACCACTGAGGACCACAGAAGAAATGGAGTAGCCTTCATAATAAATAGTAAAGTGGCTAAACAGTGCTTGGATACAATCCCAAAAACGATAGAATGATCTCAATTCGAATTCAGGGCAAGCCATCTAACATCACGGTGATCCAAATATACGCCCCAACCACAGATGCTGAAGAAGCTGAGGTAGAGCAGTTCTATGAGGATCTGCAGCACCTACTGGACAACACGCCTAAAAGAGACGTTATTTTCATCACGGGAGACTGGAATGCTAAGGTGGGCAGTCAAAGGACACCTGGAATTACAGGTAAGCCTGGCCTGGGAGAACAAAACGAAGCAGGACATAGGCTGATAGAATTTTGCCAAGACAACTCAATGTGCATAACAAACACTCCCTTCCAACAACCTAAGAGACGGCTTTATACCTGGACTTCCCCAGATGGACAACACCGAAACCAGATTGACGACATCCTTTGCAGCCAAAGGTGGCGGACATCTATACAGTCGGTAAAAACAAGACCTGGAGCTGACTGTAGTTCCGATCACGAACTTCTTCTTGCACAATTTAGGATCAGACTCAAGAGATTAGGGAAGACCCACAGATCAGCTAGATATGAGCTCACTAATATTCCTAAGGAATATGCAGTGGAGGTGAAGAATAGATTTAAGGGACTGGACTTAGTAGATAGGGTCCCGGAAGAACTATGGACAGAAGTCCGCAGCAGTGTTCAGGAGGCGGCAACAAAATACATCCCAAAGAAAGAGAAAACCAAGAAGGCAAAATGGCTGTCTGCTGAGACACTAGAAGTAGCCCAAGAAAGAAGGAAAGCAAAAGGCAACAGTGATAGGGGGAGATATGCCCAATTAAATGCAAAATTCCAGAGGTTAGCCAGAAGAGATAAGGAATTATTTGTAAACAAACAATGCGCGGAAGTGGAAGAAGACAATAGAATAGGAAGGACAAGAGACCTCTTCCAGAAAATTAGAAACATCGGAGGTAAATTCCAGGCCAAAATGGGTATGATCAAAAACAAAGATGGCAAGGACCTAACAGAAGAAGAAGAGATCAAGAAAAGGTGGCAAGAATATACGGAAGACCTGTATAGGAAGGATAACGATATCGGGGATAGCTTTGACGGTGTGGTCAGTGAGCTAGAGCCAGACATCCTGAAGAGTGAGGTTGAGTGGGCCTTAAGAAGCATTGCTAACAACAAGGCAGCAGGAGACGACGGCATCCCAGCTGAACTGTTCAAAATCTTGCAAGATGATGCTGTCAAGGTAATGCATGCTATACGCCAGCAAATTTGGAAAACACAAGAATGGCCATCAGACTGGAAAAAATCAACTTACATCCCCATACCAAAAAAGGGAAACACTAAAGAATGTTCAAACTATCAAACAGTGGCACTCATTTCACATGTCAGTAAGGTAATGCTCAAGATCCTGCAAGGTGGACTTCAGCAGTTCATGGAACAAGAATTGCCAGACGCACAAGCTGGGTTTAGAAAAGGCAGAGGAACTAGGGACCAAATTGCCAATATCCACTGGATCATGGAAAAGGCCAGGGAGTTTCAGAAAAACATCTATTTCTGTTTTATTGACTATTCTAAAGCCTTTGACTGTGTGGACCATAACAAATTGTGGCAAGTTCTTAGTGGTATGGGGATACCAAGTCATCTTGTCTGCCTCCTGAGGAATAACGACCAAGTAGCAACAGTAAGAACAGACCATGGAACAACAGACTGGTTTAAGATTGGGAAAGGAGTACGGCAGGGCTGTATCCTCTCACCCTACCTATTCAACTTGTATGCAGAACACATCACGGGACATGCTGGGCTGGAGGAATCCAAGGCTGGAGTGAAAATCGCTGGAGGGAACATTAACAATCTCAGATATGCAGATGATACCACTTTGATGGCTGAAAGCGAAGAGGAACTGAGGAGCCTTATGATGAAGGTGAAAGAAGAAAGTGCAAAAGCTGGCTTGCAGCTAAACCTCAAAAAAAGACAAGATTATGGCAACCCGCTTGATTGATAACTGGCAAATAGAGGGAGAAAATGTAGAAGCAGTGAAAGACTTCGTATTTCTAGGTGCGAAGATTACTGCAGATGCTGACTTTAAGGAACTTTAAGTGTTCCTTTAAGCAACACTCTGTCTTACAGACAGCTTGTGGCTCAGCTAGACAGGCTAAAAAGTGGTTATTTTTCGGGGTGTGGTGAGAAGGCAGCCTTTGTCCTCCTGCATTGTGGGAATCAGGTTGCTGCATTGTGTCTTCTTCTGTCTATTTGTTTTGCATTGCACATTGTGTGAATATAGCCATTGTGGTTTTATTTGGCATAGGAACAAGCTCTCTCTGTTGCAAATACAATAATTGTGGCAACATAACATTACACAGGTTTCTGTTTAATTCTCAGCCAACACCCCATAGAATCATACTGTTGGGAGGGACCTTGGAGGTCTTCTAATCCAACCCCCTGCCCAAGGCAGGAATCCTTTGCAAGTCTCCCTTTCTTTTATATCTTACTTGGCAAATACACTGTTGTCCTGAAAGAACTTTTAAAAAAGATTTCTTAAAAATGTTGATTGGAAGCCTTTTGAACTGTCATCTTTCAGGATGATTTTTGCTTTTACAGTATTAAGGCAGTGATTTTACATAAAGCTATATAGTCCTCGCTTAATGACCACAATTGGGACCAGAATTTTGGTTCCTAAGTGAAGCAGTAATTAAGTGAATCTGACCTGATTTTACGACCTTTTTTGCATCAGTTAAATAAATCACCATGGGCATTAAGCAAACCATGTGGTCATTAAGTGAATCATGTGGTTCCCTATTGATTTTGCTTGCCAGAAGCCGGCTGGGAAGGTCAAAAATGGTGATCACGTGGCCTTGGGGCACTGTAACAGTCATAAAAGCGAACCAGTTGCAAAGTGCCCAAACCGTGATCACATGATCATGGCCCCCCTGCTGTGACAGTCATAAGTATGAGGACTAGTTGTAAGTCAGTTTTTTCCAGCACCATTGTAAGTCCAAACCATCAAAAGAAGGGTTGTTAAGCGAGGACTACCAGTATATTGTCCAGGATTTTTCAAAAGTTGTGAAAAGTTTGCTGTGATTAAATCTTTATTGAGAATCACCACTTCCTACTCTGTCTTCATCCAGGATAATGTTCACAATGAAGGGACAAAGGCCCAGCAAACAAAACAACAAGGTGAGTTTGGATTTGGGGGGGGGGTGATGGGAATTGGGTCCAACTGCTGCAGGAGGCTCAGCAAACCATTGGCCCAGTATCTGGTGAGTTGAAAAATGAGTGCAAGGCTGTTTCATCCAGTTTTGTCTGCAGATGCACAAAGGTTAGAAAACCCTTGTGTTCTGCACATTTTTTAAAGCAATCAGTCCTTTCTTCTATCATCCCCTTGGACCAGTGTTTCTCAACCTTAGCAACTTTAAGATATGTGGACTTCAACTCCCAGGATTCCCCCAGCTAGCACTGTCTTGGACTGTGACTCATTCAATTTCACAACTTTAGCAGAGAATCCAAGGGAATCAACTGCATAATTGGTCAGTTTCCTTCTCAGGAAAAAAAATTAAGCAAATTTTCTCTGCTTGTATATGTAGGGTGGGTCTTCCCTTAATACAATCCTCTAAGTCAGTGTTTCTTAAAGTGCGGTCCTGGGACCCCTGGGGATCCCCCTAGACCCTCTCAGGGGTCTTTGAAATCAAAATTCTTTGCCAGCCTAGCTTGAAAAATAATACAATATTAAAATCCCATCAAACATTTGTGAGAAGTGGTAGTGGCAGCAAATGCATCCTTTTTAATTTTTTAATATGGTAAATATTGATAAATATAACCCATACAAACAAAAGCTCTTTTGGGGTCCTCTGTAATTTTTTAAAGTGGGAAGGGGTCTTGAGAGAAAAAAGTTTAAGACACCTTTCAAAGTAACAGGTTTTTTTTTCAAAATACAACTTAGAATAAAAATGGACAAAACCCTTAAATACACTAATAAAAAACACTAGAGAGACAATTAAATGAGACTGCGCGTAAACATCATGAAAAATAAAAATAGGAAAAAAGGACTGAATAAAAGGAAAAAAAACTGAAAACCCAGACTACAGAAGAAAAAAATAAATTTGAAATTTGAAAAATCTACCTTACAAAGTAATATATAATAAAAGAAGGTAATAAAAGCGATAGAACAATAATGTTGAAATAGACTGACTTCAGCAAGGCCTGGAAATAAGTATTTTTAAGGCCAATAGCATCAGGAAGACAAAGTGGGCCTGTGTTTTGGGTTCCTCAAGAGAAGCCACAATAACAGGACATAATGCCATATTGTCTCTCCAAGTAAGGGTTTTTGTTTTTGTTGAATCCCTGGTCCTCATCAGTCCAGGTCTTCCCATTACTCAATCCCTACAATTAGCCAAGTTTTTCTCTTCATTCCAGCCTCTTCAACTGTTACTTCCCCGGATCAACCTCTGGACTCCGGATTCAAAAACAGCAACAACGAAGAAGAAATTCCAGTAAGATGCAGGATGAGGGCATGAGGATATGGGGAGAGTGGATCATTGGCGTGGCATTTTGCAGAGAGTAAACTTCGCTTTTGCAGGAACTAAAAATGGAGCTGCGAGGTTGAGCTGCAAAAAAACAGCTGCAAATTTAGCCCCGGGAAGCTTGGCCAGGAAGGAAGCTGCCCAGCCTGCATAAAACAAAGCAAATGCAAGGCTAACATCTCAGCTCCTTTGTTTTCCTTTTTCCTATTCAAGGTTGCTTTTTTCGCCATTAATCTGGAAGCCAGGCACCAGAACACCTATCCGATTGCATTCAATTAAAATTTTAAAAAACTTAAAATTAAAAGGAAATTACTGAAATCCCACCTTTAGGGGATCTTGTGCGTGAATGCTGAGATCTTGAAGGATCTGGGCATTCCTGCATAAGTAGACTGTCACGGATTTGTTTCGGTAATCTTGAGAAATTAGGAGTGATATTTTGGGCGGGTGGATAGATTCGTGGGATGAGAAAAGGTAACCAAGCCTGCTTTAACTGCAGTGTTATAAGGCAGAGAGCTGGATGATGAACCTCCAGATTCAGAGGCAGTTATCTGATGGAGGGGCAAATCACGGAGAGTAATCTCCAAATAAAATATGAGCATCCCAGAAGCTCCAGGATGGCTAGATAGTTTCAGATTGGCTCGCTTTAAGGGAACAGAAAATGGAATGTAAGAATCGCAATGCACTTAGAGATCATTTAGTCCAACCCCGTGCCCAGGCTGCAGTCTCACAAATTCAAATCTTCTTTCTGGGTTTACATCGCATGCCCAAACCCAGAAGAACTAACCCAGATGAAAACTTCTTCCAGGCCAGGGTTCTTGCAACAGCGTTTGTGAAAATTGCAGCTTGGAAACTCACAACCCCTTCAGTTTCTTGAGAAACTCGGCTTTTCAAGCCCGTGAAGTTTCTAGCTCTTATGAGGTCTGAGAACACATGCTCCTGGTGAAGGGCATCTCATGACTTCTGTGAAATCATGTGGAAGTTGAGCAACGCTGTTCGATTTCCTTCCCGTTTGTGATTCCCGGGCTCAAGGGGAAAGAGGAATGGGATTCTCTTTGTTGTGATCATGGGGCTAAGTTCAGAAAGAGCGTTTGCTTCTGTGCCGAGCTGAGGTGACCAGAACTGTCTGTTTAATGGGACAGGAAATTATTCAGCGCACAACTGAATTGCAAAAACTCTGCATGACCTCAGCCCGGGAGAAGTTGTTCCAGATCTGATCCTTGGTTTCCCCAGCTCAGGCAAAAAGAGAATTCTGCGGGCAGTGCAAATGGTCGATGTTTTTCTGTGTCTTTTTAAAAAGTATTTTATTCAGTATCCTGAGGACTAGAATCTTCATTTTTAAAATCAGGAGCCACACTCAAAGATAGACCACCCACCCCGTATTCAAAGGAAAGATTTTGGAAGACTTGTTGTGAAAGTCAGCACAGTACAGTCTCCCAAGGACGCAAAAGCTCATAGGCCGTAGTTAACTTGGTTACGGAATTAAGGCAGCTTTCTGGATTCACACAATACCTTGTATGGGAAGAGGCCACCTTTGAGACATCCTGTCTGTGAGGCTTTTAGGGGCTTTTGTGGATAAGAAATCGCTCAGAAACAAGCTGTAAGTCAGTGCAGCTGTGCAAGACTGCCAGTGTTTCCTTGAATATTTGCATCCATCTCCTTTGGGGGGAGATGGGCAGTGCTAAAATTTGACAAATAAAATAAATCTGGGGTGGACTAAATGGTCTTCCAAGAGCTTGCCTAAATTGCAGCTTTGGAACCCATTCAGGATCTGGAGAAACTCACATTTAAAACTGAACAAGCTTCTAGCTCTCATGAGTCCCCTGCAAAGGGCACCCCATGACTTCTATACAGGTAATCCTTGCTTAACGACCACAGTTGAGACCGGAATTTCAGTTGCTAAGCAGAGCGATCATTAAGCTTTGAAAAAGGTCGTAAGATTTTATGACCTTTTTCCGGCGGGCATTGAGGGAATCACTGCAGGCATTAAGCGAACCACGTGGCCATTAAGCGAATCATGCAGTTTCCCATTGATTCTGCTTGCCAGAAGCCAGCCGGGAAGGTAGAAAATGGCGATCACGTGACCATGGGACGCGATAGTCATAAATGTGAACTGGTTGCCAAGCGCTCAAATCATGATCACATGACCACTAGGGACGCTGTGACAGTCCTAAGTGGGAGGACTGGTCGCAAGTCAGTTTTCCCAGCACCGTCCTAAGTCCGAACCATCGCTAAACAAATGTTGTTAAGCGAGGACTGCCTGTAAAATCTTATTTTCCAAACCAGGTATTTAGGTTTCAGGGAGGGTTGTAGCTTGTTTAGGTCCTCCCCTGCCACCTCCCCCTCCTCAGCATCCCCCCAAACCCAAAATAACAGTTTTCAATACCTTCTGTGTTTTGTTTTGTTTTTCTGTAGAAATTTCAAGATACCAGCCAGTACGTGATTGCCGAACTGCGGGCTTTGGAGTCCGAACAAAAGCAAATTGATGGGCGGGCAGCTGTGGTAGAGAAGGACCTGCGGAGTCTGATGGAAACAGGTAGAAGCTGGATGCATGGATTCCTGGTGGGCAGAAAATTCCCAGCTCAGTTCCTGGCTGCTGCTGCTGATTGATGATGATTGATGATGATGATAGGAGAGGGATTCTTTCAAAGTCAACCTCATTAGTGCATTAGGCACTATAAAAAACAGATTGAACAAACTTTTATAAGAACAAAATATTTACATCATACCATCTTTTATATTGCATGGCCGACGTTATATGGTATGACATTGCTTGAATAATTCCTTGGTTCCTGGCTGGAACTCTTAATTTCCAAAGGACAGCAATCCAGCCCACTTAGCTTTTCAGGATCAGCTGGGGTTGCCAATAGCTTTCCAGAAAAAAGGGCAGGGGAGGGCAAAGAAAACCGACCTGTGTGGGTGACCCCCGAGAGCAGGTCTGTTTGATGGTGTCCAAAATGAAGAACTGATTTCAGAAGTGAGTTTGGACTTCTGTGATTCTGCTGCCATCTACTGTCTGGTTGTGGGACTGCACAGAGATTAGCCATTGGGCGACCACTTTAAAGTATTTTAATTTTTCTGAAGATATTTGGGAAATTGAATCAGTCCAGGATAGGCCGTTACTTTATGATTCTAGGTTTAAGGGTAGCTAGGAGGCAGCCCCCAGCAAGCCTTGGCTGATCTGAGAAAGCTAAGCAGGAATTTATTTACTTCTGACATCTTCATGCCATTCCACAAACAGCTGAGGGTTAGATGTGGCTTGGATGGGAGACCAGCAGGTGATCCCACGACTGCGATGAGATTAGAAGGTTGGAAAAATATCCCAGAAGGCAGTGGCAAACTTCTTTGCTGTTGTCACAGGAAATGTGTCGATGAAGTCACAAGTCTTCGAGCTCGACTTGAAGAAACTTTAATCTGTATTAAAAGCCTTCCTCAACCTAGCCCTCTCTAGATTGCACTTCCCAGAATTCCCAGGATGGCTTGGAATTCTGGGAATTGTCGTTTTAACCCCTCTGGATTGTTTTAGGTTGGATAAAACCACTGCAATCCCTCACTTGCCTGTTACCACACTGCCAAATTTCAGTTTTCTTTTGGTTTTTTACATATATCATCTTTCCCTACCTAATGCTGAAGGTGGATGCTGAAGCTGACGTTGTTTAACAAGGACACCAGTGTCAAAGATAAAACCCATATGCCGTTGTAAGCTCATTTACGTTTTAGGTAGTTAAAACAGTAGCACCCACACTTAGAGCGGGTGCTTCGCCCACTTTACGTATATCAACACCTCCACACACACTTCCAGGAATGTGAAAAATGCACAGGGTTTTCACCCATGTGAAAAAGGGATGGCGAGCCCTTCCATTGTCAAGGTTGAATTTAAAAAGGTAAAGGTTTCCCTTGACGTAAAGTCCAGTCGAGTCCGACTCTAGGGGGCGCTGCTCATCTCCGTTTCTAAGCCTTGGAGCCGGCGTTGTCCATAGGACACTTCCGGGTCATGTGGCCAGCATGACTCACGGAACGCCGTTACCTTCCCGCCGAAGCGGTACCAATTAATCTACTCACATTTGCATGTTTTCGAACTGCTTGGTGTGCAGGAGCTGGGATTAACAACGGGAGCTCACCCCGCCGCGCGGTTTCGAACCGCCGACCTTCCGATCGACAGCTCAGCGGTTTAACCCGCAGCGCCACCGCGTCCCATAAGGTTGAATTTAGGTCAAGGTTGAATTTAGATGCTGAGAAATTCACAAGCCCTGGAAAGTTCCCCAGATGTTGAGGGTAGGCAGACGGGGTCGGGCCCTGGAGGCCGAAGGACACCCATCCGTCCTTCCTCACCTTCCCTTTAGGCACAGACAAGCTGAAGGAGGAGGAACTGATCCAAGAATGGTTCACGCTGGTTAATAAGAAGAACGCCCTGATCCGGCGGCAGGACCAGCTACAGCTGTTGTGAGTAGGAGAAATAACAATCACGATCCGATTACACTTACAGGCAGTCCTCGATTTATGACCATTTATTTAGTGGCCGAAGTTATGACGGCACAGAAAAAAGTGACTTGTGGCCAGTCCTTGCACTTACGACCATCGCAGTGTCCCTGCAGTTGTGTGATCAAATTTCAGGTGCTTGGCAACTGGCATGTATTTACGATGGCTGCAGCATCCCAGGGTCACGTGATTCTATTTGTGACCTTCCCAGCTGGCTTCTGAGAAGCATAGTCAGTGGGGGAAGCCAGATCTGCTTAACAACCACGTGATTCACTTAACGACCATAGCAAATAAGGTCATAACATCGGGCGTGACTCACTTAACAAGCACCTTGCTTAGCGACGGAATTTCCGGTCCCAATTGTGTTCATAAGTCCACAACCACCTGTACCTGCTTGCCGCTAAGATTAAAACTGAAGGCATTGCAACTCTGTTTCCTTCCCCTGTTTCTGGGGGTTGAGCTTTAAATTGGACCCCTGTTTTTCCCACCCCTGGATGCATCCCCCACTCCTGAGATTGGCGTCTGAACATAGATGCTTGTTCTTTTCTTCCAGGATAGAAGAGCAAGACCTGGAACGACGGTTTGAGCTCCTGAGTCGTGAGCTTCGCGCCATGATGGCTATTGAAGGTGAGGGCTGGAACCTCAGCAGGATTGGGGGGAGGAGAGAGGACGGGGGGATCTGGGGCTCATTGTGACTATAACTGGAGCAAACATCCAGGAAGCTTGGATGCAGGGCCTCCCTCGGTGTCTCCAGAGTGCCTGGAGCCCTTCGGATCAAGGAGGTGGAGGGTTGGGTGAAAGCACGGGTCCTGTCCGCTAGCTGCTGACCCTGCTCTCCATTTACCAGCTCACGAGGATAGTGATCTACGACGGGGCCTTTTTGGTGGTGGCCCTGAAACTGCATAAAATCTGTATACCTTGGTAGTTATAATCACAGATTATAACCCAGTTGAGGGCAAGGTAATCTCAGACCGAAGTTGGCAAATTCCCACAGTTGTGTTCCCTTTTCCTCATTCCATGGCGTTTTTTTAAAGCCCCCCACTTCGATGCGAGGCTCGGCTTTTCGACCGTGTTAACACGAGGCGTTGCTTGTCCCCCTTCCCCGGCTGTTCCTTCAGCCTGTCTCTTGCTTTTTAAAAGAACCTGCCTGCAAAAGCCACTCCGCGGCTTTTTGAAAACCCGCTTTTCTCCACGGCTCGATCCGGCAAGGCAGCTGGCAAATCTTTTCGGGGAACGCCCCGATCGAATGCGTTGAGTCTTTCCGCTTGTTTTCTCGGCTCTGCAGACTGGCTCAAAACAGAAGCCCAGCAGCAACGGGAGCAGCTGCTGCTGGAAGAACTGGTTTCACTGGTGAATCAGCGGGATGAATTAGTCAGAGATCTGGATATCAAAGAGCGGATGTGAGTTGGCTTCTCTCTCTCTCTCTCTCTCTTTCTTTCTTTCTTTCTTTCTTTCTTTCTCTTTCCTGACAGCCCGAATATTCCAGCCACCAGGGCGCAAACAAAGTGTGTGTGGGGTGTTCCTATGTACACCCCCTCCCCAAATCCTCTTTCATGGGGCTCCCAAAAATCATCTTCCATTTGTGTCCAAACTGTAATTTTCATGTGTTAAAGGGGAGTATTTTTTTTTTGAAGGACCTGTGGAATCTGGCATTTAGTCTGACTTTAATTACCTTGAAATTAAAATAGAATGAAATCCAACGGGTGGGGTGCTTGGGTAGGCCAAACACCCCCCCACCCCCCAAAATAGGAATATCTTCCTATTGCAGACCCTTAGCTACAGTATAGTGGAGAAGGCATTAATGCCTCTGTGCATGTGCAGAGTACAGATAGTCCTTGCTTAACAACCATAATTGGGACCAGAATTTAGGTTACTAAGCAATGCGGTTGTTAAGGAAATCCAGACCTGATTTTATGACCATTGATGTGGTGTCGTTAAGCAAATCATGCAGTTCCCTATTGATTTTGCTTATCAGAAGCCAGCTGGGAAGGTCGAATATGGTGATCATGTGACTGCGGGACACCACAACCACTGTAAATGCACAATGGTTGCTAAGTGCCCAAATTGCGACCACGTGACTGTAGTGGACACTGCAACGGTCATAAGTGCAAGGAACGGCCATAAGGTGGTTTTTTCAGTGCTGTCCTAACTCAGGCCGGTCACTAAACAAATGGTTGTTAAGCGACGACTACCTGTAGTTTTCCCCCTCTAAATATAGCCCCGCTTTTCTTAATCTGAGCCAGAAGGAGAGGCACTTCCATTTTAGCAAGACTTTGAATTTCAGGATTGTTCCATCTGAAAAAAAAAAAGAAAAATCTGTTTATGCCTTTTGTGGGGCGGGGGGGAGAACACAATGGCACATGGTGGGGTTTTCTCTCTGGTGAACCGAATTGATTCCCATCAGCTCAGTAAGCAGAGCATGGATCTGATTTATCATTGCCCAGCAATTGCAGGCAAAAATTCATGGGGACCATCTCTTAGCTGTAGAGACAAAGATAAATCAAAACTGTAGGAATTATTTTGGCCAGAAAACAGCAGAGATGTAAGTGGGGTAGAGAAAATGTTTCAACAATGAGGCCTGGAACCTTGATATTTAATAAATCAGATTCTATCTTTCCCGCAAGAGAAAGTAGGAGGCAAGTTTTCACTTCATTCCCCCCACAACGGAGGAAAGAGGAAAACTTGGTTAAGATCCTCATCGTCTTGCACGTCCTTCCTTTTATATTCAGTAGAAAAGCAAATGATTTGGGAATTGGGGTGAATAGGAGTTATTGGTCCTGGAGGCAGGCAGAAAATTCACAAGTGTGGCAAAAATGAATCCATCCAGCTGTGTGCAGACCCAGAAGGGGGAACAAGCATGAGAGAAAAGAATATGGCCAATATTTTCTGACTTGGAAAAAGCTATCATTAAACCAAGAGCTTAGTTTATTCAGAAGTGCCCCAACACAGTTTGGAATTTAAAAGAAAAAAAAGTCATTAAGACCCCGAGGATTAGCCTGCTGATTTTCCTCGCTAAGGCTTGGTGGGAAAAGCTTTGTAGCTGCAATCACGGACAAGCCTAACGAAGCTCTCCTGGGCTCTGTTCCCCCGCCTTTCCTTCTGCTCTTTCCCCTGCCTCCCTGCCACACCCCGAAATTTAGAGCTTTGGAAGAAGACGCCAGATTGGAACGAGGGTTACAACAAAGACGCCACAAGCTGAGTCGTCGGGAAAAATGCCGTGTCAGCTGAGAAGGGCTTAGCCTTTTTCTCCACCCCCTGCAGTGTTGCAAGGCCCCATCTGTTTCCTGGACCACCACCTACCTTGGGCCCCAATGTTGCCCGGCCTGCTCACTCGTCTGTCCGTGCAAAGGAGGACTGCTAAGTGGACTTTCCCCCACTTTTGAGGGGGCACAAGTTAAGATGCACTTCCCTTCCCCCCCTCATGCCCTGCTGAAAGACAAACTTTCCATGGGAAATTTATAGGACAGGGCTCCCCGTTTATCTCGGGGAGCGGTTTGCAAAAACCTGTTTTAGAAACTATTTATTGGATTGCGTGTGTGTGTATGTGTGTGCATGCCGGGCGGTTCGGGGTTTGTTCCTCCTCCGTTTTGATGAAGCTTTGCAAGGCACTGTCTTTTATTTTGGATTTTTTTTTTTAAACAATCCACGCTTGATGGTACCAAAGCCGCAGAGTGCCTTTCATGCTCTTAAGTGCCAAACGGGGTGATGGGCAAGCTTTATGCCCACCTTCTCCTGAATTTGGGCTTCATCCCTGCTGAGTATTTGCACTAAACCCATACTGGACTTTGGAATAAATGCTTTGAAAGTAGAACCACCTGGTGAGTGATGCAAAGGGCCAGAGGCAGAGCCAGACAGAATGAGTTCAGTCTTAATTGTATGGGCTGCATTTTCTGCTATCAAATGGCTGGTGAAGATGTCAGCAATGGAATATTGATGAATAATGTTCCTTACAGGAGGGAAGTGAAAGGTTAGCCCAATTCTGGGAAATCTAGTTAAGAGCAGGGTGAGTTTTCCTGCAAGAACTGATCCTGTGAAAAATCTGTCTGGCCCGTTCTTGGTGGGAGACAACCATGAGCTTCATTTAGAACAGCATTTCCCAACCTTGGCAAGGTCCAGATGTGTGGACTTCAACTCCCAGAATTCCACAGCCAGCACAGCCATTGATGAGAATTCTGGGAGTTGAAGTCCACATCCTGGGAAATCGCTACCACTGATTTAGAAGCTGTTTCCGCTCTGGAAGCTGCTAATCGCTGCCCGATCAAAGTTTTGGCAAGGCAGGTTTTCATTCCCACTGAAGCAACAGAACAGCCACATCAAAGTGTCCTTTTCACTGTTTTAAAAGCCAGGAGAATCAATGGTATGTCGTGCATGAAACAGCAGTATTTTGTTACGGGGGGGAAAAAATCACAAATACAGTTGCAATGAAAATAATAAAACGAGCACCATGATCTGTACCGTTCACTGGCTGTGGTCCCGGAATATAAAATCTTCCTTAAAATAAGCAAAGGGTTACTCTGTCTGCTGTGTCACTTCTGTTCAAAGACCGGACCTTTTTATTCTCATCTTGTCAAGAGTTTGTAAGGTTGGGAACTGAGCACCAAGTCCAAGCCTAACTCTGTTGAATTGTGCAAAATTCATCCCTCCTTGCCCCAAAAGATCTCCATTTGTCTACTAGACCTCCGCTCTAAGAGGGAGAATACTGGAGGGGATTTGTGGGTGCAGTTAGGGTGTGGTGGGAGAGTCACACGAAGGGGCACCCCTTTCAGTTAAACTCTCAGGGGAGCAGAGTCCGAGATTGGTGGTCAAGGCAAGCTGATCCCTGGTCACGATTCCCAGATGATCCTCCTCCGGCGGCGAGCTGCAGGACGGGGCAAAGAAATGGACAGCAGCACGGACTTCTCGGAGCTGGTAGGCTGTTTCCAGTGTCACGACCATGGCTAGCAAACCTATCAGCAGGTAACCTAGAAAGGGCAAAAATGGTAAAGTGACTCAAGGTGACTTTGTAGACATCTCCATGCCGTTTTCTGGGCAACAGCATGGAAGTAGTTTGACTTGGCTTCCTTCTGGGAATTTTTTTCAACTTGGCAGTCAAGCTTACAATCCTGACATTTCCTGGTGGTCTCCCATCCAGATACGAACCAAGTCTGACTCAAAACATATCTTCAATTTCCCAGTCTTGTCTACAGCCGTGGGATTGCTCTGTAGTCTCCTAAGAGATTAACCAAATCCAATCCTATTTGGCTTTCAAAGGTCAGCCAATGTTGGCTAGGTGTTGTGGCTAAGATTGGGGGGGAGGAAGAACAATTGAAGGACCCTCCCTCCCCTTTGTCTCCTCTTGCAATCTAAAAGGTCACACAGGAAGCATAACTATGTCACTGACAGATCTCCCAGCTACATTTGTGCAAACTTGGCCCACTGGGTTGATTTAAAGTTCGGTGGACTTTGCACAACTCCAGAAGATTAATTCTGTAATCCAATCAAGTGCAATGTACGTATATGCATGCAAAACAAACACACGTGCACACACATACACAAACTACAAATAGAGATCGGAGCAATTGTGCCCCAACCCATTTTTGCACCCCTAAATCTCTAGTGACTATTGTATTTTGATAAGTCTGAGACAAACATGTGGAAAATGGAGTTTAAACTAGGTTTAACCCAGTTAAACAAATATGCTCTTCCCTAACAAGCAAACTAACAAATCCTTTCCCTCTCCATGCCTGAATTCACCCCAAAATTTAACCCTAAATTTAGCCTAGCAAAATTTGCTGCATGTTCCCGTTTTACCTAAAGCCTGGCTCAATGCAGCCCCCGCCTAGTTTAGCCTAGGCAGCCGTGTGAAGTCGCAAGGCCAACTTCTGAATTTTACTCTCCAAATCCTCAGGCTGCAAGATTCTGGTCATGCTGGCTGGGGATGATGGGTGTTGGAAGCCCAGCACACACAGACAGCATGTTAGCTTTCCAATAATCCAACCGAGATCGGTTTTGCCCTCCTGGCCTTTTTTAAAATCCCCAAACTGAAATATCTTTGCTTGTTGCTCTCGAGAACCAATCTCACACTTTTTTTTTTAAAGCAGGCCCAAGCGGGCACGGTGGTGTAGCCTGTGGGAGTATTGGGGCCCTAGCAGTTGTCCCAAATAAACTGGGGGGGGGGCTGTATTCTGCAGACTGGCTCCAGATTTTGGGGCCCCTTTAGCCAGGAGCAAGTATCTCCATTCCCCTCTTTCCTGCGATTCTGTTCAACCCTCCAGCCGGATGAGCAAACAGCCAACGGGAGAGAATAGCTCCCGAGAGTCAATCAAGGGACCGCCTTTACTTGGGATGCCGATCCTTCCACCAACGACACCGATTCCCGCATGCCGGACCCCGTCCCTCCCGTTTCCTTTCTGCTGACTTACAGGTGAGGCTCAGCTCATAAAGCTCATGGACCGATGGATGCGAGCTGCCCTGGGGTACGAAGTCCCCCAGGCCGATGGTGCTGAGCGAGATGAAGCAGAAGTATATCGACTCCAGGAAGGTCCAGTTGTCCTCCAGGGCCCAGAAGCAGATGGCAGGGATGAGGATGAAGAGCGTCAGGGTGGCCAAGCCCAGCACCACCGAGTGCCCTAACGCCACGTGTGCCCGCGGGAAGCCCCAGCGGGTGTGAAGGTACTGCACTGGCCGGTAGCTTAGGAGGGGCAACAGGCAATGGAGTAAGCAGGTGGCAAACAACAACGTTGCTGGGATGCCCAGAAGGCAATAGAAGATGCAGAAGAGTTTGCCCCCGTCCGAGAGAGGGACCACGTGTCCGTAACCTGTGATCAAGAGGAACAACCCTGGAGAACTTGCATTTATTGAAACTTTGCCTTGCACCCCATTTTTTTCTCTGCCAACTTGAGACCAAGATGGAACAGGCTCCCCCCTCATTTTATCCCCCCTGCCACAACCTTAGTGGGGCTGAGAGGGGCTGGCCTAAAATCCCTTTGTGAGCTCAGAGGCTGAGCACAGACCCAACCCTGGTCCTCCCCTCTCACTTTATGATCGTGGTTTGCTCCATTGTGACTTAGGGTGTTCTGCAAAACCAGAAGTTGTGGTTGATACCACATGGTTAAGCAAACAAACCATGGTTAAACGTTGTGGGTGGGATGGATTACCTTTGTGCTGCCAAACCTTCCAGGCTCCTGGTGGCTTACAAACAAATCCTTGCTTCGATGATGATCATCATTTATCGTTAACTAAAATCTTGATGCCACCAAATCTTTTGGACCCCCGTAGCTTACCAACCACTGTCATTGTTTCTACGTGGCTTCAGAAGCCACTTCTATAAATGACGGGAGGCAAATGGAATTGATCTGAAATCAGTATTAAAGGCATGCCATCTTTTGCCCTGATGCTCAATTATGGGATGCACACCTCTTCAGGAGCTGCATCTGATCTCCATTCTACTCGCCTTTCAAAGATGGGTCAGGCTTTTTAAATGTTCATGATTTAGTAGGATTTCTCTTTGGGCATGGCAGCTTAATTGTTTGATTTTGATTGAGTTTTTTTACTTTTTTTTTTTTTTAAAGTTGTGGTCATCATAAACACTCTCTGGCTAGATTTGGCATCACACGCACACGTTTTAATTCCCGAAAAGTAATTTGATGTGATGACCCCTCTATATCTTTTGCACACCTGCCCTGGGAAAAACAACTTCAATCACTATGGAACTGAACGTGTTTCAAAAGGGGAACAGGTTCTGACAGTCACCAGCCTGGCGCGTGCATTTCAGCTCCAGCCTCTCTAGGCGGGTAGGGAAAAAAATAGGAAATTGTGAAAGATTACAAATTTATGAAATATGGGACAGGATGGTGGTGTGTTTTTGAGACCCAGAAGGGCCTAAGTTCAATAACCATCCAGAGTTGCTGGGTGTGGGTGGCATATACATTTAATAAATTATTATTATTATTATTATTATTATTATTATTATTATTATTATTATTATTATTATTTCTGCCCACCTCCCTCTCTGAAACAAAGTAGATCAAGACCAGGAAATGTGTGGTGCTCTGGACCATCACTCTCCAATTTTGCTAAACATATCACAGACTCATAAAGTTGGAAGGGACCTGAAAGGTCTTCTAGTCCACCCCCCTGCCTAGGGCAAGAATCCTTAGCCTATCCCAGACAAATGGCTGTCTAATCTTTGCTTGAAAACCTCCGGTGAAGGACACCCACAACTCCAGGAGGTAGCCTAAAGGGTTAAGACCTTTCATGGTCAAAAGAAATGTGTTCACACAGCACATTTAACCATAAACTATAGTTTCAAACCATAAGAAGTTCCCACAGTAGGCTAAGCCACAAAATAAAGCCAACCAACTTCAGATTATTATGGGAACACGTCCTACTGTTTTCTGCATACATGGCCAACAGTGCAGCTAAACAAGCCATGGTTAGTGTGAGTTCTATAGGCATGGATGTGTGTATACACATTTATCCACGTGTGTGTATGAGGGAGAGGGGAAAAAAAGTTTTACACAGATAACTACCATTCTTAACTGTGGACACAACTAGATTTTCTGGTTTTCAGGGATTATTAATAATCTGCACCAACTTCATGCCTGGGAAGATATATTACGAGTGAAATACTGGAAATATAGAAATCTCTCTCTCTCCACAAAAGTCTTTTCTGTTATGGGTGTAGGAGCTCCAAAGGAAAGTATTAAACTTACTGATTTCCCAACCGGAAAATCACAACAGAGAAAGTGTTTTTAGAGGCTTAATCCAGTTTGTTGTTCTTTGGCGTGGCCCAACGCCAGCAATTTACTCTGCTGCTCTCAAGATAATAAAGGGATATAATGCGCATTCGGGGCACAGTGACTTATTTACAGGCTCCGCCCTTCAGCTGAAAATAAGAATTGTTTCCAGATTCACTTGGTTGGGCTGAAACAGGAGAGACTATCTCAGGCTGGGCCATAGCTGGCATTCCAATGCCAAGTGCCACGTCTGAGGACAAGCATGGCATCTGCCATTGGCCACTCTTAGGGGAACTAATTCCAGGCAAGGAGATCCCATTTTCTTCATTTTGCACCTGGTGTTTCTCAGTTTTGATGGAGGCTGCAATGGACAGAACGCTGATTATGCACGCTGCAAGCTAAACTGCTTAATGCAAAAATCTCCTATGCTTTTGACCCCCGCCCCAGTGCCAACACAGCTGTATTTGCATTTTCCGGACCAAGAGGTGATCAGGGTGGAATATTTATTCTGACTCACCAAGCTAGTAGCATATCTAAAGTTAGGAGAGCACCTGGCGTGTGTGTGATCAAGATACGTCATGGTCATTGGTATTGGCATCTTAATTTGTTTTTTTTTTTAATGTTTGCACATTTTACAACACAGTCAGTTGTACTGCCAAGGAAGGCCCGGCCAGAATTGCCTTATTGTTTTGCATGGAAATAGAGAAAAAAAAGGGCAGCAGCTGAAAATACCCCATTTGATAATGGTCCTTCTGCCTTGTTTCTAGAATTCTGGGCCCAGAACCCTGAAAATGTGCAAAACAGGTCAGAAAGATATACTTGGGAGAAAAACAGAATTAGATTCTTATTTTTTTCCAACACCCAAGTTTATCTTTATAAGAACAGTGTGATTCAAATGAGGCTATGCGGATTTGAATGGTTTATATCATGGGGACTAGAGACTTAAGCATCATTAATTCAGCAAGCTCTAAAAGTAAATTAATTCTTTGACCAAATCCTCTTCTTCTCAACCTGCCTCCTCCTGTTGTGTCAGACTTTGCTTCCCGTCAACCCTAATCAGGAAAATTATGGGTGTGCTGGGTACCCAGCCTCAGAAGCTTTTGATTCACACAACACATTAAACTAGATTTTTGAAATGTAGATTTACACCTCACCTTGAACCCTAACCAAACAGGGTAGGTTTGTACCCTGCAGTTAGTTGCACACAAAAAAACCCTAAACAGGGTTTAAACTAACCAAGCTTGGGATGCTGTGTTGTCTGAAACCACCCTGGGAAACTTGTGTGAACTAAACACAGGTTGCCAAATTAACCCAATTTTCTGAGTTTATACCAAAGAGTGAACCAGAACCCTTCCACAAGGGCGCTCTGCCTGGTACTTGAAGCAAACCTGTGGCTGGCTGGGTATTCTGGGAGCTGAAGCCCACCCATCTCAAAGCATGCTGGCTGGGGAATTCTGGGAGCTGAAGCCCACCCGTCTTAAAGTCGCTGAGGTCGAGAAAGGCTGGCATAATCTACCAGACCTCACGGTAACCCAGAGGCTGGCTTCCCACGACAGGCTACCCTAGGAAAAAGGCTCCCCATTAAATCTAACCGAGCTCGAACCCACGGTGGCCACGCGGCTCTGGCAGCCCCCCCCCCCCTGGGCAGACCCAGCCGAGCAGCCCCCAGCCGTCCCGGCACCCCGGAGCCGGCGGCGCCCCTACCGGTGGTGCTGAGCGCGCTGGCGGCGAAGAAGAGCGCCGAGGCGAAGTCCCAGCGCGCGTCGCCGGAGCCGTTGGCCAGGGCCAGCGCGCCGTAGCCGCCCGCGCTCAGCACGCGCGCCAGCAGCCCGGCCAGCTGCTGCTCCGACAGGCAGGGCCGGTGCTCGGCCAGCAGCGCGTCGCGGGCGCCGCGCAGGGCGGCCCGCAGGGCGCGCTCGGGGGGCCCCTCCAGGGCGGCGAACACGGCGGCGCCCAACAGCAGGAAGAGCGCGTAGGCGCCCAGCAGTAGCCCCAGGCGCCCCGGCCGCGGCACGCCCGCCAGCCCCATCCCGGCCGCCGGGCGCCCGCTGCCGCCAGGTGCCCGGTGCCAGGTGGCGGCAGGTGCGCGGATCCCCGCCCGGGCCTCCGCGGACGGGGCGGGGCCGCCCCTGCCCTGCCCTGCCCTGCCCTCCCCGCGCCGCCCCCGCCTCTCCGAGCAGACTTCTCCCGCCTCTGGAGGCTCTGCTCGGCGCGTCGGGTTGCCAGCCGCGGAGGGAGCCGCCTGTCCGGGCAAGGAGAGCCTGGCAGGCGGGAGGAGGGCGGGGGACGCTTTTCCCGCGGCGCGACCTACCTCGCGGGGTTGTTGGGGGGAGGCAATGAAGAGCAGTTCCTTCCTCTCGAGCGCCGAGGCAGGCTGGACATTTAACCAGGCAATGAACAAAGAAAAACCCACCACGCCCAGGATCCTGATTCCCACATACTTAAAAGGGGGGGGCGGGGTCAAGGAAGGGCTGAGAAATGGTCCTGCCTGAAATTCCGGACAGTTGCTGTGGCGGTCGGTGCAGAAGGGGCTAAACCCAACGTAAGCCTCCTTTCTGTGACTTCAGTTCGATTGCTGACTGCGTGGATGTGTCCCTATCATTCCTGTCTTAGCGGAGTGATTTCTGAGTGGCCTTCCATCCGACGTATTAAAGAGCCCCCGTCGCTTCCTTTTTTCCAATCAGCCAAGGTCAGCTAAATGCTGCCACCTGCTGTTAGTGCTTTGCAAATGTCACCCTTGAAGCGAATGTCACCCTACTGTTAGGTTCTACAACAGCCCTCTGAGGTAGGCCAGCGATAGCATTCCTGTAACATTTATTGAAATAGAATTTACCTCACAAGCTGGTGGCAGAGGTGGGCTTGATGCTGGCATACCACTCAGCTTACTGCAGCAGTAAAACCAGTAATTTAAGACCCAGGATCAGAATCGTTTTATAGGGACCTCTTCTTGTAGATGAATTAATTGCTTCATTTACGTGTGTTGTTATTGTTTATTCGTTTAGTCGCTTCCAACTCTTCATGACTTCATGGACCAGCCCACGCCAGAGCGTCCTGTCGGTCGTCAGCACCCCCAGCTCCCCCAGGGATGAGTCCGTCACCTCCAGAATATCATCCATCCACCTTGCCCTTGGTTGGCCCCTCTTCCTTTTGCCCTCCACTCTCCCCAGCATCAGCATCTTCTCCAGGGTGTCCTGTCTTCTCATTAGGTGGCCAAAGTATTTCAGTTTTGCCTTTAATATCGTTCCCTCAAGTGAGCAGTCTGGCTTGATTTCCTGGAGGATAGACCGGTTTGATCTTCTTGCAGTCCGAGGCACTCTCAGGATTTTCCTCCAACACCACAGTTCAAAAGCATCGATCCTCCTTCTCTCAGCCTTCCTTATGGTCCAGCTCTTGCAGCCATATGTTACTACGGGGAACACCATTGCCTTAACTATGCAGACCTTTATTGTCAGTGTGATGTCTCTGCTCTTCACTATTTCATCGAGATTTGTCGTTGCTCTTCTCCCAAGGATTAAGCGTCTTCTGATTTCCTGACTGCAGTCAGCATCTGCAGTAATCTTCGCACCTAGAAATACAAAGTCTTTCACTGCCTCTGCATTTTCTCCCTCTATTTGCCAGTTATCAATCAAGCTGGTTGCCATAATCTTGGTTTTTTTGAGGTTTAGCTGCAAGCCAGCTTTTGCACTTTCTTCTTTCACCTTCATCATAAGGCTCCTCAGTTCATTTACTTCATTTACGTGCAAATGTGTTAAGAAGCTCTGCTAGGTATTCCCCCCTCCCTTGTTCTGGAAGGTCTCTCTCTGTCCCCAAATCCACTCTGGGTGGTTTCACTGATATGGGCTACAAAATCAGGTTATAAAGGAGAGACAGTACAGTTCAGTGGTTAACTTTTGGGACGGGGAAGTCTCTGTTTCCTGTCCCTGCCTGACTCCTTGGAGACTTCAACCCTGCCATTGCTTCCCCCTGCAGATCTTGAACCCCAAGTCCCTTGTGTGGAAAGGGGGTGCCAGGTTGAGCAACCCCCAACTTCTCCTATGAGCACCTTTTCCACCCTGCCTACCTCATAGGGTTGTTGTGGGGAGAGCGAGAGGCAATGCAAAAGAGTAATCATAATACTAACAATGTTCTCAGGACACATACATCTAGAGGTAGTCTCACTTAACAACCATTCGTTTAGTGATGGTTCAGACTTACGATGGTGCTGGAAAAAAATGACTTATGACCGGTCCTCACACTTATGACCATTGCAGCATCCCCGTGGTCATGTGATCATGATTTGGGTACTTGACAACCAGTTCTCATTTATGATTGTCAGAGTGTTGCGTGGTCATGTGATCACCATTTTCAACTTTCCCAGCCAGCTTCCGGCAAGCAAAATCAATGGTGGACCGCATGATTTGCTTAATGACCACGTGGTTTCCTTAACAGCCACAGTGATTCACTTAATGACCGTCACAAAAATGGTCATAAAATCAGATCAGATTTGCTTAATGACCACTTCGCTTAGCAACCAAAACTCCGGTCCCAATTGTGGTTAAGCAAGAATTATCTGCATATGGAAAAATTCTTAATAAATATAAACAAACAATTAAAAAAACCTCCTTAAAGCAGCTGCATCGGTCCCCCGGGTGCACAACAGGCAGGCAGCTTTAATAAGTTGTCAACTACAGTAATACAGATGTTGCTCCTGCATGATACAGTAAAAGGCGCTACTTCAGCATCTAATCTGAACTGTTGCAGAAGCCAGGAATAAACCAGATTGTGGCTGGCTCCGTATCAGAAGCAACTTAATTATATTTTAGGCTGGTCTGTTCAGCAAATTCCACATCTATGACCAGGTTTATAGAACTGAAATAAGCCGTAAGGTTGAACGGTCAAAGGCAGCCTTTCTCAACCTTTTGACCTCGGAGGAACCCTTGAAATGTTTTTCAGGCCTCGGGGAACCCCTGCACAGTCAGGCTCAAGTCTGGGCCAGCAGTTGCAAAATCATCATATTTGTTTCATGGCTATGCCTGCATAGATGCATTAGCAGTGTTCTTAAACTGGAAATAAAGAACGAAACTTACCTCTCTAATGCGAAGTTGCCCAAATTTGGAACAATTTTTTAAATAAATAAATCATGATCTCCCAGGGAACCCCTATGACCTCTCGCGGAACCCGAGGGTGCCATGGTACCCTGGTTGAGAAACCCTGGTCCAAGGCAATTGTGGTTTATAAAAAAAAGTTTTAAAACTTTTTTAAGTATGGTAAAAAAATCTCATGAGAGCTTTTTTTAAAGGTTTTGGGTGGTTTCAATTTTTTCCCCCAATTACAAGAAAAACCTTGAAGGTGTTGTGTGGATCCTCTCCTGCCGTCCATGGTTTGCAGGTTTGCATGGTAAATGAACCCAATAGTGGCTTATCAATCAGCCTTGTTAAAGAAATCATGGCTTAGGTGATACAGAACCCACACTTAAGTCTCTTCTCCCAGCCTTCATCTGTGATGCGACTTCATGCTAGCACAGCCTGCCTTTATCTGGCCCTTTTCAGATGTACTGGATAATTCCCATCATCCCATAACGACTGTAGCTATTGCTTGAGAGGACTCTAATAAACGCAAAACGCTGTCCTCACTCCCCGTGTTTCACTTCCTGCTAAATTCCTACTCACCCCAGGGACCGAGCCGTAATTAACCCAAATGGGCCACATTCACACAACCCATTTATCCATTTTTATCCATTTGAACGATTAAGTAACACAAAGGTTTTCACAGTGTCCTGAACCCCCAAAAGTCCTAATCCAAGTTTAAACTAACCAAGCTTTGCATGTGGCATAGCTGTGGCTGCTAGCTTTTCAACTGACCCGCTGGCATGTGTGAATTTAACTGGAGTGGGTCAGAAATGCTGAAAGTTTCCTAAATCTGTATTTTCAGAGGTTATCATCTGCAGATGGGGAGCAAGCCCCTCATGTCTGCAAACGCAAGTGGAGGGTGAAATAAGTGCAACGTGGCTTTCAAACTCTTGCAGACGCCAGCTGGGAAACCTCCATGCGCAAAAATGCGCAATCCCTTCCTGGCCCCCCCCCGCCTTGTGCCCAATCCCGATTCCAAAACAGACACTCGAGTAGGAAGGGCAATATCCAAAGGTTTATTTGGTCTCGTTTCACAGGCTCGGCCCCTCCGGTGCTGGGATGGGCCTAACACAGGCGGCTCCCCCCTGCTTGTGGGAGTGTGCGCACGTGTGGGGAAGGAGGTAACAGCACGAGGGAGCCTGGTGCACGTGTGAACTTCAAGTAGGGGAAAGAAGACACAGTAGAATTGCACAAAGTGCTTGGGGCTGCCTCGGTCCCGCGAGAATTTCCTCTGCTTTTCACGTGGCCTCCAAAGACGAGGGCTGGGGGGGCGCAAAGGACCCCACCCTAATTTCTTCCCCATCCCCTTCTGTCCTTGGCTTGACTTGTGTGCAAAAAGATCAGCTGCCCTTCTGGGCAGACAGGGAAGGCCTCGATCAGCTGGAATTTGGGGGGAACAGAAAGCTCACCAGGAACGTGGGGTGGACGTGATCCTGGTGTCTCCCCCTCCCCCCCCGTGAAATGGGGAGGAACCACTGGGAGCAGAGGGGGGAACCAAGATAGCTGCCTGCTAAGGAGTGACCAGGATGGCGACATTAACAGGGAACAAGGCGAGCCACCGCAGGCTCTGACCGCTTAGTGTCCATTGGACAGTGGGGACGGAGGCGGGGAGGAGGGGAACCCCACTTTGTGTCCACTTTCACAGCTGAGGATCCAAGTTCTTATCTCCTTCCCCTGTTTTACAGCAGTCTGTGGTCCCCCGGTCTCTGGCCACGCAAAGGGCTGTCGGTCCCATCACCGTGCAGCGTGGCAGGCCGTGCTCGGAAAGCGCAACCCTGGTCATTTTGGGGCTGCGCTTCCCGGGGGGCAGGAGGCCCCCGCCCACCACAACGGGGCTGGCAAATCCTCTTGCGGAGCTGGGAGGGGTCTGGCGGTCCAGCAAGTCTCTGGGGCCGCTGGCGTGGACGCCTCGAGAAAAGGGTCAGTGGTGGGTGCCGAAAAGTCCCCCCAGGCGAACGGATCCAGACCGGGTGCCCCGAAGGGATTGGTGCTTTCGGGACCGGGGGGTCTGAGCTGACGTGGCCCCAGCCGGGGGGACTGGACTGGGGTGACCCCTGGCGAGGCCCGGGGTCCGGACGACACGAAGCTCCAGGGGTCGATCCGGCTGCGGATGGGGGAGGGTCGGGGGCGGGAAATGAGGGTGGGGTGAGGGGATCGGGGGCTGCGGGGGGAGGAGGGAGACGGGAAGGCACCATCTGCGGAAAGAGAGGGGAGGCACAGGTCACCAAAAGCGGCAGTTGAACCAGGAAGGCATTCTCAAGCTGCTGCATCGAAACTAGAGATGGTTTAGACCTGAGTTTCGCAACCTCGGCAACTATAAGACGGGTGGACTTCAACTCCCAGAATTCCCTAGCCAGACCTGGCTAGGCAATTCTGGGAGTTGAAGTCCACCCATCTTAAAGCATGCTGGCTGGGGAATTCTGGGAGGTGAAGTCAACCCATCTTAAAGCATGCTGGCTGGGGAACTCTGGGAGTTGAAGTCAACCCATCTTAAAGCATGCTGGCTGGGGAATTCTGGGAGTTGAAGTCAACCCATCTTAAAGCATGCTGGCTGGAGAATTCTGGGAGTTGAAGTCTACCTATCTTAAAGCATGCTGGCTGGGGAATTCTGGGAGTTGAAGTCTACCTATCTTAAAAGTATGCTGGCTGGGGAATTCTGGGAGTTGAAGTCTACCTATCTTAAAGCATGCTGGCTGGGGAATTCTGGGAGTTGAAGTCCACCCATCTTAAAGCATGCTGGCTGGGGAATTCTGGGAGTTGAAGTCTACCTATCTTAAAAGTATGCTGGCTGGGGAATTCTGGGAGTTGAAGTCCACCCATCTTAAAGCATGCTGGCTGGGGAATTCTGGGAGTTGAAGTCTACCTATCTTAAAAGTATGCTGGCTGGGGAATTCTGGGAGTTGAAGTTTACCTATCTTAAAGCATGCTGGCTGGGGAATTCTGGGAGTTGAAGTCCACTCATCTTAAAAGCATGCTGGCTGGGGAATTCTGGGAGTTGAAGTCTACCTATCTTAAAAGTATGCTGGCTGGGGAATTCTGGGAGTTGAAATCCACCCATCTTAAAAGTATGCTGGCTGGGGAATTCTGGGAGTTGAAGTCCACCCATCTTAAAGCATGCTGGCTGGGGAATTCTGGGAGTTGAAGTCTACCTATCTTAAAAGTATGCTGGCTGAGGAATTCTGGGAGTTGAAGTCTCAGCCCAGCTTTCTTTTTCAGTTGATTCGCATAACATGCTTATGCTGGTTTGGTCTCCCCTGTTGTGCGAAGACAGCCAGCATGGTTAGCTTCAGGGAGAAGGCGCTGTGCCAAGGCAGAAAGGGGGCAATTACTGCCCCTGCTCCCTGCCAGGTCACCTCAGCAGCCCTGCAACCACTCACCCCATTTTTGGGTTTTCGCGCCCCGGCCTTCCCCGAGGCATGGGACTCTGGGCGACTCCTGTGTCCAGAGGGGTGGCAAGGCGGTCCTGTTGCCTCCTGAGGCCAGATCAATCAGGAGATCCGTGGCAGGGTCCTCCTTGCAGGGCTCCACTTGCAGGGCAGGGGTGGGATCTCTTCGGGGAGACAGCTTCCTATAGGCTGGCCCCTCCACCACCCCCTCCAGAGAGGGGGTCGGCAACTCTCGGCCCAGGCCGAGCAGCGCAAGCAATGCAGAGCCCCGGAGCAGGGCCCGCTGGATGAGTCGGGGGCCACTCAGCCTTTCTGGCGTTGGATCCTCGGTTTCTGCAGAGTCGACGGGAACATTGCCTGGAAGGGTGAGACAGGAAGAAAAAGTTAAGCTGTAACTTGGCAAGCTTTTACACCCAGGTTGGAGAGTTCCACATTGTCATTGGCCTAACGATTGGGGTCTGTCTATTTCCCTAAAGTATTTAACCTCGCTCTTCAGGCTGAAGGGCTTCCAGAATGACAAAAAAGAACAGGCTGCTCTTTTTACCGTCTAACAAAAGCACAGCATAAAAGGAAAGGCGAAGGGGAGGGAAAAGGAAAGAAAAAGAGAAAGAGAGAACGGGTCAACTCCATCAGTGAGTGGCGCTAATTTTTGCCTTAGAATGGAGCCCTGGTTGAAGTAAATGCCATGGTATAATAACTTAAAATGACTGTGGAGGCACTTTCCAGGTTTATATGTCTATTTAGGAAGTAATATTGAGACACTGAGTTATTGAGACACTGAGTTAACTCTGGTTTATGGCAGAAAGCAAATGGTTCGGTGCGCATGACATTGCACGCCTCCCCAATAATCGAACTAAATTATAGTTTATGTAGTGTGATTTTTGAACCCACATAATATTCTACCTTTATAGGATTATAGCACCTTGTACAGAGTGCTATAGGACAGCCTTTCTCAACCTTGGCGACTTTAAGATAGGTGGACTTCAACTCCCGGAATTCCCCAGCCTTCATGGCTGGCTGAGGAATTCTGGGAGTTGGAGTCCACCTATCTTAAAATTGCCAAGGTTGAGAAAGGCTGCTATAGAACCTGTTTGGGGACTTACATCCCGATAAGGGACAGACAACTGCAGGCCTTAGTCCCTGCTAAAACTTTGCACCCAGTCCCTGGTGGTTCTTGTCCATGCTGCTTTCAAGGGTTTCCAAATACGCAAATCAGCATGTCACAATTGTCAGAAAATTAAACCAGTAACAAAGAGAAAAGCTGATCCTGTGTACTGCTGGGTTCATAAGAAATGTGAAACTTGCATTAATAAAACCTGTGACTGGATTTGCATGCCATACTTAACCCAGTTCATTAATGAACGAGTCGATGCATTAATACGTTGCACGAACCTTGGTTAGTTTTAATATGGGATAATTTTATATGTGTGAGTGTGTGCAGCTTTAGTCTCTGGGTGAACCCAAAAAGTTTGGTTAACTTCTGCTCTGATTCAGGGTATCTCAACCAGGGTTCTGTGGCACCCTCGGGTTCCATGAGAGGTCACTAGGGGTTGCCTGGGAGATCACAATTTATTTAAAAAATTATTTCAATTTCGGGCGTCACATTCAAGAGGTAAGTTTCGTTCTTTATTTTCAGTTTAAGAACACTGTTCATGCACATAGACAGGCCTGCCCATGAAACAAATGCAATAATGTTGTAACTTCTGGCCTAGATTGGAGCTTGAATGGGCAGGGGTTCCCTGAGGCCTGAAAAATATTTCAAGGGTTCCTCCGGGGTCAGAAAGTTGAGAAAGGGTGCTCTAACGATCGGGTCAAAGCCAAGATCAGCACCAAGGGAACCTAGAGCATTGGTGACTTTATACAAAACATGATGCCCAAGCTAAAACAAACGTAACACAGAACCACAGTGGGTGAATTTAATAACTAAGTTCAACAGACTGTGTGAACCCAGCCTGTAAATTACTGTAAACTACAGGACGGAACCAAATTACATAAAACTTCAACGTTACGTCCCCTTCTCCCATTAGGTGGAGTCTGAATGCAAAGATCAAAATTTTAGTTTGGACTTCAACTAATCAGGGGCCAAGACCGTTGCTCTGGATGCCGTCCAAATCATTGAAAATCAGCTGTGGAATGTTATGTTCTCAGCTGATGCCGGTGAAATTATGCAAGTGATGGAAACTGATGCCATTGGCAGCCGTTCCATCGATTTGCACCCTTCCCAAGAATGAGTCCGTGAAATCAAGGCTTTACTGCGTAGTCTGATCTAGAATGTGGGGTTAATCCACGCAGGCTGAACTCGGTTGCTTCTTAACCAGGGTGGTGAGGTTGAATCAGGATCGACACCAAATCAGACTTCCTCATTAAGAAAGATATTCCAGAGTAATGGCAATCAAACAGGTCAGAAGGAGGAAGAAGAGACTCACCGTTCTGGCTGGACTGGGAATGGGGCTGCGAGAGAACAGGGGACCCGCCCGGTTCTATGTACCACGTCGTCTCTTCCTGGCGCGATCTTCTCCTGTGTGCGTGGGAGAAACTAGGATCGGGTGACAATTCAGAAACGGGTTGCATAGGGAAGTCACCGAATCCACCAAACCTGGCATGCTGGCTGGGGAATTGTGGGAGTTTAAGTCCACCCCTCTTAAAGCACGCTGGCTGGGGAATTCTGGAGAAACACTGCTTTAACTAACAAGAAGTCCATCCCACCCACATCTTAAAGTTGCTGAGGTTGAGAAACACTGCTTTAACTAACAAGAAAATAATAACTTTACTGTTGTGGGACAAAAAAGTCACAAGATGGGGATAGGATGCCCCCCACCATCCTCTAAACTGAGCCCCAGTGAAGACTCATAATTGGGAGAAGGTGGCTGCACTGACCAATGGCGATGGGGGTGGGATGGATGCTCTCTACCTGCCATTCTGTGTACTGCTCTCCCACATTTTAGGGGAGCCAGGGCTCTTGGTATGGCCGTTCCAGGTCTCATCTCCCCGACGGGGCGGCTGACGGTTCCAGTTCTGATCATTCTCACTCGGCTCCACTGCGGGGTGCGGGGTGGGGAGAAAGAAACGGGCAAGCATTGGCATACAAAGTTTAATGGCATAGAATATAGTACTACCCACAATGGAGGAATGGTTGGTGAGGATGAAACTTGCAGAGATGGCTAACTGAGGTCAGAGATGGCTGACTTCTTTGATTAGGGCAGTGTTTCTCAACCTTGGCAACTTTAAGATGGGTGGACTCCAACTCCCAGAATTCCCTAGCCAGCAACGCCATCAGTCCCCCCATCTTAAAGTTGCCAAGGTCGAGAAACACTGGATTAGAGAAAAGACAGCATCTACATTTATTGCTGTCTGGAAACCCCTTATCAACTTTTTGCATGAAACAGAAAAGAATGCACTTGTGACTTGTGGTTTTCATGATTAGAAAACATTAGATAATAGAAAAAAGAGCTTTTTTTTTTAACCATAGCGCAAGAGATAATTCTTGTATTTGCTGCAAAGGAAATTGGAAGCTTCTTCCATTTCTTTTTATCTTTTCTTTTTGTACCTTAATTTTTCATTTCTTCTCTTTCTTTACTTTTGTATTAGTTTTTGTCTCCTTTTTAAAACTTTTCATATAGAAAAAGGCGTAGAGTCGCCTGCTCCTTCCGCTTAGGAGCAGAAGCATTGCCAACACCGCTCTGCAAACGGCTTAAAAAGCTTAAGTGCGATCCAGGGTTCCTCGAGGCCTCGCAGGAGGACAGCCGTGTTAGTCTGCTGCAGCTGAAAATCAGGAGTGGTCTGCTAGCAACTTCTATTAAAATTTTATTAAATTTTAGTTTAATAAAATTTTATTAGAGAGAGAAGTTTTAGGGGCCCACAGCTCGCTCCATCAAATGCAAGAGCAGATAATGCAACTGAGCACCATCTCTCCCAGATTGGGGCCCGGCAGCCAGGGAGCACTCACCCTTTAATCGAACCGGCACACTTGTGCACATTTTTACTAGGCGTGTTCATTGACTGAGTTATAAAAGACACCCCGGAACATCTCTGGAGAGGCACAGATAATTCAAGAGGCGTGAACTGGGGACATTCATGTTTCAGTGCCTCCTGAACTGTTTCCAAATGAGACTTACTTCTCAGGTAGCTAAAAAGGCTAAAGGTTCTCAAAACAACACGGGGGTGCAAAAGCCCCCCCACTTCCCAGCCCCTCCTCTGTATTTATTTATTTTATTCATTCAGTTTATATAGCTGCCCATCTCAGACCAGTGACTCCGGGTGGCTAACAAGAATAGTAAGAGCAGCCAAGGCTTCTGCTGCCCAAAACATGCATAAATAGCTGCCTTCCTTGAAGGAGATCATTACAGGTAGCCTTCGCTTAATGACCATTCATTTAGTGACGGTTCAGACTTACAATGGAACTAAACCCAACTTGTGACCGGTCTTCACACTTATGACCGTTGAAGTGTCCCCATGATTACAATTTATGTGCTTGGCATCCGGTTCACATTTATGACCATCGCCGCATCGGTGATTATGCGATTGCCATTTTCGACCTTCCTGGATGGCTTCTGGCAAGCAAAATCAACGGGGAACCATGTGATTCGCTTAACGACCACGTGGTTTGCTTAACAACCATCTCAAAAAAGGTAAAATCAGGTCAGATTCGCTTAATGACCGCTTCACTTAGCAACTGAAATTCCAGTCCCAATTGTGGTCATTAAGCAAGGACTACCTATAGCTGGAATTCTTCGGAACCTCCTCCTTTTCCTCTAATAAGCATCACCATCCCAGCTTGCTGAGAGATGTTGTGGGGACTAACTAAGCTGTACAGAGGGAAATCCATGCCACTCACGTTGGATAGCTCGAAATCGTGGGAACGTCGGGGAGCCACCAGCTCCCACATCAAAGATATCCTTCCTTTTGTCCAGCCCGGGGGACGCTTGAACCGTGATACGATGCTTAAAATCTGAAAAAAGGGAGGAAAAAGTTGAAAACCACATTTAAGCTGATCAAGGTCAAGTCAGACCTCCACCCATCCAGCTGTGCGTTAATCCCAGTTAGGAACTTTTGCCATTTTGAAAAAGAGAAACTGTTAAAAAAAACACTGTTAAAATGAGCTGAACAGAACGACCGTGGAAGTTTAAAGCATGATGTAAAAGCATTTAAGTAGCAGTTAGGGGTCGGAGGAAAAAAAGAACCAAAGAAGGGGCTGTTTGCGTGCTTTTTCTTATAGGCACAAAAAAAAATTCTCTCCATCTTTAAAATGTATTTATTTATTTATTTTCATTTTTCTTAATTGTTATTTTAAATCTCCTCTGTTGAATTCTCTCCTCCAAGTAAAACTTACGCAACAGCAATGATAATAATATTAGTGGGTTTTTTTTAAAATCAGTAACAACATAGATGAGTTAGGTAGGTAAAGGTAAAGGTTTCCCTTGACATTAAGTCCAGTCGTGTCCGACTCTAGGGGGTGGTGCTCATCTCCGTTTCAAAGCCGAAGAGCCGGCGTTTGTCCAAAGACACTTCCTCCGTGGTCATGTGGCTGGCATGACTACATGGAACGCCGTTACCTGCCCGCCGAAGCGGTACCTATTAATCTACTCACATTTGCATGTTTTCGAACTGCTAGGTTGGCAGGAGCTGGGACTAGCAACGGGAGCTCAGCCCGTCACGTGGATTCGAACCGCCAACCTTCCGATCGGCAAGCTCAGCAGTTCAGCGGTTTAACCCGCAGCGCCACTGCGTCCCTGACGGACATTGCTAGGTATTTAGTTTTTATTTCAATTTATTATAGCAGCCCAACTTGAAAGGACCATGAGCAGCATAAACCCCACACACAAAAAAGCAGATAAAACCTAAAACCACACAGCCTGGAGTAAAATTATCTAAGAATGATACAAATCAAACAAAACAAAACAGGGATCCCCAAAATACAACAATACTTTAATTGCAACATAATTATATATATGTATTCTCTTCCTTTCCCCTTTTTCGCCTTTGTTTTTTTCCTGAATGCTTTTTCCTTTATTAATAAAAATAAAAAAAACGTTATTGGGAAAACAGACACACTTCTGTAACTTCGAGTTTGTGAGAACCCAAATTATTTTTCTGTTGATCGTGGAGGGCAATTTGGCAAATGCAGGCAGGCAAAGTGTGCTTGGTTAAGCAAGTGGGATGAAAACAAGAAAAAAATTAATCGGTCTACAAATGCTGCCTTTCTTGTCCCAAACTTTGGCCTTGCAGCTCCTTGTTAGTTGTTTTATCCTTTAAGAATCCACCTGGCTTTTAGCAGGGATGTCCATTTGATTGATTGATTGATTGATTGATTGATTGGCTGATAGATCGATTATGTATCATCAGGTTGTTGACACTTAGTGACCACATAATAACCAGAAGAGGGGATGTTTTCTGCTCAAATGCTCCAATTAGAGAATTCCTTCCCTGACCAGTTAATAATAATAATAATAATTTATTAAATAATTTATCAATGACTCTGGGCAGTTAACAGTTGGAACTGAGTCAAGTTAACGAAAGATCTACCTGGTTGGCTGGGGTGAACTTATGCAGCTGGGTGAGTCCCTGTGCACTTCTGCGCTTGCCAGGATTCTGTGGTGTGATTGTCCCTTTGGGAATTTTGCCTGCTTTTAACTTGGGAAATTTAGAAAGATTTTTCTCATATTTTTGGAATGCCCGTGGTTCCAAACTTTGGAATTCTGCCTGGTTTTGTCCCATGGGGGATTTGGGGCACTTTGACTGGTTGGTTTTATTGGACCCTGTTTCCAAGCTGATTTTAATTTTTCTTCAAATGTGAATAATACACAGGAACTTGGGGCTAGCATTCCCAGGGTTGTTCTTCAGGGAGCAAATGAATTTGGAGGGGCGCCATTTTCAATTGCCCCCAGACTGAATATGGTCTCTTGGCAGGTGACTGCACCACATTTATTTCCCAGGATCCCTGAGTGCACCACATTTATTTCCCAGGATTCTTGGGTGCACATTTATTTCCCAGGATCTCTGACTGTACCCCATTTATTTCCTAGGATCCCTGGGTGCACATTTATTTCCCAGGAGCCCTGAGTGCACCACATTTATTTCCCAGGATCCCTGAGTGCACCGCATGCATTTCCCAGGATTCTTGGGTGCACATTTATTTCCCAGGATCTCTGACTGTACCCTATTTATTTCCTAGGATCCCTGGGTGCACATTTATTTCCCAGGATCTCTGACTGTACCCTATTTATTTCCTAGGATCCCTGGGTGCACATTTATTTCCCAGGATCCCTGAGTGCACCACATTTATTTCCCAGGATTCTTGGGTGTACATTTATTTCCCAGGATCTCTGACTGTACCCCATTTATTTCCTAGGATCCCTGGGTGCACATTTATTTCCCAGGAGCCCTGAGTGCACCACATTTATTTCCCAGGATCCCTGAGTGCACCGCATGCATTTCCCAGGATTCTTGGGTGCACATTTATTTCCCAGGATCTCTGACTGTACCCCACTTATTTCCTAGGATCCCTGGGTGCACATTTATTTCCCAGGAGCCCTGAGTGCACCACATTTATTTCCCAGGATCCCTGAGTGCACCGCATGCATTTCCCAGGATTCTTGGGTGCACATTTATTTCCCAGGATCTCTGACTGTACCCCATTTATTTCCTAGGATCCCTGGGTGCACATTTATTTCCCAGGATCTCTGACTGTACCCCACTTATTTCCTAGGATCCCTGGATGCACATTTATTTCCCAGGGTCCCTGAGTGCACCACATGCATTTCCCAGGATCCCCGAGAACGCTGGTCCACTGCAAACGGACACGAATGCCAGGACCTGCCTTTGCCAATGAAATCCACAGCACCGAAAGGGCGCTCGGAGGCAGCAATGTGGGATGTGGCCCACCTGGGACCTGGATGCCCCCCTGCCCTTCCTACCCAGCGGCATGCTGATGCGCTCGCCGTCCCGGCCCTTGAGCTTGTTCCGCTTGAACGTGCCCTTCCGCTTCTTCACGTGGGGCCGGTCCCGGTTCATCTGCTGGATCAGGAGGCTCAGCTCGCGCTCAAAGACCTCCAGCTCCCACTGGGCCAGCTCGTGTTCCCGCTGGCGCAGGAACTCCTCCTGGGACTTCTGCTTCAGAGCGGCCTGCTTCAGCTCTTCCTCGCGGCTCAGCAGCTCCTGGGGGGAAGTAGGTCCCGGAGGCAACGTTTCAGCGTGATCCCGCGACACCCCTCAAAGTCTTGAGGGAGACCTCCCTCCCTCCCCCCCAAAATCGTGCAGAAAATCTTTCAGTTTTGCAAGGCTGCAGAATGGAACGACGCACCTGCCAAGGTTCACGATGCTTGTGGCAATGCCAGCCCTCCAAGGTAGGCCAGGTCGAGAGACAGACACTGCAGTGATTCCAGCAATGCTGCTGGGTAGTCCTCACTTAACGACCACAATGGGGACTGGAGTTTCAGTTGCTAAGCAGTCACTAAGCAAATCCGACCCAATTTTATGACCTTTTTTCGGCAGTCATTAAGCAAATCACCACAGGCATTAAGCAGACCACATGGTCGTTAAGTGAATCATGCGTTTCCCCATTGATTTTGCTTGCCAGAAGCCGGCCAGGAAGGTCAAAAATGGCGATCACATGACCACGGGATGCTGCGACGGTCATAAATGCGAACTGTTTGCCAAGCGCCCAAACTGTGATCACATGACCATGGGGTTGCTGCAACGGTCATAAGTGTGAGGACCGGTTGTAAGTCACTTTTCCCAGCACCATCGCTAAGTCTGAACCATCACTAAATGAATGGTTGTTAAGTGAGGACTACCTGTTTGGTTCCTCTTTAGCCAAAAGCAAAACATTCACAATTTATATCCACGCACCGCAACGGTGCCCTAGATCTGAGCCCTTTTTGGAAACGGCCCCCTGGGCCTTTCCCCTCTGGTCCTCACCTTCTCTTTTGCGCGCAGCTCATCAAACATGTCCTGGATCTCCACTTTCCAGTCGTCTTGCATGGAGTGGAAAGATTCCTGGGGCAGTTCGTGCAGCACCTGAGTTTCTAGGACTGTCAGCTGGGCTAGGATGGAGGCAAAGCTGGGGCGTGCATGGGGGTCCTGTTGCCAGCACTCTAGTGGGGCCAGCATGGAAGGGGCCGAGGAGGGAAACAAAAGGTAGAGAGGTCAAACTACTGCAGTTGGGAACCAGCTGTCCCATGGACACTGTGCAACTTTGAGGCGCTGGACCTGTTTGCGATTAATCCCATGCCCAGGAATGTGCTAGGAGCTGTACGTAAGATAGGGACCATGTTATCCCTCAGAAAGAGCTTGAAAGGTTACAGAAAAGAGGATGGAGACTATTGCAGTGGGAACGACCTTGGGATTCGGAGCAGAGACACTGCCCAGGGAACGGTCAGATAAGAGGCGGCTTAGCCCTCGGCTGCATAATGGGTGGAGAAAGAAGCTCAGAAGGGACCCTCCCTAGTTTTCTGGGCTGTAAAGAAGATGCGGGGAGAATTGGACTTTCAGATTTGCAAGATTCTATTAACGCAGACTTACAATAAAATAGAATTAGCTCATCTGGTCGTGTTTCCTGTCTGGTTTACCCTGCAAGGCCGACAACTAGCTTCCAGTACCACAAGATGCAGTGCCACCAGCTTGGCTGGCTTCAAAAGAGGGTTGGGCCAATTCTTGGAAGTCACAGGGATCAGGGGCTGTTTTAGCCTTGAGGGCAGCGGGACGGCCCCTGACGGCCATCTGCTGGGAGAGGAGTGGCATCCTCGGGCAGTTGGTTGGCCACCGGGAGAACAGTGCTGGACTGGATGGGACAGGGCTCCGCTCCAGCAGCTGATGGTCTTAATAGGCGGCCAGCAGAGGAGAGATGCAACTGAGGAAAGACCTGGACCTTTACTGGAGCAGAAGTGGTCAGCTGGAGCACCAGCCCTTCCAGCAGGATTCGCTTGCTCAGGCAACTGAATGAGTTGGTAACAAGTCTTGCAAGGATGATCTTATGACAGGCTTTCTCAACCTTAGCAAGTTTAAGATGGGTGGACTCCGACTCCCAGAATTCCCCAGCCAGGCTTTAGAGGGAGGAAGATTACAAAGCTACATTCGGGGGCCACAGAACAAAATAAGAGCAGCAATAAAATACTTCTATTAAGGAAAGAAATAAAATGCACCCTGTCTTTAAGTAGTTTGATTCCCAAAGGATTAAATGAGGGTACTCAATACTTATGATCAATTTAATTCCTGCGCATCACAATTTTGTCTGATCCTCTCTTCTTCCCTCCTCCCCTTCCTATTTCATGGAATTTCATGGAAATAGGGAGGCAGACACATTCTATTGGTGGTTTTTTTTAGCTGATCTTTTTTTCCCCCCCAGCCAGATATATTCAGTTCTTCTTCCTTTAAGAACAGAACTTTGTATTCAAAAAGAAAGGAAATTATTAACGTGACAAGTTAAAGCAGTTGTTCTTTTTGTACGAAGCTGCTAATGGCTAATGACTGTTTTATGTTTTAACCAGCTTACATAGGTAAGGTGGATAATATGTTTTCCAATGATCTTTTTATTTTGTTTTCAGCAATCAAGTAAATAGGAAAAAGGTTATCAGAGATTAGTTACATTATAAGTATGTATGTAAAAGCAAAAAAAATGATCGAAAAAGATGACTCAATTATCTGTTTTTAAATCAGGATTTATTATCTGATCTTTTCCTTCTCAAGTCAATAACCACCTAATTGCTGGGAGTTGGGCAGCATATAAATTATTATTATTATTTATATTTCTCATTAGCACAAAGGGGGTTTTATACGAATTCCACATTATTATTCTTTGTTTTAGCACTTTTCAGAAAAATCTCAATTTTATAAAAATTAGGATCTTTTGTGCTATTGTTCTTTTCTTACATAATGAATAGCACAACATTCATTTCATTTATTAATTTGAGCAGTTTGATGTTTAAAAAAAAAAGGTTAGGGAGTTTGTTTCACACTGTTTTGCAATGTTCTTGATACAGGGTTTTCTCTCAAATGTTCAGGCTTTTACATATAAAAATAACATGCTGATTACTTCTTATTTATTTATTTCCAATCAAGGCCCATCAAAATAAATTAATTTTAAAAAAATTCAAAAGCAACGACCAAATACAACGAGGAAAGTGTGACAGTCAGATAAAACCTAAAAAAAATCAAAACTTAAAAACCAGAGAAAGGGGAAAAAATGAGTAAAATTCAGAAAAACGGGATAAAACAAAAAATCAAATAGAAATAGAGTAAAATAGGAATGCAATAAAAGAAAGGAGAAAGGAAAGGCTTCATAATGCCATCGCTGTAATAAAACATACAATAAAATAGAAATAAAACAGGAATGCAATAAAAGAAGAGAGGGGGAAAAAAAAGACTTTGTAATTAATGTCTTTGCTCCAAGAATAGGGTATCTTCTGCCTTCTTACCAAAATCACTGCAGATGATTTCCAAATCATCTCCTTAGCAAAATCACTGCAGATTTTGGTATGAAGGTAAGAATGTTGGCAAGAGCTTAGCAACTCCATTGGCAGAGAAAAAAAATATGCTCCCTAGCAGCCCAAATGTTTTATTTATCGGCTTCCCGTCCTAGCTCTTTCCTCAAATGAGTATCAATTGCAGGAGATACTCCGTGTGTACTCCAGTCATTTCCTAAACCTGTCCTGTACCCTCCAGGTGGAATGGCTGGGGATGATGGGCAGTCCAGCCCCTTCTGGATGGTACCATATTGGGAACGGCGCTGTAAGCCTAAATTTCAACAGGGGAAAAGAAGCATTTTAAACAGACTATCTGTTCTATTCTGGCAGAGCTGTGGCAGAAATCCCCAAATCCAGCCTCTGGGGCAGTGTTTCTCAACCTTGGGAACTTTAAGGTGTGTGGACTTCAACTCCCAGAATTCCCCAGCCAGCCATGCTGGCTGGGGAATTCTGGGAGTTGAAGTCCACACACCTTAAAGTTCCCAAGGTTGAGAAACACTGTTCTGGGGTGTTTTATCTTACCTGTCATCAAACGCGCGAAGGGTTCTGGGCAGGTGGATGGTATCGGAAGCGTCAGTTTGTTCACGGCAACCCCATAAGCCACTGCCAGCCCATCGATTCCCCGATACGGAACTTCGCCGGTGAGCAGTTCCCAAAGCAGCACTCCGTAACTGGAAGAACAAGGAACAGGGGGAGGCTGCTAAATTCCAGGGTAACGAAGACTCGACTTGGCTGCTCCCCCGCTTGCGCAGAAGTGGCCCGTTCTGTGCAATTTGTTGTGACACCAGAAGCCACGGGGGTGAAGCTGGAATTGATCGATCTGAGGACTGGCAAGGTTCACAATGTCGCCAGGGCTATGCCCACTTACTTTAATTCCCCCAGTGCCTTCAAAGCATTCAAAAGCTGCCAGTCTAACAGGGGTGCAGAATGCAGAACCCCAAAACGGCTTCCACAATAAGACTTGAATTGAATAGTAGAAGACAACTGCAATTGCCTTGATGATAAAAATAGATTTTGGGGTTATACGCTCATTCACCATCTTCTGAGTACATGACATAAAGGCATGGTTATACCCTTGGAAGGAATTGAACCCAGACCTTCCCTACATGCTAAATGTATTGGTTCTTCTGTCTTACACAGGTAGTCCTCACTTAACAACCACAATTGGGACCGGAATTTCAGTTGCTAAGCAAAGCAGTCATTAAGTGAATCCAACCTGATTTCACATTTTGCGGTGGTCGTTAAGCGAACCACATGGTCATTAAGCGAACCATGTGATTCCCCATTGATTTTGCTTGCCAGAAGCTGGCTGGGAAAATCAGAACCGGCAATCACATGACCACAGGATGCTGTGACAGTCATAAATGTGAACCGGTTGCCAAATGCCCAAATCATCATCATGTGACTGTGAGGATGCTGTGACGATCGTAAGTGTAAGTCAGTTTTTCCAGCACTGTTGTAAGTCTGAACCATCAGTAAATGAATGGTTGTTAAGCGAGGACTATCTGTCAGCCTGAGATGGTTGTCCTGCATCTTCAGACAGAGCCATATTTCCCTGGCTAATTTTACAGTTTGCTGGCTTGGTGTAAGATGCTTAGATTTATTTATTTTATTCATTAAGTTTAGATGAGGTTGAAATCATGTTGGGTGCTTTGTGATCGAGCAGATTGTGGGAACCTAACCCTTGTTCTTAGCAAGCTGTAGGAGGCAGGCCATCTTGTTAAAACTGACAATGGTTTATTTGTTTGACCACTGTGAACACAGCCACCGTGTTTTGTTAATCCAGGTTTAAGAACTGGGATAGTGTGGGAATCTTGGAAACTCCCATTGCCAGCAAGAGAGAAATGAGCAAAGAGGTCCTTGGGGGGAAGGAGAAGACACTGTGCTCATTTTAAGACCCTAGGTGTTGGGGGGCAAATAAAAACCTCCCTTTTTCAAGCATTGTGGACCCAAATTTCTAGATCAGGGGCTCTCAACTTGAGATTCATAGACACCTTGAGGGGTCCACAGATAGATTTCTCTCGTCCATGAACTTGGATAAGAAATTACAGTGTGATTTTCACTAACCTCTAGCTGAAATTTAGCTTTTGAATAATAAAAAAAAGCATTAAAGAGGTTGATGGGCAATAAATGTACGCCACCAAGTCACTGGTTGCCTCCAGACTGCAAAAATGTTTCGCTTCAACCCATCTCCCTATCTAAAATGATTATATTGATTAATAAAGAAGCACATAGATTGCATAGGTGTTCTTTTTAAATAAGCTGATAACAATATCTGAGCATCATTGGCTTCCTTTACAATACAGGTAGTCCTCATTTAGCAACCACAGTTGGGGCTGGAAGCGTGTTCACTAAGTGAAACAGTCACTGAGTGAAACCGCAACAGTGCTTACAGTCTTCCTTCAGCTTTCCTTTGCTTTACAGACCTGCAAAGGTCATAAATGCGAGGATTGGTTGAAAGGTTACTTTTTCATCACTGTCGTAACTGCGAACGATCACTAAACGAGGCAGTCGCTAAACGAGGACTACCGATATGACCGATAGCTATGTATTTTATTTGATGCATTTAAATACATTTTTCACCACACTGTCAAAGGACTCTGTGGCCAAAAAAGGTGACAAATCCCTGTCCTTGATCCATCTGGAGCAGTGTTTCTCAACCTTGGCAACTTTAAGACGGGTGGACTTCAGCTCCCAGAATTCCCCAGCCAGCATGGCTGGCTGGGGAATTCTGGAAGCTGAAGTCCACCCGTCTTAAAGTTGCCAAGGTTGAGAAACACTGATCTGGAGGGACTTCATTCTCTCTTCCCACTTTACCTCCAAATGTCACTACCCCGGGAAAAAGTGGAGTTTTTGATGACTTCCGGCGCCATCCAGGCATAAGTCCCGGCTGCACTCATCTTGGTGGTTTTGTGCCATTCCCGGGCCAGCCCAAAATCGGTGATCTTTAGGGTCTTCCCGCCGACCTCGCCGTCATCCACGCATTCACTCAGCAGAACTGTGGAAGGAAAAACATGAAGGTTTCAGACAACCCCAGAGATAGGCAAGCCTTGTTTTTTAACAGCCAGGCCTGGAATCCCTTCCCTGTCATTCCTTCTAAGTTGTCTACTAACTAGGCGTCCAAAGGTAGCCTTTCTTTCCAGCTGTTCATTTGGATGTTGGGACTTATCTTATCTCACCTTACCTTATCTTATTTATTTTTCAAATCTTGCCACCGCCCAACTCCCCCCAAGAAGATTCCCAGCAATGAATGTCAAGAGCGGATGATGCACCAGCCAATACTTGTCTAGGCTGGCAAGTAAGTGGCACAGCTTTCGATGCACCCAGCACATGGGCACAGTAATGGGGTGGTGGTGGTAGCTGCATCTGAAAAGGATTTATTCATTCATTCATTCCTCGGAATTTATACTACCGCCCCTCTCCCCCCAAAGAGGGACTCTGAGTAGATTGGGAGACCTTGGATGGAATCTTCACTTGGTCAGAGGCCTGCTAGGGCACAGATGTAATGGGATGTGGGAAAGGCCTTGGGAGACGGGGCCAAGAGACACTGCCTGGGGAACGGTGAGATAAGAGGCGGCTTAGCCCTCGGCTGCATAATGGGAGGAGAAAGAGGCTCAGAAGGGACCCTCCCTAGTTTCTCGGGCTGTAAAGGAGACGGGGGGTGGGCGGAGAATTGGACTTTCAGACTTCCAAGATTCTGTCAATGTAGCCTTACAATAAAGCAGAATTGTCTGATCGGGCTTTGATTCCTGTCTAGCTTGCCCTGCGAAGCTGACAGCAGCCCAACACCCTCTCTTGGGCTAGACTACCTCTCTGGGCTGTTGTGAGTCCTCATGGGTGTGCAGGAAAGAGAGGGAGAGAGAAATAATTTGAAGTGGGAGATAATGAATTTTGTTTAGATTGTGTTCACACAGCACATCTCAGCTGGTTATTGAATTACAGGTAGTCCTCGACTTACAACTGTTCATTTAACAACGGCTGAAAGTTATGACAGCCTCAGAAAGAGCTTTACGATCTGTACTCGCACTTAACAACTGTCATACTGCCCCCATGGTCATGTGATTACATTTCAGGTGCTTGGCAACCAGCTCACATTTACGACCAGTTGCAGCATCCTGCAGTCACATGATTGCGATTTGCTACTTTTTTTGCTGGTTTCCAGTAAACAATGGCAAAAACATCCACTGGGGAAGCTGGATTCACTTAACGACCATTGTAAAAATGGTCGTAAAATCAGATCCGGTCACATGGTGAGTCAACTTACGACCGCAATGACTTATGACAGAAACTCTGGTCCTAATTGTGATCATAAGTGTAATCCATTTTGTGGGTGTTGCCCAATACGTTGAACCATATGAAACTAAGTTAACTAAAGTTTAAGAAATAACAATACAGGTTCAAACCCACTAAGCACAGCAGGTCATATGAATGCAGCCATCACGTCTTTCACCAAACCGGCTAAATGGGTTGTGTGAATGCAGCCTCGGACCTCTTTTTCCCTTTCAAGCACGGCTCCAACCCAGCTCTGTTTTCTCTTGTTTTTTTGCATTTGGCCAGGCTTGGCTCAGTCTCAATAAATTCCCTGGGAAGCCACCCTCGGTAGCAATTTCTCAGGGCTGGGAAGGTTTCCTACGTTGGCCAGTTTAGTCACAATGCCACGCTTCCTCTGCATTCTTGGCACACAGATGGCAGAAACTGCCAAGCCGGGGCAGTAGGAAACTCACTCTTTGCATTCTTAAACTGGGGCTTGAGCTCAGCATTACATCCCAAAGATTGCAGAAGCTGACTCTCGCCAGGTTGGGATACTGTGTGGGCCGGATTAAGCCCAGAGGCCACAGCTGCCCACCCCTGTCCTAACAAGTAGGCAGACCCAAAAGCCCAGGCTGAACTGAACTGCCACATTCTCAACCAATATGGTTTGGCTTCCCCGCTTATCTCATCCCCTCCATGTGGATTCCTTTTCAATTGGTACTCTTTCATGTGACTAGTCCTCACATTTAAGAGCAGCCCTCCCTGCCTATGGTTGACATTGTTTGCCTTAATTGGCCAGCCAAACACACAAATAAATAAATACATCTCTATCTCCTTCTCTGCAGGAACAAATAAACAGAGCCCGGGCTGAAGCAGAGTAAAGCAACTTTGCTCCTCAACTCCAGTAGGGGAGCAAGTCTCAAGGGGTCAAAGCAGAGGCACTCTGCACGTGATCAGAGGCACTGCGGCTCCTAATCTGGATGCTCCCCAAACCAGCAGGTAGCAGAAAGACCCTTGAATCCTCGATCGAAATTCCAGACTGAGCGTTCCACGCTGCTCGGATCTCCCCTGCAGCAGTCGGGCTCCGTTCCCACAACCTGTAGGCGACTCAGACATTTCTCGGGGAGGCGGTGTCACCAGGCTCTCCATTGTGTCTGGGGCCGGCAGGAGAATCGGCCTATTGTTCTGCCAGGGCGTGGAGGGGGTGGGCCACGCGGGCCAAGGGTGCTCCTTGCAGAAGAGCCGGGGGCAGGCCCCCGCCCAGCCGTTTCGCCAGTTGGTCTTTGACTTTTCCCTTCCCTGCCGGCCCTCCCCATGCACAGAGGAAGCCGGAGAAAAAGCTGGCAGAAAACAAGTTGGAGGAAGTCCACAGATCCCCCCCCCCCCTGCAAGCCGGCCATTGTTTCAGAGGCCGGTGAGCGGCTCCGTTTGTCCTCCCCCTGGAAAGGTCTCCCTGTGCCTTTGGGGAACATCGCGCTACCCCCTAAATGGCACCATCGGCACAAAACCCCAACTCACCCGCTTCCCGCTCAGGCCAAGTCCTCTTCTAAAAAAGAAATGAAACCCAGCACCCTGGAGCATGGGCAGAGCGCCCCACCTGCCTGCAGTGGATTGTTTCCTGACCTCCCCACCCCCAGCACAAAATGCTGTTCCTGTTAGGAGGAAGAGATTGCAGAAATGGGGAGAACCCAGGCCATTTAAGAGGGAGCGCGCCCCTGGGTGAGTTTTTACGGCCAGGATGTGAAGGTGAAAAAGAATGGAAGACCCAAATCTGCCTGGATCGTGGTTGCAAAACATACGTCCGCCCCTTTCCCATCCTGGTTTCAGCCCCAGGGCTCTCCCTTGAAACAATAAATAAAAGCCACAGCGTTAACGGATAAATAAATAAGAGTCACAACACTGACCGCCGTTTCCGGTAACACGAGGTTATGCATGTTGCGCCTGCAAGCGACAACCCCCCCCCCCATTTGCTGGAAGGCAAGAAAGCTGGCCTGATGTTGCAACTGTCAATGAAACCAGCAATAAGGAAGGAAGCCACTGGTGAAACTGGATCCCCGTGGCGAGATGAGAAAGCGGAAAGGGGGGGAAGGGAAGGGAGGGAATGTAGCTACTGTGCTGCTGCGCTCTACCCACCCCGCTTGCCCCCCCCCCATCCAGGGCTTCCTGTGTTTGCCAACTCTGGGCTGAAAACAGGAGGAGCAGCAAAGCGGGCATCTGCGAAGGGCAGACGTACCAGTGTGAATTTGAGGTCAGCAAATTCAAATCTAGGAATTTGGGCCTGGCCCCGACACCAACGCACGGGAATGAGGAACAGTCTCATTTTATAATTTGATTCCGTTTCTAGGGCTGCCCAACCCACAGCCGAAGAGGACTCTTTTCATAAGCTGATCCAGCAGCCTTTGTGGCTGGTCTGCCCAACCCCAATGGGTGCTGGATGGGATCGGAAGCGCCTCTCCCAGAATTCCCCGGCCAGGCTGGGGAATTCTGGGAGAGGCATTTCCAAGCCTTATGGAGGGTGTCTAACTGGAGATGGCCCATGCTGAGAACAGCAATTGCTTCACCCCTGCATGCAATCCATTTCCACTCCTAATAAATGTTTCGGTGCTACATAACAGCGTTGTAAAAATGCAGCAAAGCAACTTTCCTTAATATTGTAGCGGTCTTGCCGTCTTTTTTAAGATTCCAGCTAAGTTGGCAAGGTTCCTAGTTCCGATGAAGAGCTATACCGTTTTATTCCAAGCCTCCTTTCTAATAAGAAAGAGGCAAGGCACTTGGGCTGGCAATGTCCCCAGGTTTGGTGACTCTTTTGTGACATTGCTGACTATTCTTCCTTCAAGTATCCCATTGTACAGGTAGTCCTCGCTTAACAACCGTTTGTTTAGCGACCATCCAGACTTACGATGGTACTGAAAAAAACAACGTATGACCGTTCCTCGCTCTTACGACCATCACAGTGTCCCCGCGGTCACGTAATTGCAATTCAGGTGCTTGGCAACTGTTGCAGTGTCCCGCAGTCACGTGATCACCATTTTCGACCTTCCCAGCCGGCTTCCAATAAGCAGAATCAATAGGGAATCGCGTGACTCGCTTAATGACCATGTGGTTCGCTGAACAAACATGTGATTCACTCAACGTCCATGGTAATTTGCTTAATGGCTGCCGCAAAAATGGCCGTAAAATCGGGTCCAGATTAGCTTAGTGACCACATCGCCTGGCAACCTAAATCCTGGTCCCAATTGTGGTCGTTAAGCGAGGACTACCTGTATATGTGTGCAAACACACAGGCCCAAATAGGAATGGAGGGACACTGGTCCTACAGAAGTGGTTGAACAACACCTTCCAGGAGCAGATCTTTATCAACATCTGGGAAAATAGCTCCTCTTGGGGGATTTTGAGTGATGTGAAAATGACAATTGCCAAATTTTCAGGGAAAATAGAGAATAAATGATTCATCCTTCCCTAGAAGTGATAGCAAGATACACAAACTTGCATGCCTTCCTGAGCTGAAGGCCTTTCAGTTGCATTGGACTTTAACTCCTGTAATTCTCAAACAGCACGATGGGAGTTGAAGTCCGACCCATCTGGGAAATCTGCTGGTCCTGAACAACCTGTCCAACTTTCTGTGGTTTCTCAACTTTAAGACACGTGGACTTCAACTCCCAGAAAATCTCCAGCCAGCATGCTTTAAGGTACGTATGAGGACTTCAACTCCCAGAAAATCTCCAGCCAGCATGCTTTAAGGTACGTATGAGGACTTCAACTCCCAGAATTCCCCAGCCAGCAATGCTGGCTGGGGAATTCTGGGAGTTGAAGTCCACACATCTTCAAGTTGCCAAGGTTGGGAAACACTAGTCTAGGCAAACTTGGCTGGTCATGGAAAAAAAAAAATAAGCAGAAAATATACTTTTTTCGGCATTGTTTTCAGGAAAGCAACACGGCCATGGCTGTGCAGTCAAGAAAAGTCAAATGTGACAAAAGAGTCATTCTCTCTCTGGTGCTCTTGATCCCCGAGTGAATTTTTTAAGCTTAAAAGAACATAACCACAGAAATACTCCCTCTCTCTAATCCTCACCCACGCACCCCACCTCTACGCAGCCTTCCCGTCCCTCCTGGGAATTCCGCCCCCAAGGACTCTTAAGCCCACGGGGGCTTGCAGAGCGACCACTGCACAATTAGCACAGTGAGGCGCTCCCTTTCACACTTTGGGAGCGGCCCCCGAGGATCTAGGAGTTGGACGGCTTGGTCAAGAGAAGCAACAGGCATAAGGAAGCAACTCATGCTGCAGAGGTTGTGCGTAAGGGTCTGTGTGCATGAGGGACACAGAGAGGCCCACCTCCTTTTTTGAAAAAGTACCAGCAGCAGCAGAGAATGAATGAATGAATGAATGAATGAACGAACGAACGAATGAACGAACGATGCTGAATGGCCTCTCGGCTTCCATTCACTTCATGCTAGAAATGAGGAGTTGTAACATTTTTCTGACCAACTCATTTTCTTAAAAGGCATCAGCTTTCATGAACTGCAGCACACTTCATTAGATTACGAAAGCTGATGTCTCTTAATAACATCTGTTACTCGGAAAAAGCACTTACATTACCGGACTCCTGATATTCCCCTACCACGGACCTTGTTAAAGGTTTTCCTCCTACAATATCTACAACGAGAGGTGCCAAGTTCATCCTGGGAGCCCAACGTATTTGGAAGGCCAGTTCAAACCACAGAGCCTGGCCATTCCACTGCAGAAGGAAGTCACCAATAGCATTATGTGGCAGGTGGAAGGACAGCCCCTAATCTAAGTTGTATATAGTATACAACTTGTACAGGTAGTCCTTGCTTAACGACCATTTGTTTAGTGATGGTTCAGGCTTATGATGGTGCTGAAGAAACTGACCTATGACTGGTCCTCACACTTACGACCATCACAGTGTCCCTGCAGCCACGATTTGGGCGCTTGGCAACCAGTTCGCATTTATGACCGTTGCAGCATCCCATGGTCATGCGATCACTATTTTCAACCTTCCTGGCCAGCTTCTGGCAAGCAAAACCAATTGGGAACGTGATTCACTTAACAACCACATGGTTCGCTTATTGCTCGCAATGATTCACTTAACGACTGCCATAAAAAGTTGTAAAATCGGGTCAGATTTGCTTAATGACCGCTTTGCTTAGCAACCAAAATTCTGGTCCCAGTTGCAGTTGTTAAGCGAGGACTGCTTGTATATCGTAGGGGTACATTGTAAGGGTATATTGTATATTGTAGGTAAAGGTAAAGGTTTCCCTTGACATTAAGTCCAGTCGTGTCCGACTCTAGGGGGCGGTGCTCATCTCCATTTCAAAGCCGAAGAGCCGGCGTTTGTCCATAGACACTTCCTCTGTGGTCCTGCAGCCGGCATGACTAAACGGAATGCCGTTACCTGCCTGCCAAAGCGGTACCTATTAATCTACTCACATTTGCATGTTTTCGAACTGCTAGGTTGGCAGGAGCTGGGACTAGCAACGGGAGCTCACCCCATCACGGGGATTCGAACCCCCGACCTTCCGATCGGCAAGCTTGGCAGCTCAGTGGTTTAACCCGCAGCGCCACCGCGTCCCTTATATTGTATATTGTAGGGGTACATAAAAGAAAAGAGACAGAAGATGGGTGAACACTAACTGGAAGCATCATGAGGTGTTTTGAACATGTGTGTTTCTGATAGGGATCTCTTTGAACATCAATGCACAAGTGCACAGGGATGCGTACTCTATTTGCATGTATCTGTTGGCTCTGGGCTATGAAAAGTGCATGCACATTTGGGGCATCAAGAACTTTGCCTTTTGACCAACGGGTGTGTGTAAATTTGGGAAGGGATATGTGCCAAATTTAAAATATTAGTTTTTATTTAAAACCTATGGACATCTAATCTTCACTCTGTTTTTTCCAGGTTGGGTTTGATTTTAACTCCCATAATCCCCAACCAGCATGATGGCAGATGAGATCCAACCGATCTGCAGGCCTTGAAAAAAATCTACAAGGCTTTCTGCTGAGAAGTTGGAGCATTTAAGGGGGGCAGTTGGGCTGTTTGATCTTTTTGTGCAAAATGCCCTGTGCCTATTGTGGAAATATGTGAATGCTTTGGTTTGTTTCGAAGTGGGGTAAGGGTTTGAGAATGTTTGGACTGCTTATGTTTTATTTAACATAAGGGGAGGGAGCAATTGTATTTAGTGATCTTTATAATGTGCTAATGGAATGATTTATACAAATAATGTGATTTTGGTTTAATATAGAGTAAGGGATTGATTATGGGAAATCATTGCATATTCTTGCTGTTCAAAGTCGGAAGTCACCTCTTTATGTAATCTTTAAAAAATCTTTTTCTCACCTTGTGTTTTCTCACCTTTTTAGTTTTTTTTCCTTTTTGTAGTTTTTTGCTTTTTTGTAGCTTTTATCTTTGTTCTAAACTTAATAAGATCCTTATAAAAAAGAAAAAGAAAAAGAAACCTACCATAGCGAAAGCGTATCTTAAATTCACGCGTTCCTAACCAGATGACCTCTAGTTGTCTTTGAAAGCAAAATGACTCCCAACCCATCTTCACTTCTGATAAACAGGTCTGGCAGGTTTTCCTACCCTCCTTTTCAAATCCTGGTAAACCTGCTGGATCAGAAGTGCGAGAAGAAATCTGTGTTTGTGTGCCAACCATGGGAACAGACAAGTCACCCCTGTCTCTGCCCTCCAGAAATAGTGGGCTATTGAGTTTGCTAAGTTTGCTATCCTTCTTGACATGGGAATAACAACACGGGAGCAAAGGAAGGATGCTCTGCACTTGCTCAGAAGTGCCTTACTTTATTATTAGTCACACGCCATGGTTCAAAACTGCCAGAGGAAGAGGGTTTAAGCAGTTAAACCCCCAATTGTAGGAAAGGCTGAATTTTGAAACTGTAATTGCTCCCCCCACAAACATTTTCTAGTTTCTTCCTAGTTTGATGCCACAATTACCCAAGGATTAGAACGCTCCAGGTTCGAATCCTCGTGCTCAACCAATCTGGGGCCAATCCTTCTGTACAGGAAGGAGAAGATTGTGTAAACCATGTTTTAAAAATCAGGTCCCACAAGTCTGATGTCTCAGATCATGGCACGACAGTTGCTTAGTGTGAGTCTTTAGTAGGCAAGCCTGTAAGATTCCTGTTTTACGGACGGGGCAGTGACTGGAGGCAGGAAAACGAAGGCCATGTTGGATTTGATGAACACAGAAATCTAGTCACTTAAAGAGGACTGCTGAAGAACAGAAACCTTCTCCAAGTTATAAATCTCAAGGCTGCCTTTTGGGTTTCTGGAAGGACCGAATCATCCTCTCCCTGTTGCCCTGCAGCCTGAATTAATATAATTATTGACCATCTTTGGTGTTTTCCTCAAAGTATGGATATAGGTAAAGTCTTTTTTGAACTGAACTGAACTCCTGGTAATTTTGTGGATACATCTGAATAGTTTTCTTGTCAGCAATACTGAAATGGGCTGCCTGATGTTCTGACTTCTGAGTCTAGCCTCCAACCCAGAGATTTCCTAGTGGTCTCCCATCCAAAGAGGACCAACTCTGCTTAGTTCTAGATTTCCTGGTGTTTTTTCCCCATTCAAGTACCAACTAGACCCAATCCTACTTAGTTCACTTTGAGATCAGCCAGGATCATTAGGAGAAGCTTCCTGCAGTGACTAACGTCACTAACTATAGTTGAGCTCGGCTCCCAATGACTTTACTGATGTGAAATGTAGATTTTGCCAACAGTGTGGGTGGAATTTTCTACCATCTTGTTCCAGTTTGTTTTTTCACCTTTCCAGTGTAGCCAACAGCCTTGGATTTTCCAGATGGCCCCACAACTAGGACCAACCAGGACCCACCCTGTTTGGCTTTCTAAACCAGCCACAGCTGGCCTGCCATAATCAGGGCCCTAACTGAATAAGTTAATAGGATATCAATACCAACCGACTCTCCAGTCAATCCATGGTCTCATTTTATCAGAGAACACGATCAAGCAGACTTTGTAGGCCCAACTAGTCCATCTCCAAACAGGGAGAGAGTTTTTCCCAGGCTGTTTAAATACTTTTCCATATATTTATTTATTCCTCCCAGGTAGAAGTAGTCCTCGAATTACGACTGTTCATTTTGCAACCGTTCGAAGTTACGGCAGCACTGAAAAAAGTGACTTGCATCCAGTCCTCACATTTATGACCATCACAGCATCCCCGCAGTCACATGATCAAAATTCAGGCGCTTGGCAACAGGCTTGCACTTATGGCGACTGTAGCATCCCAGGGTCAAGTGATCGCCATTTGCCACCTTCCCAGGCGGCTTCCAACAAGCAAAATCAATGGCGGGGAGCTGGATTTGCTTAACAACTGTGTGAATTGCTTAACCACCATGGCAAAAAAGGTCGTAAAATCGGGTGCAGTCATGTGATGCCTTGCTTAATGACCATACCACTTAACAACTAATTTTCTGGTCCCTATTGTGGTCATAAGTCGAGGACTACCTGTAATGTGCAAAGCCAGATGAAGAGGGGCATTTGACCTGGAGCCTCCCCACTTTTTGCCCAACATTTAACCCTCCACCCTCTGGATATGCCTTTTCCTCTCTGCAATCCAGCAAAGCATGATTAGGAACACATCGAGTTTCAAATTCCCCTCTTGAGCCAGGATCGATCAAAATGGAGCTAAAGAAGAAATGCTATTTTATGCAAGCCGAGTTGTACTGTTTCACCCCACTTAGAACCCCAAAACACACCAGGAGGAGCTGTATTGGCCTCCCCCATCTAACTGAACTGCAACTTCTAATATGTTAGGACAGGGATGATGGGACTTGTAGTTCAGCACATCTGGAGGGTAGTGGTTGGGAGGTCTTGCTCCAGAATTAAATGGGGTTGTGCTGGGTTAAAGTCCACCCAGAGAACACATTCACCTGCCCATGTGCAACACACAAACATCAGGACACCCCTTAGAATCATAGTATTGTAGGGGTCCCAAGGATCATCTAGTCCAGCCCTTTGCAGCGTACAAGAACAACAATTTAAACCATTCATGGGAGGTGGTGGTTCAGCCTCTTCCTTAAAACCCCCCCGAGATGGAGAACCCACAACCTCTGCAGGTAGACTAGTCTACGGTTATACAAATCATACCCTCAGGAAATTTTCCCTTATGTATCTTAGGAAGCATCTTGTCTGACACGCTTTGGCAAATCCTACACTGAGCAGGGGAAGGGGATTGGACTAGATGACCTTTGAGATCCTTCCCCACTCTCTGATTCTGTGATCGCTACAGCTTGTGGCCGTGAGCTCTGTATTTCCACAAGATATTAGGCATGAAGAAACCCCTCGTTTTTATTTATTTACATTTCCACTCTGCTTCCCAGATGACCCCAGAATCTAACATTACAACAGAGGAACACCGAACACGTACAGAATGCCTTTTTTCCGGCCAGGGATCCTACGGACACCTGCCAAGCTGGGCTCACGAAGCTGGCACCTCTACCAGAGGCTCTTGGCTTTGCAACATGGGAGAATTCATTAGCAGGGGCCAAAACCTCGGTTTTCTGCACCGGTTCCCAGCGGAAATGTGTCGGTCTCCCCCAGCTCTTGTTTGCATGGAAAGAAAAACATGCATCTCGCCCTTAGGAGAGGAAACTGCAGGTCCTGCAAGACCAGGAGAGGCCGCCTGTCACTTCCTCCTGCTTGAGGGTCACCCAGGTCATGCTCAGTCATCATCTGGTGGCAAATGCCAGAAGCAGATCCAATGGGGGTGGGGGGAGCAGGCAGGATGGGCTGGATCTTCCCAAACGTATGCCTGCTCTGCTTTAGAAAATCCTGGTTAATCCCAGTTAGCTGTGCTGGTGCGGTGGGGGAGGGAGAGAACTCTGCATATGCTCAGAGGCATGCTCGTTTCATACCCACCAAAGCTGGGGGAGGCTCTGTCTAGCAACTGGGGACACCTTGTGGTTACAGGACAAAGCTATGCCTGGATCTAAATCAGTGTTTCTCAACCCCGGCAACTTTAAGACGCGTGGACTTCAACTCCCAGAATTCCCCAGCCAGCCATGCTGGCTGGGGAATTCTGGGAGTTGAAGTCCACGCGTCTTAAAGTTGCCGGGGTTGAGAAACACTGAACTAGGTTTAAATTGCTGTTCTTCTATACAGCAAAGGGTTGGACTAGATGATCCTTGGGATCCCTACAATACTATCATTCTAAGGGGTATCCTGATGTTTGACTAGATTTTGAAAGAACCAGTGAGTTTGTTCAAGATGGCACCCCTTCTCCTCTAACTCCAGACAGGCTGGGTGACGAAGGGCGTCAAAGAGGGAAGGAGTTTCAGGTGGTCCTACGAACCGCACCGAGCACCACCATTTCATCCGGGTTGCTTTCAAATCTGGGCAATGTCGGTTTGATCAGGCAATTGACCACAGCGACAGATGACTCGAACAAAGGAACAATGCCACTTCAGGGGTTGTTCGCTGGGGGGGGTGAGCTCCTTAGCGCCACCCACACATTTCAGGTGACACCTTCCAGCAGCCCTTCTCAACCTTTTGACCCCGGAGGAACCCTTTAAATATTTTTTCAGGCCTTGGGGAACCCCTGCCCATTCAGGCTCAACTACAGGCCAGAAGTTAAACAATTATTACATTAGTTTCATGGGTAGGCTGTATAGATGCATTAACAGTGTTCTCAAACTGAAAATAAGGAATGAAACCTACCTTTTTAATGTGAAGTTGCCCGAATTTGAAATCATTTTTAAAATAAATCGTGATCTCCCAGGGATCCCCCAGTGACCTCTCACGGAACCCGAGGGTGCCACGCAAGCCTGGTTGAGAAACCCTGCCTTCCAGGAATCCCAGGGGCCGCTGGTGGAACTGAGCAATCTGGAAATTGCTGTGGTTGAGGACGATGGGCATCTGAATAGTGCCAACTGGGAGAACTTATTTTAAGCTGCCTGAATGCAGGCATGCCTCAAAAAAGTCAAAATGGCAGTTGTATCTGTACAATTGAAAACAGGGCTTTGATTGCACACGTCCAGCCACCATCTTGACTCTTTTGACTCCCCCATGGATGCCCCCGCCTGGACAGACGATTTTATCCAGAAAGAAAGATAAAACTTCACAGTAGCAATCAATCTACAGTTAAAGGCGGGGTAGACAATCCGGGGCCACCCAGAATTCGGGGCCACCGTTCCCACAATGCTTTGCGGTTGGCCCCGCACATGTAGGCCCCGAAGCCAGACCTGGGTCTAAATCCGGGCCAGCTTCTCAAAACGACTTACTGTTGTTGGACTTCAGGTCACGGTGGATGACGGGCACGATGGCGCCACAGTGAAGGTACTTCATGCCGTGGGCGATCTGGACGGCCCAATTGATGAGGATGTGGGGCGGGATGCGCCGCCCAGCGAGCATCCGGCTGAGCGGTCCTCCCGCGGCGTACTCCATCACCAGGCACAAGTTGGGCCCCTGCAGGCAGACGGCCTTGAGGGCGATGATGTTGGGGTGCGTCAGCATGGCAAACAGGCGGGCCTCCTGGCGCACCCGCTCAGCTGTGGTGCTGATGTCCTCATCTGGGTCCTGGCGGGCAGCCTTGACCGCCACCAGCTGCCCCCGCCAGGTGCCCCGGTAGACCTTGCCGAAGCCCCCAACCCCGATCACCTCCTCCAGCGTCAGGTCCCGGAAGTCGGCCGCAGGGGGGTCGGCAGGCCCCGAGTATGCCCCTGTCTTGGGTGAGACATAGTTGGAGGGGAAGATGCCCACCCGGTCGTTCAGCTTCCCGGCCCACCAGCCTTCGTCCCCGGAGATGGCCGAGTCCCAGGAGAGCACTTCCACCAGGTCCCCCTTGCGCAGGGTCAGCTCGTCTGTGCTGGCCGCCTCGTAGTCAAACAGCGCCGTCCAGACCGGGTTGGCGTAGGCCGTGGGGCCCCCAGCCCGGGAGCCCGGCCCCCAGCCGCTCACCAGAGGGGCCTTCCGGAACATACACTTCAGCGGCTCCATGGCGGCCCCCCGGCCTCATCGGGCCCAGGAGCATGGGCCGAGCTGTCCAGGGGAGGGGGGACCACGGGGAGAGCTAGCGCGGCGGTCCGCCGGAGCCCCCTCCCATCGGGAAGTGGGAGGCACCCTGCGGGGCGGGCCCTACACGCCCCCGCCGCCCGCGAGCCCTCCGGGGCGCGATCCCCTCCGGCGAGGGCGGCGAGGCAGCCGCGCAAGTCTCGCCCGGCGCGCGGCTGCTTCCTGGTCCCGTCCCGTCCGGTCCGGTCCGGTCCGGTCCCTCCCCGCGGGGCGCCCCGGCCCGAGCGCGGCGCGGCTCCCGAGGCGGAGGCGCCGGCGACGCCCCGAGCGCCCGGCTGGGAGCGGAGGCAGCCGAGCGGCCCGCCGCGCGCTGGAAGGCGCCCCGACGGCGCGTCCCCGGCTTCGCCCCGGCCGCCCGGTCCCTTCCTCCGACCAGGCAGGCGGCAGCGCCGGACGGAGCGCGGCGGGAGGGCAGGGCGAGGGCGGGCGCTGCCCGGCTGGGACTGCCCCGGTGGAGGCGGGCCCCCATCTGGCTGGCTGCCGCCCGCCCTCCTGCCCTCGCCTGCCCCGCCGGAAGAAAAGGCGAGGCTGCTTCGCCGGCCCGCCCGGGGAGATGCCTCCGCTGCGGAAGCGAGCCCGGCCCGGCGCCGCCCTCGCCTGGCTGCGCCAGCCTGCGGGGCTCACAGCGCGCTTCGTTTCGGCCGAGCCCGCAGGACGGGCGGGGGCGGCCACCGGGGGCCCGCAGCCCCGGCTGGGGCTGATGGGAACTGGAGTGCCCAGCTGGGGACTCTTGGGGGGCTGGGGAGGGCCCCCTGCTTCCGCTCGGGGGGGGCCGGTTTCTGCCCTCCGGGCCAAGAAGCGAAGGATGGCCAGTTTAACTTTCAGGCACGCGCAGAAAAATAACGCGAGTCTATGTGGGTCCAGCACGTCTGAATTTGCCTTGGCTTTGTTTCGAGCCGGCCAGAGGGCAATTTTTCCTTTGCTGGCTGGGGAATTTGAATGGATGCTCGTCCTGCAAATGTAACCAAGCCAACACCACAGGGTTGGTGTAAATTGTACTTCTACAACTCAGGACAAACTTCAATCTTAAACGGGCCGTACTAACACTGTACTACAGGGCAAGATTGGTGTAAACCAGTGTTTCTCAACCTCAGCAACTTTAAGACCTGTGGACTTCAACTCCCAGAATTCCCCAGAGAGCATGGCTGGCTGGGGAATTCTGGGAGTTGAAGTCCACACATCTTAAAGTGGACTGGTGTACACCCCACCCATCCGAAAGTTGCCAAGATTGAGAAACGCTGGTAGGACTACAGTAGTTTGCAACCTCTAAACTAGGTTAATCTCTAGGTCTCTCTCAGGCATGACACTGATCTTAAGCCTGATGTCAGAGATCCTTTTCTATCCTCTGAACTTGGGCCAGTGGTGACCTGCGAGTGCCTTGAAAGCTCACTTGGAAAATTTTTCCCAAAGTTTCCCCAGTGGTGGTTTTGTTATTTTCAGCGCCAGATGAAAATGTGGATATGGGTTTATCAGGTCCTGATCATCACCATCACCTCCTCCTCCTGTTTCTGTGATTTTTTTTTATCGGAATATTTACTGCAATTAATGATAATGGGCCACCCAGAAGGCCAGAGTTGAACAGAAATTGATCAGACTTTTAATAAATGAAATAAACGACCGAAGGGTGAGTAGGAATGAGAGGGAGGGAAATAATGGTTCTGTATTTCACCTGGGATGTGTTATTGGTTTTAAATTGGAAGCTGGTTTGGATTCATCTGATGGAGTTAATAATAAAATATACAGCGTCTTTTTAAATATGAATCAGCACCGGGGGAAAGGAGGCAATTAAGTATTAAAAAAAGCTAGCTATGGTAAATAAAAATTATCATTGGGGGTGCAAAATTTGGGACGACCATTAGATGGCAGCAGTTTATTTTTTCTATATCTCTTTGCCGCCGTCTAGTGGTCATTTGGAGACCTGTAGGTCAACCTGGGGCCTTATTATTATAGGCTTGCAATTAATATTAATTCAGTAAATTGCTCTCATGACTTGCAAAGCCAGGAATTGAAACTAATTTCTCATTGGGAGACAAGTCTGCCTCTCAAAGGGAACGGACCCATAGAAAGTAGCGTAACACTTAAAAGCCCGCCCTTTATAGTAATGATAAAAGAGCAACTAACCTGAGTACGCATGCGCGTTGGTGTGCAGGGTCTCCCTTTACGGGCGAACGTCCGCCCTTCCTTCTACCCTTCCCCCCGCCGTTCTGGCACGCATGCGCATTTGGTTCGTGGCAGCCGTGTGCGCGTGCGCACCACCCTGTTTCCTTTAACGGCGATAGGGAGCGTGAGGTCTGTTGGAACAGACAGTAGAAACAGCTATTATCTAGAAATAAGAAATGGAAAGGGTGATTTCATTAGTTGGGTGGAACGTTTCTGGGTTCCCTTTACGATTTTGACACGTATTTCTTTTTCTCACTGACACTGAAGTGAGAATTGATGGTTGCACATAACAAAAACTCCCCTTATTTCTTTTTTGGAACCTGAGAGCATCTGGGGGACAATGGCTTACAAAATGTACACCCCTCCAGTAAGTACATTCTGCATATTGCAGAATACATGGGGGGGGTGTACACCAGTCCACTTTAAGATGTGTGGACTTCAACTCCCAGAATTCCCCAGCCAGCCATGCTCTCTGGGGAATTCTGGGAGTTGAAGTCCACAGGTCTTAAAGTTGCTGAGGTTGAGAAACACTGGTTTACACCAATCTTGCCCTGTAGTACAGTGTTAGTACGGCCCGTTTAGGATTGAAGTTTGTCCTGAGTTGTAGAAGTACAATTTACACCAACCCTGTGGTGTTGGCTTGGTTACATTTGTAGGATGAGCATCCATAATTCTGCAATGTATTTCAGTATTATAAATACAAACTTACATTTATAATTTTTACGTTGTTTATGCTCCTCTCTCTTGATATACTGTATGTGCACACGCTTTATATTCTTCCATGTTTTCTTTTTATATTATATTATTTACTAGTGTCTGTAAACACATGAAACATCTTTGCTTTCATAAATTCTGTCTAGGCATAACTTTTATGTTTTTACATATATAAACTATAGTAATGTTTTATTACATGTATAGTGAAGTATATATTACATACATTATAAAGAGAGCTATAAAGCACACACATTTGCTTTCTTATGTTGTTGTTTATTTGTTTAGTCGCTTCCGACTCTTCGTGACTTCATGGACCAGCCCACGCCAGAGCTTCCTGTCGGTTGTCAACACCCCCAGCTCCCCCAGGGACGGGTCCGTCACCTCTAGAATATCATCCATCCATCTTGCCCTTGGTCGGCCCCTCTTCCTTTTGCCTTCCACTCTCCCTAGCATCAGCATCTTCTCCAGGGTGTCCTGTCTTCTCATTATGTGGCCAAAGTATTTCAGTTTTGCCTTTAATATCATTCCCTCAAGTGAGCAGTCTGGCTTTATTTCCTGGAGGATGGACTGGTTGGATCTTCTTGCAGTCCAAGGCACTCTCAGGATTTTCCTCCAACACCACAGTTCAAAAGCATCTATCTTCCTTCGCTCAGCCTTCCTTATGGTCCAGCTCTCGCAGCCATATGTTACTACAGGGAACACCATTGCTTTGACTATGTTAACTTTGTTGTCAGTGTGATGTCTCTGCTCTTAACTATTTTATCGAGATTTGTCATTGCTCTTCTCCCAAGGATTAAGCGTCTTCTGATTTCCTGACTGCAGTCAGCATCTGCAGTAATCTTTGCACCTAGGAATACAAAGTCTTTCACTGCTTCTACATTTTCTCCCTCTATTTGCCAGTTATCAATCAAGCTGGTTGCCATAATTCGGTTTTTTTCAGGTTGAGCTGCAAGCCAGCTTTTGCACTTGTCATATGTATTACTTGTTTATTTTCACATACAGTTATACTGTTTTTTAAATTTCCCTACATATACAGATAGAAACAAGTATCCTCTACTTTCTTACATTACTTCTGTATTGATACGTTAGTGCTTTCATATATATTTCCCACCTTCTTTCATATCTTATTTTGATCCTGTTTTTCAGTATCAAATCTACACACCAGATGTTTTCAATGTAAAAATAACGTGAACAGTCAATATAAAACACAAAAGACATCCGATTTTCATAAGGCGCTGGGATTAATTTTTTTAAAAATTGAACTCAGATTTACATTGCCACGTCTCTCTCCCTCCCTGTCTCTCTCCCTCTAGACTTTCATAGCTCTACGTGGCCCCGCCGCCGACTCTCCCTCTTCCTCCCTCTCTGTGTCTCTACTTCCGGTCTGGAAGGCGGACGTGAGAGGACTCCGCATGCGCAGTGCCGCGGCTTCGCCTGCAGCTGCTCGGGCGCTTCTTCCGGCCTCCCCAGTCCCTGATGAGGTTCAAGCGCCAGGCGTCCCCCTCGACTCCTCAGGCCAAGCGGGACTGACCCTTGACCCCGGAAGTGAACCAGACTTGGACTCTCTTGACCTGTATTTCTGCAGAGGGGCGCGCAGGGGGTGGGGGTCTTAAGGATTAATGCTGCCCCCAACTTCCCCAGGGGACCCCCAGGAATTTGAGGCGGACGCTCCTCCCCACACACCCCTCGCCTTTAGCACTCCAATCCCGGGAGAGGCTCCCATGGCCCGGGGGTGGAGGGTCAACCCCCTGTAGGAAGTCTTGGGGGGTCTGGTCACCATTGCTGCCTGGGATCCCCTCTTGGGGGGCAGTCTCCGACCCCAGGGGCATCCCAGTCCTTGTGTGGCTACCCCTGGGCCCTCCTCGGGGCACCCCCATGGCGTGAGGGGCAGGGGGGAAGAGAAGCCAGGGAAGGAGTAGCCAGAAGGGGGGGCAAGTCGGGGGGGGCATCTACAGCAGCCCGCCAGCCCCGCATGGGTGGCCCGGGCCCGCGGTGAGTCATTTGCAGGCCAGGAAGGGCTTGTTGGCAGTCCCAGCCAGGACCCAAGAGGGGCAGAAGAGGGTTCCGGTTTGCCCAGCCCTTCTTCCAGACCATGGGACTCAAGCTGCCTTAATGAAGGAACCTGGGAGCGCCAGCTGGGCAGTGGTGTTCCCTCTGGAGGGGGACGACGAGGAGGGAGAGGAAGAGGCGGCCCCACCGTGGATATGGGGTCACAGGTCCTCCAGATCTTACGCCAGGGCGTCTGGGCTTCGCTGAGCGGCGGCTGGTTCTTCGACCCGCATCAGAGCACCTTCTCCAACTGCTTCCACCTCTACACCTGGATCTTCCTGCTCATCCTCCCGTTCCTGCTGTACATGGTGAGCCTGGGAGCAACTGGCCAGCCTGGGAAAAGGGTGTTGGGATGTCTGGCTTTGTGGGGTAATTTCTGTAGCTGTTCCCCCTGGGGCTCTCTTTCTGGAAGGCGTGCCTCCTTCCAAACTTGTGCTCACACCTAAGATGCATCTTCTTTCCTCTTTGTCTTCCTGTTTCTTTTGCCGTCCTTCGAGACACATAAAAATGAAGCTTGGGCCCCTGCCTGAGTTTAGCAAGTCCTTGGAAGGGTGCTGCTAAGAGGATGCTAGTCTGCCTCATACAGCCTAGCCTCTTGCTCTGATTGTGCTGCCCTCAGTTCTCCAATCAATGCTGTGTGGTTGCTTACTCCGCCCTTCACTTGCTTTACCCATCTTTTCCCCAGAGGGATTTCTCGATCTCAGCATTTCCTGGGAGATGATTACCCAGTTACATTTCCCAAATTGAAGCAGTGCTCAGGGTCGGTTATAACATCTTGGGAAATATAATTTGGCTGATACCTGTCACGAAAGGAGGGCAGCGCAGGGGGAAAGTGATTAATTAATGAGTCCTCCTGTCAACAAGAACAACACTAACAATTCTAAGGGCAGAAACAATGGAAGCAATGGCATTTTATATATATTGAGGGTTATAATACTAACAGTTTAGCAGTGGCCCCTTCTGAGCCTCCTGTCTGGTTGGTGCCCAGAATGTGGGGTTCCTGAAACCAGCCCCTTGCACGATGGTGAAAAAAAACTGCAGATATAAGAAAATTCCAGTGCATTAAGGAATGGATAAGGGCACTGAAGGTTCTGCAAAGGTTGGCTTCTTATATCAATTAATTGCCATGACTGTTCAGAGCTTGGCTTTCATAGCCTGGATTAAAGCTGCATTACTTTTCGAGAATGAGAAGCTGGAACAGGGAGATAATAAATCTTTGGTTGAATTTCAAGGCAAGTGAGAGAGCAGCTGAGTGCTTCGCATTTCGGTTTCATTGCTGAGCATATGGCAGTGTTTCTCAACCTTGGCAACTTCAAGACGTGTGGACTTTAACTCCCAGAATTCCCCAGCAAGCCTTGCTGGGTGGGCAATTCTGGGAGTTGAGGTCCACACGTCTTCAAGTTGTCAAGGTTGAGAAGTACTGGTATTTGGAGTGGAAAGTTTTCTTCCTTTGGATCCAAAGTTCAGTTCTTCCTCACAGCTCTGAAGGGCAGCTGTTTTTCCAACATGGGCACCATCCAGATGCATGGAATTCTACTCCCAGATTTCCCCAACCAGCATGACTATTGCTGAAAACTCTGAGATACAAATCAATAAAGTGATGTTTGCCAATCTGGATGGTACCCAGATTAGGGAAGGCTTTTCTAGGAAAAGAATCACAATCAAAACAGGAGCCAACCTGTGTCGTCGTTGTTTTTAATAGATAGAAATGTCTGATTATGTAGAAACAAGCTGAGGGCTGACTCTTGATGATAAGTTAAATATGTGAGCGTGTGTTTTAAGTATGTGAATGCGAGGCTTGGATCAACCTCTTCCACATTTTAAAAAGGACTTTTTTTTTAGGGGAAATACAATAGTCCTCTTCAAATAACTGGGAGGATGGTGCACAGAGGAAAGCTGAGACTTGTTCTCTCTTGTTCCAATAGTGGGTTTTAGTTACAGGAAGCAGATTCCAACTGAAGGTTAGAAAAAACTTCTGGACAGTAAGAGCAGTTGGACAGTGGAACCAGTGGCCCAGAGAGGTGGTAGGTTCCCCTTTAGATATTTTTGAGCCGAGGCTGGACAGATATTTCTCAGGGTTACTTTGATTTGAGTTCCTGCCCTGATGATGAGATTGGATTCTGTGACCCAAATGGCATCTTCCAGCTCTCTGTTTTTCAGCCATCCCTGAGCGTTATTCATGGAAGGATTAAAGCAGTCAAAACAAACGGCCTTTTCCCATGAACTGGGGCCTGAGTAAAAATGTCCTTTACAGAGGTGTGAAGCCAGGAAAAATTTCTAGGAGTACAGCAAAAGGGGAAGGGACAAAGTCAGACCAGGAATCCACGTCTAATCTGAAATCTACTTTCCCCTAGTGACCCAGCAGAATCTCTCTCTAAGAACTCCCAGAACAGGATGTAGTAGACAGGACTCTCTCCTTTGCAGCAACGGGTACTAAGAAGACTTCTGCAACCGAATGGTTGCCCCTCGCAAACAGTAGCCCATTCCCCAGATGCCGTGGTCCTGATCAACTTCCCCTACATTTTACTTTTTAAAAATGCATTGCTACCTAACATTTCCTCTAAACCAGTTTTCCCTTCTTTGGGTGCACCGCAGAGGTGGACTTCAACTCCCAGAATTCCCCACCTAACACAGAATGGAGGACTAAACCCTACCCATCCAGAAGGCGCCCAGGTTGCTGATCGTTGGAAGAGGAGAGGGCAAGGCCTGAGTGCTGAAAGACACGAAGCTGGGGCATTTTTTTTTAATTGAAGAAAATGCAGAAACAGAAGAAAGGCAGCTCTGATTTGTTAATTGCTTCGTTCAGGTTTGCGTTCCTGGACTCTGCACCAGGATTTTGAGCTGCACTGGAGAATAATAAATAAATGCACAAGATGGAGTTTATTTATCAGCTTGTTTTATTATAAGTATTTATATGTCACCAACTCCTTAGAACTAGGGAAAAATAAAAACAGAACAAATAAAAGAAACTGTGCCCCATTGCAATCCCTCCTGACTACCATCTGGACGGGGTCCTCCTTACCAAAAACCTTGGAAGAGAGGTTTTAAATCTTTTCCTGAATCTCATCAGATTGAAGACCCTCCTGGTCTCTGGGAACAAGCTGTTTCTAAGAGCGCCAGTCTAACCAGGGCATGGGAACCCACGGCATCCCTCCTTTGGGTGGGCAGATGCCACCTTGAGTAGACAGTAGACCAGTGTTTCTCAACCTTGTCAACATTAAGTTTTGTGGACTTCAACTCCCAGAATTCCCCAGCCAGCCAAGCTCAAACCCCAGGGATTCTGCAACTCCCAGTCTGGTCTACAGCTAGCTAGCCTACAGTCTACTCCACTGTTTCTCAGCCTTGACACAACTTTAAGATGCGTGGACTTCAACTCAAAGTCCACGCATCGTAAAGTCGCCCAGGTTGAGAAATACTGCAGTAGACAATAGAAGGTAACCAGGACATGAGCTAAAAAGGGCTTTATAGGCAATTAAAGGTTTTGTGCATACATTTAGGGATGACAGCCAGGTGAGCTGGAATGTTGGCTTCTGTTTGTGACTCTTTTACAACAAGAGCTGGTTCTTGTGCGATTACAGTAACTCTTGCCTCCTCCCAGTTCTTCCCAGTCCAGATTTGTTCTGGAGGAAGTGGTCCCCAAACATTCTTCCCAGTAGTTCGATCAACAATGATGGAGACGCTCCCTCTGTGGGTTAGAAGGGCTGATTGTAAGAATGTGCCTTTCTCCCGGTCCCTGGTGCAAAGCGGGGCTCGGTGGGATGCGGCAGAAGAGCTCACACGGGAGATTTGAGCTGCCCAGTTGGAGATGCCAGAGGTGAGGCGTATCTGTTGACGTTTCGCAGCTCTTGCGCTAAAATAGGTGTGTGAATGACGTGTCGCTGTCAACAGTGGTTGCTCGCTGAGCTGCAATGTTGCAAGTCGGAAGGCTGCAAACAACCAGAATCCTAAGCAGGAAAACATCTAGAAGAATCTCTGTTTGAGGCTAAGGAGAGGCAAGTCGGTGTGTGGCCCAGTTTTGACTCTACTGATGGGAACGGCTCCCTGGGTCTTTCCCATCAGCTGCTGAGAGCATCAGAAGTGTCTGGCTGGATCAGGCCAAGGCCCCATGCATTCCCACATTTGGGGTCTCGGGGACTGGCCAGGTGCTTTCAGAAAGCTAAAAAAAAAAGTAGAGCAGAAGAATTGGTTGACATCTTCCATGGTTGCAGGTGGCATTCGCAATACAGGTAGTCCTCACTTAACAACCATTCATTTAGTGACAGTTTGGACTTACAACAGTGCTGGAAAAACCATCATACGACCGGTCCTTGCACTTAGGACAGTTGCAGCGTTCCCCCCAGTCACATGATCACGATTTGGGTGCTTGGCAACCAGTTCACATTTACGACAGTGTCCCATGGTCACATGGTTGCCATTTCGACCTTCCTGGCCAGCTTCTGGCAAGCAAAATCAGTGTGGAACCATGTGACTCGCTTAATAACCACATGCTCCGCTTAACAACCATGGTGATTCGCTTAACGACCGCCACAAAAAAGGTCATAAAATTGGATTGGATTTGCTTAATGACTGCTTTGCTTAGCAACTGAAATTCCGGTCCCAATTGTGGTTGTTAAGTGAGGACTACCTGTACAATACATATGAATACAACGCATTCTACAGTTTAGATATGCATTTGTTTAAAAAAAATATGTAGTATCCTTTGTATCTTCTGCATACACAGCTGAGGCTGAGCTGCAGCAGAGTTCTGTGTTGTCTTTCTGGACCACCTTTCAGATCTCCTCAGCGAGTTAATAAAACTCTCTTTGAATCCTGAATTTCATCCTTCTCCAGCTTCCCTTGGCATGAAAGGCAACAGCAAGGTTCTGGCGCTTCATGTCTGTATATCTAACTTGAAAACCTTCTGGGTGAAGCTCTAGAGCGGTGTTTCTCAACTTCGGCAACTTGAAGATGGGTGGACTTCAACTCCCAGAATTCCCCCGCCTGCATGCATTCTGGGAGTTGAAGTCCATGCACCTTCAAGTTGCCAAGGTTGAGAAACACCACTCTAGAGCTTCATACCACCCATCAGGTGTGGCTTTGTAGGCTTAAAGCTTGAAAACAACCTCTTGATACGAGCACCAGTCAAAGGATGGCTTCTTTACAATTGCTAGGTGGTTTTTCCGTGGTTGGGAAGCATTCTGTGGAACGCAGACGTTGCTTGGAGATAAATTGGTTTCAGAGACACGGTGCTGGGCTGAATCTGTTTGAATTTAGACACCGGGGGGATGCCATTTTTCACCGGTGGTTTCAGCGATGCAGAGACAGAGCGTGTGTGTTTGCTGGACTTTGGACATTTGCTTTGCAACCTTCTCCTTTGGCAGGTGATGCCCCCCAGTATTATGGTAGCGGGAATATACTGCACCGTGGTGGCTGTCTTCTTCACGACGGTCAAAACCATCAACTACCGTCTGCACACCATGTTCGACCAGGGGGAGATAGTGGAAAAAAATTCGGCTCTAGTGGAGGCTGGCAAGGCCGAAGATAGGGCTGCTGCCGACGAGGACAATTTGACCAGGTGAGTAAAGGCAACAGGTACAACAAAACCTGCTGGTCTGAGGAGTACAAGTTAACTTCTTCATGTGCTGGCGTGCTCTGTGGCCGAGCTCACGGCTCGGGCTAAGTTATGGTGTGGTTTGCTGGGTTTCATGCCAAGCCATTAAAACAAATGACTTCCCACAATGTACAGGTAGTCCCTGCTTAACAACCATTTGTTTAGTGATGGTTCGGAGTTACGACAGTGCTGAAAAAACTGACTTACAACCAGTCCTCACACTTACGACTGTCACAGCGTCCCCATGGTCACGTTATCAAATTTGGGAGCTTGGCAACTGGTTTGCATTTATGACTGTCGCAGTGTCCCGTGGTCCAGCAATTGCCGTTTTCGACCTTCCCGGCCAGCTTCTAACAAGCAAAATCAATGGAGAACCCCGTGATTCACTTAATGGCCACATAGTTCACTTAACTCCTGCAGTGATTTGCTTAACGACCGCCACAAAAAAGGTCATAAAATTGGGTCAGATTGGCTTAATGACCGCTTCGCTTAGCAACCAAAATACCAGTTGCAATTGTGGCCGTTAAGCGAGGACTACCAGTATAGACCAGTGTTTCTCAACCTTAGCGACTTTAAGACGTGCAGACTTCAACTCCCAGAATTCTCCAGCCAGCCATTCTGGCTGAGGAGTTCTGGGAGTTGAAGTCTGCACGTCTTGAAGTTGCCAAGGTTGAGAAACAGTGGTACAGACCCATCTTCTGTCTGGAATGCCCGATTCTTTTCGGAGCCAGATTTCAACCTTGCATGAGCCAGGCTGAAACCTTTGTCAAGAGGGATAACCTGGTTCAGATGTTTGCATTTTAACCCTTTAATCTGGCAAGGGGGTAGAAGCTCTTTCAGTGTTGCTTTTGGGGTATCCACATGGGCAGGATCTTTTTATCCGCTGAATCGTGTGCTCTTTTCGCTCCTGGCCTTAAGGTTCTCCACCTTAAGAACCAGAATCGATTCCACCCCTCAGATCTGGAACACAGATCAGTGAGAGCAACTGAATGTTCTCTGGCTTACAGAAACATTTCCGGCCTGGTGCAAAGAAGGTGGTTCTGAGGTGCGGAAGCCTCTGTCTTTTGCTTTCCCCTGCACAAACATCCCAGGTGCGATTCAACTTTTTTTTTTTAATTGGGCTCTGCCTCCCCGCTGCCTCCTCTCTTTCTCTGCAGGGACCCCGGGGGAGTGGAGATGACCGTGTTCCGCAAAGTTAGTTCCACCCCGCCGGTGAGATGCAGTTCGCAGCATTCTGTCTTTGGCTTCAACCAGGTCATGGTAAGGGTGAGAAAGTTTTCAACCTTACCCCGTCCTCACAGGGTCAGGCCTTGCTTCCCCCTTGCCTCATTTCAGTGCTCTTCAACGAGACATTTCCGCTGTGTCCATGTACAAATCAGAGGTAGATTTTTTTTTCCCATCCACAATGATTATTTTGACCGCAAACGACTGTTGGTCTGTTGATAAATTCCATAGGCCTGGGGATATAGTTAAGCAGCAGCTAATTTCAGGTCCAAGCCTAACACTAGTAGGATAACCCCAAACCATATCCACTAATCTGAAACATCTGGATTGAATTTCCCAAAAAGAAGATCATAATCCTCCATATTACGCATTCTCAGAGAGGCCCAGGAAATGCAGAATCGATATTGGTGGTGGTTACGACTGCTTGTGTCATAGCTTGTAAAACATTTTGTCATCGACTTAAAAAGACAGGTAGTTGCATGAATTTTTCCTCAAGTGATGCGGAATAAATCCTGCATTGACAAAAAAGGAAGATAATTCCTCCCCCACCTCCTCTGGGACCCTAAAATTGACGGATCATTGAGAGTCTGGTAGGGAGATAGTAATGCAAGGAGATGAAATGTTCTGCCTTGCAGGGTTATACTAAATTCCAGGTCATGTGGTTGATAAACCTCTTTTAATTTAGGAACGCATACAGTGACACAGCATACTAGACTGGATTCAAATGGCATGGGGTAGTTTGTCATTCAGTAGCTTGTGCAAAACCCAAGCTGTTTCAGGGAGTTGTGTGAACCAAATCATTCACGGTAAGCCATCGTTTGGCTTGCTTATTTATTTATTACATTGATTGGTTCATTTGGGCTTCAGATGGTTTGTGGACACAGCAATTGTGAGATTGATTTCCGTGGTTTGAGGGGTTCGCGTGTAGTGCGAACCCAGCTCCAAAACCCAACAAGCTTGGCAATTCTGAAGCACCGTTAACTTTGGGTGCAGAGAATTCAAATATTTATAAATCAAATAAAAAGCTCACTGATAAATCAAATATAACAAGCTCCTCCCTGCTCCCAATGACCTTTGTTCTGCCTGGGTTGGCATTTTCTGTGCTATGGGTAGTCCTTGCTTAACAACCATTCATTTAGTGATGGTTCAGACTTACGACAGTGCTGAAAAAACCGACTTATGACCTGTCCTCACACTTACCACTGTTGCAGCATCCCTGTGGTTACATGATTGCTGTTTGGGCACTTGGCAACTGGTTCTCATTTATGACCGTTGCAGCATCCTGTCATGTGATTGCCGTTTTCGACCTTCCTGGCCAGCTTCTGGCAAGCAAAAGCAATGGGGAAACGCATGATTCGCTTAACGACCACGTGGTTCGCTTAACACCCACAGTGATTCGCTTAATGGCCACCACTAAAAGTGGTTGTAAAATTGGGTTGGATTTGCTTAATGACCACTTTGCTTAGCAACCAAAGTTCTCATCCCAATTGTGGTCATCAAGCTGTACAGTACTTTGCAACGGGCTGTAGATGGAGCCTTTCCAAGCCAACCTGAAAAATTGGGAGTGGAACATAGTCCTTCTGCATGGAGATTTTCCTGCCATTCCCTCCCCGCATAATTCTTTTTGGGATAAAGCAACTGAAGTTTGCGTCTTGTTCTTTTTTGCCTCCTAGGACTTGCTTCCCCACCTGGAGGACGGAGGGCCAGTCCGAGGTGAGCAGCAGGAAAAGGCAGGGGCCGCGGTCTCCGCCTGGCTGAGGCTGGGTAGAACCAGCCTGCTTTCAGTTAGGAATGGAAGGGAAAAAAGTCTCTCCTCTGCTGTGGTTTAGAGCAACGGTTGGCAAACTGCAGCCCACGGTCCAAATCCGTCCCACTGTCTGTTTTTATACAGCCCGTAAGCTAAGAACGGACAGGCTGGTGGGTGGCAGATTACCAGGCCCAAACTTCAGCTGAGCTCCCAGGACAAGGGCTGGTGGTGGGATGTCCTAGGCATTGGCTTGCTACACTACTTGGCCTGCCAGCTGTGCCCACAGGGGAGGGTGGGATCTGACCCCTTAGAGGAAAAGCTTGCCATCTCGACCTTGGCCACTTTAAGATGTGTGGACTTCAACTCCCAGAATTCCTGGCTGGGGAATGCTGGGAATTGAAGTCGACACATCTTCAAGTGATTTAGAACATGGCTGCCCTGTAGCTGAAGAAGGAGACATAAAGGAAAGATGGAGGTGGGAAGGTGTGGACCAAGTCTCCGTCAAGGCCTTTTTCTCCCGCAGACATCAAGGAGCTTGTGCGAGATCAGGGAAGCAACAATGTCATTGTGACAGCCGCTGACCGAGACATGCTTCAGAGCTATTCCCCAGAAAATCATGGTAGGTTCTGGAGCCTTGGGAAGTGGGGCTGGAAAAGGGGCAGGCATTGAGCAAAGTGGGGGAAATGTTCAAAAGGTAAAAACTGCCCTCTGGTGCGGGCAGTGTTGCCTTCCTGTACGAACTGCCTAGCCGTTCTTCTCTTTCTCATTATTTGATATGTACCGTGTGTCGCACAAGGTCTGTTTTTCCCAACCGCAACAAACCTGGGAGGGGGGCTGGGCTGGGCGTGACTGGTTCCCAATCACTTTCTGTCGCTGTGGGTGAATTAGAACTCAGGTCTCCTGGCCCTAATCGGCCCCTAAACCCCCACCGCCTACCCTGGCTTTGGGGCTGAGCGGGAGGGACAGGCCTAAAGATCCGGGGGAGCTTTTGTGATTGAGCAGGGTTTGGATCAGGCTTAACACCCCTTAAAAAGAATTAATAATAATTCAATAATGAATTGTAAGTGGCCCAGAGTTGCTTGTGAGAAATGGGAGAAATAAATAAAATAAATAACCGTTTCACAAGATGCCTCCGTATCCTTGGCTGCCCCCACCCTGGGTTCCTCAGGGCTGGGGCACTCTAACAAAGACCATTTTTCTTGCTAACACGAGCCTAACCTTGTCTTCTCTGTCGGGCCCTTCTCCAGCTGATCCCCCAGCGGCATCCGCGGATGTGGAGGGCCCCAAGGCCAGCCTGCTTCCTGTTTCCAAAGGAGATCTGCCCGCCAGCCTCAGGAAGCCGCCCCCGCCTCTCCCGGTCCAGACCTCTGTCCAGAGCACCGATTCCTCGGAGCAGTCTCCCCTGGCCAGGCCAGGGTTACAGGCCCCCCGCTGGACCCCCAGTGAGTCGGAGAGCGTGGGGGACACCCCACTCAGCCCCCTCCTCAAGAGCAGCTTAAGCGAGGAGCTTGGCCACAGCTTCCTGAGCCTGGCCCTGCCGGAGACCAGCAGCCACGGCCGGCGGGAGAAGCACCACTCCGGGGCGGAGTACCAGCCCCTGGGCCCGCAGGCGGAGCGCCCCCTCAAGACCGGCTCGTCCGACAGCTGCTTCAGCGGCACCGATAAGGAGACCCCCAGCACCTTGAGCAGCTACCGCAGCGAGAAAACCAACTCCACCCACCTGGACAGCCCCTCCTTGGGGCCGGGGCCAGAAGAGGGGGCCCCGGGGGAGGAGGCCGGGCCCCGCTCCTCTCCCCCGGCGGACGGGGGCAGCGACACGGACACGGACGCCCTCTCCGACAGTGAGCTGCTGCGCTCCCCCGAGCTGGCATTCCTGGGCGAGCTGAGCTTTGACACCCAGAACACCCTCGATTCCCTGGAGACGGTCAGGGGGGACACCGAGCCGTGGGGCGGCCTCCAGCCGGAGCAAGTGGTTCGGCCAAAGGACCCGGGCCCGAAGGGCCGCCGCCGCCTCTCCCGGAAGCACGGCGGCACCTACCTGCCCATGCGCACCCTCCTGGACAGCAAGGCCTACGCTGAGGGCTTCTTTGCCGACGAGGACTCCAGCGACTGCAGCGACCTCAGCCGGGCATCCAGCCTGCGCTCGCAGCCCAACTACAGCTCGGACAGCTCGTCCAGCGCCTCGTGCTGCTCCCCCGAGCGCCCCCTGCCGGCCCAGCACAGCCGACCAGGCGTCCCGGGGGCCGAGGCCAAGCCCCCGCCCCCCCTGCCCCCGCCAGACAGTGCCGCGCTGCCCCCCAAGCCCTCCCACTATGCCCAGCGCACAGGGAGCGCCACCAGTGCCAAGACCCATGCCAGGGTGCTCAGCATGGATGGCAGCAGCCAGCTGGCCGAGGGGAAGCCTCCGGGTACCCTTGCCGTCTCCAAGTCGGACCTGGAGTCCCACGCGGGGAGACTGGCGGGAGAACAGGAGCTGGGCAGCACCGTGCGCAGCCAGTCGGCCAACCAGCCCGGCTGGCGGGGGGAATCGCAGGCCGAGGGGGCCGTCGGAGGAGGTGAGGCTCTGGGGTGCTGTTGCCCTCCCGTTCCCGGAAAGAGTGGCCCTCGGGCCAGGGCCCCTTTACACAGGCCAAGTTGGAAGGGGTTAGGGTTCCTGAAGGCAGTTGCTTTGGTGGAGGGATCAAGGCCCCAGGCTAGAAACCGGGAGACACTGAGTTCTAGCCCTGCCTTAGGCACGGAGCCAGCTGGGGGACCCTGGGCCCATCCTTCCCCCTCCTCCAAGAAGGAGGCCGGGGCGTTGCAGGTATGGGCGTTGCGTGGCAGGTGAACACAGCCCGTTTGTTGGATTAACCTGTGGTGTTGTGTGAAGCTACCCTCTGATCAGAGAAGAACGTAAGGCGGGCATACGGGTGTCCACTTCAGCCTTTGAGTCTCCCACCTATTTGTTTTATTGATTTTACATATTTATTCTCGTAACTGTAAAGAACACCAGGCTCCAACTGACTCTGGGCACTTTGCATCAGTGGTTCATAAGCTGTTTGACCCTATCACCCCTTTTCCTGGTCTTGAATAATGTCACTACCCCCAGGGGGGGAAAAAAAAAAGCAGATTCTTGTTTTGCAGAAATATCTCCAATCCCAAACTGGATCCTCAACTAACAAACAAGCGATTACAAATTGTTCCCTGACCCCCAGGATATTATTTATCTCAGATTTATTCCCCACTGGGCAGTTTACATAAAATAGGAATAAAACATTAATTAAAATACATTAAAAACAGTAAAACAATAAAACAGTAAAATAAAAATTGGTTGTTATTAATAATTAATATGTCCAAGAGGTAGGTGGTAAAAAGTTCTTAATTTAATTTCCAGGGAGCGTCTTTAGGGTGCCAACCACCCCTAGGTTGGCCACCCCTCTTCCCACCCCAAGCAAGATGGCAGAACCAGGTCTTCACTCCTTTCCGGAAGGCCGGGAGAGTGGGGGCTCGCCTCACCTCGGGGGGAAGATTATTCCATAGGGTGGGGGCAACGGCAGAGAAGGCCCTCTTCCTGGGACCTGCCAGATGGCATTCTTTCTGAGAAGGGCTCCGCAGCAGGCCCTCTCTGCATGACCGGGTGGGACGGGTTGATGTAACGGCGATGAGACGGTCCCTCAGGTAACCTGGCCCCATGCCATGTAGGGCTTTAAAGGTGATAACCAACACCTTGGATTGGACCCAGAAGCAAACAGGCACCCAATGCAGCTCGCGGAGCAAGGGAGTTATATGTGCTGATCTTGAAGCACCCAAAATCGCCTGGGCAGCTGCATTTTGGACCAGCTGTAGCTTCCGGATACTCTTCAAGGGTAGCCCCCTGTGGAGCGCATGGCAGTAGTCTATACGGGTGATGACTAGGGCATGAGTGACTGACCGGAGGGCTTTCCGAACCAGGAATTCGCGTAACTGGCGCGCAACACAAAGTTGAGCACAGGCCCTCCTGGCCACGGCTGCCCAAATTACCCCCCGTTCAAGAACCCCTGCTTTGCATAATCAAAGCCAGAGCAATAAGATAAAGAAACAGACGATCTGCATCCAGAAAGCTACACAGAACAGGGCAAAATGCTACGAGAAGCAAAATCTTACCAGCCCTCCCCGTCACTCAGTCCCAGAGCCTGGGAGGATCACCAGGTCTTTAATGCTCTCAGAACACCAACGGGGTGGGGCCCATATAGATCTCTGGGCCCCCGAGGCCGGAGGGCAGGTGCTGCCAGGGAGAAGTGGGTACCTTCCCGTCCGCTTTGCGCTTGTTCGTGTGCATCCCGGTGACCGTCAGCAGCCCCGCCTGCCTGCTTCGGCTTCCGCTTTCGGGCCTCCCCAGGCGGCAAGCACGGCTCACAGAGCTAAGCGGGTTGGGAGAAAAGCTGGGTGAGTCGTTCTTTAGCAGTGTCCCCCCCCAACTCTGGCTTTGCCTTTTCCCTTCCAGCTGCCCCCGGGGAGGAGCTGTCCAAGCCAGACCAGTCCAGCGGCGTGAAGCGTGTGCAGGCGATGCGACGGAGGCACAACGCGGGCAGCAACCCGACCCCGCCCTCTTCCATCATGGGCTCCCCTCCGAGGTAAGCCCTTCTGCGAACGGCTTGGCCTTGGCCCCATGGCTGCGGCCCGGCCTCTCACCCCCGTCCGTTGTGCAGCTTGCAGGACCTCCAGCGGGGCCGAGCCTCCTCCCACTCCCGGGCGCTGACCCTGCCCTCGGCCCTTCAGTTTGCCAGCTCGCTGCTGCTGCCCCGTGGTGCCATCCACGAAGCCTGCAACTTTGATGACACCTCGGAAGGGGCGGTCCACTACTTCTACGACGAGAGCGGTGAGTGGGCCACTTGTTCGGGAGGACGGTCCTTGCCGCTCCATTAATGGGTAGGGAACTTGTAGTCCTCCCCAAGTCGCTAAACTACAACTCCCAGCATCCCTCACTTTTGGCTGTGTAGATTGGAGCAAGCCCTGTTTCACACCATTCACCGTTTGGGGACTGTATTATTAGCAATTGCATTTACCGGGAGTCCTCAACTTATGACCACAATTGGGACCAGAACTCTGGTCACTAAGTGATGCAGCCATTAAGTGAGGCATCACGTGACTGCGCCCACTTTACGACCTTCTTGCCATGGTCATTAAATGAATCAAAGCATATTAAAAAAAACTCACCTCAATTTGAGGCTTAAAATACAATAGAAGCTACTCAGAACTGTAGAAAAGTCTCCTTTGAGCACAAAAAAGTAAAATCAACTATCGGTCCCCTTGGTTCTTCTCCTTCTTGTGGTTCTGCTGCTGACACAAAGTAATGGCTTGAAGGATTCAGGCTGGTACTTCCAGGGAGCCGGGGTGCTTCCAATTCTTGGAGAGACGCATGGGGTACGGCAACGTTTCAGCCAAAAAATAGAGATAATTAATTTTATTTAAGATTGACTCCAAAGATGAATGCTTGTGGGTGGGGGGAAGCATCTGTTTCTAACATTGCGTGTTCTTAACAGCCATTCGTTTAGTGACAGTTTGGACTTAATGATGGTGCTGGAAAACCTGATTTACAACCAGTCCTCACACTTACGACCATCGCAGCATCCCCACAGTCTTGTGATCACAATTTGGGTGCTTGGCAACCGGTTTGCATTTATGACCGTTGCAGCATCCCGTGATCACATGATCACCTCGGCCGGCTTCTGGCAAGCAAACTCAGTGAGGAACCACGTGATTCACTTAACAACCATGTGGCTCGCTTAACGACCACAGAGATTCGCTTAAGGGCTGCCACAAAAAAGGTCATAAAATCAGGTCGGATTTGCTTAATGATTGCCTCGCTTAGCAACCAAAATTCCAGTCCCAATTGTGGTCGTTAAGCGAGGACTACTTGTAATCACAGACTTTGTAGTGTTACTTAGCATGGATTCTTTATCAGTCCTCTCCTATTTATTAAGGTAGAGATGCATTTTCTAGATTTTTTTTTATGGCCCATCAATTTCTCGGCCCAAAAGGAACTGCTTGCAGCAGGAGTCTCTTACGCTGTCCACATCTCTCTTCCCCCCCCCCTTCTGTCCAGGAGTCCGACGCTCCTACACTTTTGGGCTCGCAGGGGGTGGCTACGAGAACCCAGTGGGGCAGCAGGTTGGCATGGAGCACGCCACCAACAGCGGCTGGTGAGTCTCCGTTTTAGCTGCCAAAATGTTCCTCCAGAGAAGGAGGTCTGCAAGGTTTCCAGGGGTGGGGTGGTACACATGGGAAACGTTTTCAAAAAGGGAGAGGGATACAGCATGCATGTGCCAGATGTTTTGTGCCCAAACCGTTCTGTGCACAGAACACCTGGTGTTGGGCAGTCTGCATCTGAGCGGAAATGCACGTGCTTTGGATGTTTTGGTCCATGCACGGGACGTCTCATTTCAGAGAAACACATCAGAATGAAAGTGCGTATGCTTAGGACGCTTTTATGATTTATCTGTTTAATAAATCGATATGGCCTGTTTAATAAATTGATATGGCTGCCCATCTCGTCTGCATGATGCTGGGTGACTGGCAGTTAAAAACAGAATAAAAACAATAACCAACATAGCCGATAACATAAATAGCATAAAATAGCAGCCGGGAACACTCGGAACATCCCGCGATCTATACAAGCAGGAAACGGGCTCACCCCATAATGATCAGAGTTCCAGGTCAGTGGCAAAACCAGGTCTTTAAGGCTTTGCAAAAGGCCAGCAGGTTTGGGCCGTTTTAATTCATGCACAGAACACCTGGTTTCAAGTAGACCATACTGGGGCCAAAATGTGGATGGATTACCTAGGCTGGGATAAGCCAAATGCATATATTTTAGAAATTGTGGTTTGCACACAAAATGAAACAGGGCTGTTCTTCTAGAAAGGGGCGATGCATTTCAGCCTTATCCATGTTTTCTTTCATCCAGAATGGTTTAGCAGAATTTTCAGAATACAGTGGTTTCTCCCAGGTTCTAAGGAAAACTTCCTTTTTTGTTTCATGCAGACCCCCAACATTTGTTCATTTGTTTATCTGACTCGCGTGGCCGCCCATCCCACCTAAGCGACTCTAGGCGGCTCATGAAAGTTGAAAAACAGCAATCCAATAAAAAAATGTTAAAAAAAATACAAACATATAAAACCATCCCTAACCACTTCAGAACAAAGAAAACCCCGATGAGCAAAATCCATCACGGCGTCGGATTCAACACAGCCATTGCAAAAGCTCCCTGCCATTGCTGGATGCATCTGTCAGCTCCTTATTACTAGTGGCTTAAGAGTGCTAACCTAGGCTGTATATTTTAGTGTGGTCCTTGGAATAAATTAAAGACCCTTTTTATGCTGACGGTTGAGACCTGCTGTGTCAGGCACTGCAGGTTATGTGCAGACAGATACGGCCTACCCCTGGCTTGTACTCTAAATTATCCTAGGTTAGCGCTCTTAAGCCTCTAGTAATAAGGAGCTGAAAGAGGCAACGGTGGGGAGCTTTTGCAATGGCTGTGTTGAGTCTGGCGCCGTGATGGATTTTGCTCATCAGGGTTTTCTTTGTTTTGAAGTGGCTACGGATGGTTTTATATGTTTGTATTGTCGAGACCTGCTGGCAAAAGTGGTCAGTCCTGTACACGAAAGGGGTGGAGGGCGTACAGAAGATTGCTGGTGTGGGAATGCGGCCATCAATAGGAAAGAGGGATGGTTTAGTCAGCTCTTTCACAGGGACAGCTCTGGTGCTAATTGTCTCATCGCTCTATATTTACCTTGGCAGGGACAGACACTCGCATTCCTCCAGTTTTAACTCCGCAGAAGTTCCCGAGGGCACCCCCGCCCTCTCCCTGCTGCAGCCCCGGCCTGTGGTCCTCCAGGGCATGCAGGTGCGCAGGGTGCCACTGGAGATCCCTGAGGTGAGACTTGGAGGCTCGACTGGTGTGCCTGAGACTCCTTAAAAGTATGTCTAGAGGTCTGTGGTGGTACAGTGCCAACCTTGCGTGCGCAGAACGGTGGGGAGAAATTCAGTGACCCCAAATTCTCAGAATTTAATTGAGAAAGAACATTTCCTTCACCCCTGAACTGGAATTGTGCTATAGGGATGATCCAGCCTTTCCTAAATGGATGCCCTCCGGCTAAATCCTGGAATTCCCAACCGAGCATGATTCGCGATATTGGGGTGGCAGGCCATTTTGGGAACATCCAGAAGACTCCAGGTTCGGGACAACTGCAGTAAATTGCATAATTGCGATGTTACCTGTGCCTAATTTCGCTCTCCGATGTCGCGTGCGTTTTGGCAGCCCAGAGAGGGTGCCGCGGCACCTCTTTTATCCATTTAGCTATTTGGGTTGAATCTAGAAAATAGGTTAATTCAGGAATCGTGGTGAAGGTGCTCTGCAGACTCAGCTAGGTGGTCTAAAGCAGTGTTTCCCAACCTTGGCTGCTTGGAGCTGTGTGGACTTCAACTCCCAGAATTCCCCAGCCAGCTCCAAGCAGCCAAGGTTGGGAAACACTGGTCTAAAGAACGTTCTGCATCCATTTATGCCTCGGGGTGAAGAATCAGGGTGGGATAACAATGTCTCAGCCGGCTGCTCTTTCTCCAGTTTGATCTTCTGGACCAAGAATCCCTACATGAATCGCAGGAGAACACCTTAATGATCGAGGACAAATGTCACCCCCGACAATACTACAAGTTTTGGCTTCTTCCTGGCCACTGGATGCGTGTCCGCTACGACCGGTTGGCCCTGCTGGCTCTGTTGGACCGGTGAGCGCCCAATTCCGTTGCTTTTCTGGGCCAGCTCGGGGCAGATGCATCTGCCAACGTGCAAAGAGTGAGACAGACACGCCTCCTCAACCTGGAGAATGGCTGGCTGGCACCTTCTCCCTTTTTAGGCGTCTCTGCAGCCAAAAATAGAACTGAAACCTGCTGGTTCTCCTGATTGAGTGGGATTTATGGGAACTTCAGACCAAGAAGACAAAGATAGGCCCTTTCAGTGTTTCCTCCAGCTGTTTGCATGGGGGGGGGGGACTACAGCTCCCATAGTTCCCAGCCAACAGGTCCAGCGCTGTCCGGGGACCATCGCATTGGGAAGTTCGCATTAGGCAGCAGTTTTAAGGGAAAAGGCCACCCAGAGTTGTTGGGTACGAGATGGGTGGCAGAGAAATCTGATGGATGGATGGATGGATGGATGGATGGCCACCTTGTCTCCTTCATTGACCCCATCTTTGGGCTAACCATGCAACGCGCCCGGAGATGAACTCAGAATATTAAAGTTGAAAACCTGAACTTCTGCAGAGCCTTTAGAGCAGCGTTTCTCGAACTTGGTGATCGTGGGGCAGGCGGGCTTCAACTCCCCGCATTCCCCAGCCAGCCCTGCTGTGTGCTTCCGCCCCTCCAGGAATCGTCAGGTGGCAGAGAACGTGTTTGTGGTGTTCCTGGTGACCCTGGTGGCCTTCCTGGGCTACCTCCTCCTCCTCCAGGGCTTCTTCCAAGACATTTGGGTCTTCCAGTTCTGCGTGGTCATCGCCAGCTGCCAGTACTCTCTGCTCAAGGTGAGGATGGCTTCTCCGCCAGCCTCTCGGGTCTGACCCTGGTTTCTGTTCCAGTGGATTTCCTTTCATTCCACCCCACCCTCCCACCTTGCCAGCTGCGGGGGTCTGGGCCAGGAAGGTCTACTGGAGCCTTCCTTCCCCAGGAAGAACATGTCGGGCACAGTCACACAAGGCTCCCTTTTCCTTGCTCCTTGACTTTTTGCAAGGCGCGCTGTCTGAATGCATCCTGCTAAACACTACATCAGCAGCAGGTTAGGAAATCAAGCCCATTCAGAAATGCGAGGGAGGGTGTTAGAAGCGCTCTCGCAAAGTGGCTGCCCCTAGTCGGGGCGCCCGTTCACACAAACTCTACCCTTGTGCAGAGTTGGCATGCTGCAGGTCCCCTTCATTATGCAGTGTCATCTGATGGGACCTAGGAAGCTTGCCTTCTTGGTTTTCAGCACCTGCCCTCTGGAGCAGCTGCCCCACCGAGTTTTGTCTGGCCTCCACCCTGGCTGTGCTTAAAAGAGACCTGAAAACACTTGGGTTAGACTGAGGTGGCCTGTCCTGTGTATTCGTACTGTTTAAAATGGGTGTTGTCTTCTTCCAGAAATGTGCAGGGGGATGTTATTTGTATTTCAGTAATAAGTTTATTATATGTCACCCAGAGGTGCTATGGAGTTGGGCAGCCTTAGAAAACAAATAGATAAATGCACCCATTTCCCAGAAGGTAAGCTAGTTAAGTTGCTCCGCACCACCCTTCTGGCCCAATCCAAATTCTCTCTAACATCCCAGCTTATTTTTGCTTTTCTTTCTGAGCAGGCGGGCAGCCCAAGCTGTGGGTTTCAGCACACACAACCCCGGCTGTGTTTGCATCACCGCCTTAACCTGGAAAACAGGTTCACAAACTCAGCTGCTGCGCACACATCACCTACTGTGCCGGAAGAAATAAACCGTATGAACGCTTTGCAGAACGGTCTGCTTGCATGTCCTACTGCAGCAATGGCTGGTTTTCTTACAACACTCAAGTGCAAAATATTCAGTGTCATTTTAGCTTGCTGATTTATTTATCGGTCCAATTTATATGGCCACCCATCTCACAAAAAGATACTCTGGGAGGCATACAACACTGAATTAAAAAACAATAAATAATAAAGCTTAGCTAAGCACATTGCACAAATCCAGCCATATTTGGGATGGCGGGGGGAGCTAGGTGAGGCCCAGCAGGTTTTGGAGGAGGGGGGGGAAATAAGGAAAAACAGTGTTTTGGATGGGTGTTGTGCTTTGCAGCGTACCACCATTCCCTTTCCATTTTTAAAATCAAACTTTTCTAAAAATGAAAGCAGGTGGGGCACTGAATTCAGAGAGCACCAAGGATAGCTTTAAGGGCATATTGCTGCTTGCAAATGATGAGTTGTAAAACCATAATTTTGAACCAAGTTTCTCTTTGATCAAACAATCAGTTGAAGGTCATAGAACGACAGAGTCCCCTGTTGTCTTTCCTATATAAACTAAACTTTTTCCGTCTGACACTAATTTGGTTCCAAGACCCTAAGGTGCAGGTTTTAGAAAAACCCTGCTATTTTTTATTTATTTTTGTTTTTATAAAAAATCTGCTATTCTTCGGCAAGATTTATTTATTTATTTAATAGGCTGCCCGGCTGCCATGCAGCTCAGGGAAGCTTACAGCTAGGAACCAATGTAGATATAAAACCCTCTAAAATGGTGTTTTTCAAACTTGGCAACTTTAAGATGTGTGGACTTCAACTCCCAGAATTCTCTAGCCAGCACGCTTTAAGATGTGTGGACTTCAACTCCCAGAATTCTCTAGCCAGCATGCTTTAAGATGTGTGGACTTCAACTCCCAGAGTTCTCCAGCCAGCACGCTTTAAGATGTGTGGACTTCAACTCCCAGAGTTCTCCAGCCAGCACGCTTTAAGATGTGTGGACTTCAACTCCCAGAATTCTCTAGCCAGCACGCTTTAAGATGTGTGGACTTCAACTCCCAGAATTCTCTAGCCAGCACGCTTTATGATGTGTGGACTTCAACTCCCAGAATTCTCTAGCCAGCACGCTTTAAGATGTGTGGACTTCAACTCCCAGAATTCTCTAGCCAGCACGCTTTAAGATGTGTGGACTTCAACTCCCAGAATTCTCTAGCCAGTATGCTGGCTAGGAAATTCTGGGCGTTGAACTCCACACTTCTGAAAGTCCTTAAAGTCGCCAAGTTGAAAAACACTGATCTGAAAATATAACAGACCGGAAGAGCAAAGTAATAAAAAAAAATCAAAACGAAACAGGCAAAAGAACAGATGGGGCTCCACCATCACCCTGTCCCCAAGGCCAATGAATAATAAAACAATCATATATATGTTTGATAACTTAAATTCTCCCCAGAGTTCTTCCTACGAGTCTAATTCCCTTGCAGTTATCCCCAACCTGTGCCCTCTGCTTGTATGTTAAACTGCCCCAAGTTTGAAAAATTCTGGCTAATTTAAACAGCATATCGATGCTCCTATACCTCAGTCCCCTTGTTCTCAACTCATTTCATCAGGTTTTGATTTTGAGTTGGCCTAGTAGAGCAAAATACTTTTTTTTTCCAAGTTGAAATGTTCTGTCGGAGTGGGGGGGGTTGCGTTTTGCAAAAGAGAATGGCAGAGAAGAGAAGGGTGTTCTTGTGGCCCTTGGTTCTAACAGACTCCTGCCTATTAAAAAGGCCTTTTCCAGAGAGTTTGGGAAGGAAGATTTTGATTGCAAAAAAACTGCATTGGGGACTTGACATTGGAATTTAATTTAATGTTTACATATTTTAATGCTTTTTTGATCCATATCAAGTCTGGTAAATAAAGCAGGATATATGTTTGTATCACAAAATAAGTAAGATGGGAATGAATTGTCACCCATGGGGAGGCTAGCAACTTTCACGCAGAAAGCCCCAAGAAGGGTTGGTATAGACTATGGCTAGAGCGTCCTGAGTTCAAATCTCCACCCATAGAAGGTCCCTAGCTTGGGCCACTCGTTCCCTTTCTGCCCACCTACCTTGCGGGGTTGTTGGTGGGAAAAATAGGAGGAGGGATGGCTGTGTACATCCCCTTGAGCTCCTAAAGGAACAGTGAGGTGCAAATCAGATTAAATCACCGCTGGTTGGTGGCTGCTGGTCAGCGCTGATCGTATTAGATTGGATGGGTCAATAATAGCCCAATATTAGACAGCTTTTTATATTGCTAATTTGGCAAGGAAGGGGGTTGCAGAGAGAAAGTGGCAAAGGGGAGCCTCTTTTCTTTTTTTTCATAATTTTTATTAGAGATTTTCACATAAGTAAAAGATAAGATGTGAGATGATAGTGGAATTAGGAAAGGAGGAGAAATAAAAGATAAAAGAAGAAATAGAAAAGACAGTGCAGGTAGAAAAAGAAAAGAAAAGAGAAGCCAACTTCTGATGTTCTTTACCGCAGTTACAAGCAAATGCATTCTCTCTCCTCCCTGTTTAAGACTATGGTTCGCTTCTTCCCATAGTCAATCCTTTCCAATCAGCAAATCCATCAATCACCAATCCATTTTTTTCCATTTTCAGCAAAAACTCCGTAAGAGGTTCCCAGTCTTCTATAAAAGTAATGGGGGACCTCATTTCTGTCTTGGTCCAACCTTCTTGCGAGGTGGACACAAGATTTCATTGTCCAGCTAGGACTTCTCCTACCCCCTTTCCTTGAGGGTGGAATGTCTCACCAGCTCCCTTAGAGGTGCAGAAAAATCCATCTTTTAATTCTGTGTTGACTCCTCCCTCTGTGATAGGGGAGCCAGGGAACCATCTTCAGCAAAGGCCTAATCAGTTCTTCTCCCGTGTTTCACTTTTTTCCAGAGTGTACAGCCAGATGCTGCTTCTCCCATGCACGTGAGTACCTAACTACGAGAAATCTGAACCGTTTGGTGGAGGTGTGGGACTGGGCTCCGAGGCATGCTCTGCGTCTTGTGCAATGCTGCCTTTGGCTGGGCGGGAGAAACCCCCTTCGTGCATCTGAAAGGGGAGTGAGCAGACAACTGTACCTGCCAGTTAAAATCACGATTCGTTTAACAATGATTTATTGATTAGGCTACGCTCGTATAGATTATGCTAAGTCTTGGGCTGTGGTTTAAAAGTGACAGTGGCTGGGCTTATGCCGCACACAAAATCTGAATGAGCCAAACACGGGGGCTGCGTTCATACAACACGCGGTGCCCAAGCCTGTCATGGCTTAATGGGACAGCCTGATTTGCACGGCAGCTGCATTTGCATATCATGCTTAACCCACTCACTGAATTAACCCAATGTGGGGGTTTGTACCATGCTTTGAGTCATGAGCAAACCAAAGGGGCTAAATTCCTATGACCACAGACAACCCTGCTGTGTGAATCTGGCTTCTGGGGAAGCCAAGGGTTCTCAGACTTTGCTTTCCTGCAGCTTCCCTAAAACAATAAATGAATAGGCGAGTGAAATTAACAGATTCATTCAAAACTTTCATCTGGAGTTAGGGCTGGGCAAAAAAATAAATATGCCCCTTGCCTTGCATAAATAAATTTTAATTGGCATGTTGAAGGGCTTCTGAAATTTTGCAAGCCAAGCAGACAGCGAAGCCCAGAATGTGGTCCTCAAGCTTTGCCTCTGCAGGTTTCATCAAGTTTTTTTAAAATGCGCACACGGGCTCAAGACCCACTGGGTATCAGGATCCACAGTATGGGAATCCTTGGAATGAGCCGTACGCTTACCCTCTGCTGCTAAAATAATAACCTAAAACAGTGTCTCTCAAGCTCAGCAACTTTAAGTCGAGTGGACTTCAACTCCCAGAATTCCCCAGCCAACTCCCAGGAGTTCTGGGAGTTGAAGTCCACACATCTTAAAGCATGTTGGCTGGGGAATTCTGGGAGTTGAAGTCCACACGTCTTAATGTTGCAGGGGTTGAAAAACACTGATCTAAAACAAATCCTTGGCTGGAGAGCTGGTGGCCCAGTTCATTCTGTGCCAGGCGCCGTACCTCATAAATCTCAGCCACGCCCTCGAGTCTTTTCAACCTTCATTTCCACTGGCAGGGGCACAACTGGATCATTGCCTACAGCCGACCGGTTTACTTCTGCGTGGCCTGCCTTTTGATTTGGCTGCTAGACCTCTGTGCTCAGTTGGGGCCCTCCCCTCCCATCGTCCTCTACGACCTCACCCTCTTCTCCACGGGCTTCTTCTACTGTGCCCGGGATGTGGCTATCGGTACGTAACAGACTGCAGGTCTGGGAGACAGTGGGAATTCCTGAGTGGTGCGTGGTTCGTGTGTGTGTCTCCCCTAGCCTAATTTTTTCCTTCTGGTTTTCTGTCTTTTTTTTTTATCCAGTGTTCACCCTTTGCTTCCCAGTCATCTTCCTCTTTGGACTTCTCCCACAAGTCAACACTTGCTTCATGTACCTTCTGGAACAGGTGGAGATGAACATCTTCGGCGGGACAGGTGAGGAGGGAAAGGGGTGGAGAATTAGGACCTATTGGGGGCCGGGGAAACACACTTGGAATTTTAAGACTGTCTCACGGGGGCTGTCACAAAATGGCTGCTGGGGGTCTTTTCATTTTCAAAGCAATTGCTTTGGGAGGACATAACTAGTTACAAATCAGTTTTTTAAACTGGGATACTGCCTTCCCACGCAGGATCCTTCCACCATCCCCTTTCCTGGGCTGGTTGGTGCCTTAGCAGCCAAATCCCACGGATCTTGTTCTCTGTAAAACCTCCTGGGGCCCATGTGGGGCCCTCTCAGCCTTCGGAGCTAGGCCAGGTCAAGAAAGAGACACGGTGTCAAGTCCAGGAATGATCTTCATTCCCATTTTGCACACCCCAGTTTAAAAAGGACATTGATGAACTGGAGCAAGTTCAGAGAAGGGCTACCAGGATGGTGAAAGGACGGGAAATCAGTTGCTACGAGGAACAGTTCAAGAACTTTAGCTTGCAAACAGAAGGTTGAGAGGGGAGGTGATAGATATCTGAAGGGCTGTCACGTGGTAGCGGCTTTGGACTTATTCCCACTTGCTCTAGAGAAGACTACAATGAATGGGATGAAACCTCAAGGATGTAGATACAAATTAGACCACTGTTTCTCGACCTTGGCCACTTTAAGATGTGTGGACTTCAACTCCCAGAATTCCCCCGCCAGCAAGGCTGGCAGGGGAATTCTGGGAGTTGAAGTCCACACATCTTAAAGTGGCCAAGGTCGAGAAACACTGGATTAGACATTAGGAAGAACTTCTTGACAGTAAGAACTGTCAATTAGTGAAATAGTGGTTTCTTCCCCTTCAACTGGAGGCTTTCAGACAGAGGCTGGGCAGTCATCGAACGGGGAAGGCATAGAGAATCCCACAGTGTGCAGGGCGTTGGACGTGACGACCTCTTCGGTCCCTTCCAACTCTGTGGGTCTAGGAAATGGAAGCCTGGCCTCTGGGCACCGCAGGGGGAACCCTGGATCCCTTTGGCCAACAAAGAAGAGAAGAGCCCCCGTATTGACATCTTCTCGGCAGCTCCGGAGTCTTGAGCGGATGTCCGCAGTTCTCCCTCCCCTCCCCCCCCGGTTTAATTCTCCCCACAGCCCTGCAAGGTAGGTTCTGTCGAGATGGAGAGTGACTGACTGTTATTGTTTGCAAAAGACCTGCAGGGTAGTGCTTCACGCCAAACCATGGTTTAAGTTGCCTACGTTTCCCAAACACCTTACACTACACACACCTGCCCCCTTTTAGCTCAGATGACGTGGAAGCTAAATCCAAGGACAGCTACTCCGAAACCAGGCGCCCTTCAGATTTCTTGGGCAACGCCTTCCATCGTTCCCAGCCAGCACAGTCCAGGATGGGTGCTGGGCTCAGATTGGGGAAGGCTGGGTTTCACACCACCCCGATTCATTTTCACGGCAATAACGTGGAAGGGGATGGCGTCGCTGGCTGCTTTGATATCTTTCACTTCCCAGTCTCGCCTAGTGTCATGGGCTTTCCTACCCAAGGACTGACCAGATCTGACCTCAGAGCAGCTGAGTGCCGCCATGTCAGTGGTCCAGAGCTGAGCGTGGCTCCGGGTGATCACAGACAGGCCCCTGCAGTGTTTTTCTATGGCTTTGTCCCAGGATGTTGCTTCGACTTCCCGGTCTAGCCTCCCACCCTGGGATCTCTTGGTGGTGACCTGTCTAGGCCTGGCCTGCCCAGCCTCTGAGATCCGCCAAGGTCAGGGAGAAGTTGCTATTTACGGCCCTGTGTTCCTTTTCCATCCCCAGCTGCCACCAGCCCGCTCACCGCCTTCTTCGCCCTCCTACGCAGCGTTCTTGTGGCCGGCCTCCTCTACGGGTTCTGCCTCGGAGCCATCAAGGTATCTACTCTGGAAAGGAGGTGGCGGGGGGGGGCTTTCAGATGGGGGACAAGGGAGTCCAGACTGATTTCTGGGTTGGACAGCATGCAAGACCACTCTTCCCCCCCCGCCCCCGTTTCCCTCGATTCTTTCTCTTTTCTCAATATATAAGGGACCCTACTTTGCATTTATCCTCTGATGCAAGATTATATACTGGCTGGGTTCGCCTAGCCTGTCAAACTCAGCTTCACAGACACAATGGTTGCATTCACAGAACCGGCTGTGCCCAAATATGTAAACCTTATACAGCCTTAAGGGGATGGCCTGATTCACAGAACGTATTAAAGCAAGGGAGGGGTTCCCACAACGCATGGAACCAGAATTTTTCCTAGTTCAGTAACTGGGCCAACCCAGTTTCTGAATTCTAAGCCACATTTTTCCTCTCCACATACAATTGCTGGAGCTACAGGTCTGGCGTTCAACCAGGGCTGTTCTGAAGCCTGAAATCCCCTTATTTGCCTTTTGAGAGAGCTTGTAAAAGGGATAAAGGAAAACTACTGGGTAGTCTTGCCTAATGACCGTAACAGGGACTGGAATTTCGGTTGCTAAGCGATGTGGTTGTTCAGCGAGGCACCATGTGACTAGACCTGGTTTTATGACCGTTTTTGCAGCAGTCGTAAAGCGAATTGTGGCAGTCATAAAGTGAATCAGTTGTTTCCAATTGATTTTTTGGGGTGGGAACTGGCTGGGAAGGTCGCAAATTGCCATCCCGTGACTGCAGGATGCTGCAAACGGTCGTAAATGCGAACCAGTTGCCAAGCGCCCAAATTGTGGTCACAGGACTGTCACGTGGTGCAACAGTCATAACTTCGAGGATGGGTCATAAATAACTTTTTTTAGCTCCATCGTATCTCCGAACTGTTGTTAAATGAACAGCTGGTAAGCAAGGACTAACTGTATATCTTGATTCCCCAACACCAGGGGACAGCAAAGAAGGCAGCCATCAGTTTCAGGTCGTCAGTAAGAGAAAGCTGAGCAAGAGAGCAAGTTGGGGCCTCTAAGAGCTCTTTGTGACTTTCATCAGCACCAGCTAAGACCCAAGTTAGGCTGCCTGTTCCCCAAAAGACCTTTAGGTGTTTGGTTCACCCAGCATGCTGAACCTGGTTGATGAAAATCCCCGTGGCTGCATTTACACAGCATGCTGAGCTTGTTTGGATAGGTTGGACCTTCCCTGCTGTGTGATCCTAGTAGGAGCAATAAACTTTATGATCGTACTCCGGAGGAGGGCCGTGAAGACCTGGCTCTTCCCCCAAGGACTGGGCTAGAATGGGGGTTGAGCTGCGCGGATGGTTGGCCTGGCACCTGGGGGGAAGGGCAATTTCGTTTTTAACCACGTTTTTTATGGGTTGTTGTGAGCCGCCTAGAGTCATTGTATGAGATAGGTGGCCATATAAGTCCCGTAAATAAATACATGATCGTCGATCAATTCAGAAAGAACCAGAAAAGAAATTCTGGACAGCAAATCCACGCCGCAGCCAAACCTTAATAACGATAACCGATGCAGTCAAAGCATGGCCTCTTTGACAAACAGCAAAACAAAAGTTTCCGAACCAGACTTCAGAGAAGTAAAATGGCATGGACCCAGCAGCAATGGCTGTAAGCAAAATTGATCCAGGTGACTGGATGGGGAGTTATTCCCTGCCACTGGGCCTCTTTGTAATGAGGACAATATAGCAAAACGGGGGCGAATGTTTCAGGAACTCCTTCCGTCTTGGCTTGAACGGGATCCCCGTAATTTCCCCTCAAAAGCAGCTGTTGGCAGGGCGTTGCGTCTTGCCAGAGTTTGGGCTCTTCAGAGTTTGGGGACCGTGACTTGGGTTAAGCATGTAGCCGGCTTGGGAAAAGGGTGAGGGGCAAAGACATCGTTGGAGCGGGTAGCGAGGTCTGATTGGGCTTCCCCATCCTTGGCACACCGCTTAAGGCCTGGTGCTGCTTGATCCCACCCAGACCGCGCTGAGCACGCAGCATTTTGATTTCTCCTGCAGCGTCTGACCCACTGCATGGGTGAGTTCAAGATTCATTGTAATGGGTCAGCCCACACAATTTATTTCAGTCCCCAAGTGTCTTCTCTTGACCACACTGAGCCGCTGTCTAATCTGGGTCTCCTTCAGCCAGTGTTTCTCAACCTCGGCCACTTTAAGATGGGTGGACTTCAACTCCCAGAATTCCTCAGCCAGCAGCTGGCTGGGGAATTCTGGGAGTTGAAGTCCACCCATCTTAAAGTGGCCGAGGTTGAGAAACACTGCCTTCAGGCTTCAATTTGGAGAAGATGCATCCTGCAATGAAGTGTTGCTGCTCCTGGATATGTAACCCGGGTGTTGATACAAGCTGTGTGCAGTTGGTATGTGGCTACCACCATCGTGCCCAAACTCCCTTGCATTCCCTTCCTGCTTTCCAGGTTCCATGGGGTGACCAGCATGTGCCTGTGCTCTTTTCAGTCTTCTGCGGCGTCCTCGTGTCACTTTCCTATCACCTGAGTCGTCAGAGCAGCGACCCCACCATCCTCTGGTCTGTATCCCCCACACGACCCCACAACACTTGGGTTTTTCACTGGGAGGCTGCTTTGGGTTTCAGCAAACCGGTTTTCTTCCCTTCCCGATGATGGTTAGGTCTTTGATCCGCACCAAGCTTTTCCCTGAGTTTGAAAACCGCAACGTGGAAAACCCCCCAGTTGGCGTGAAGGATCCCCTGCCTGAGAAACTGCGGAATTCCCTGGTGAGGAGACTGGTCTCGGCTGTTTGGGCGGGTGGAAAGGCGTTTGTCCTGAAAAGCAGTCATAGACCTCTGCCATCCAGACGTGGGGGTCTTTTCATGGGGAGGAGGAGCTAAGGCCATGGTGGACAGGGGCTTCCAAGGAAGCATCAGGAGGTGTAATGGTATGTGGGAAAGACCTTGAGAGACGGGGCAAAGAGACGCAGCAAAGGGAACGGTCAGATAAGTGGCGGCCTAGCCCTCAGCTGCGCAATGGGTGGAGAAAGAGGCTTAGAAGGAACCCTCCCTCGTTTCTCAGGCTGTAAAGGAGATGGCAGGAGATTTGTACTTTCAGCCTTGTAAGACCGATGTCAGCCTTCCCAGGTAGACCAGACAGGAAACACGACCAGATGAGCGAATTCTACTTCACTGTAAGGCTACATTAACAGAATCTTGCAAGTCTGAAAGTACAAATCTGCCACTGTCTCCTTTACAGCCCGAGAAACTAGGAAGCGTCCCTTCTGAGCTTCTTTCTCCTCCCATTATGCAGCTGTGGGCTCAGCCCGCCGTTATCTGACCGTTCCCTTGGCAGCGTCTCTTCGCCCGGTCTCCCAAGGTCATTCCCTCATTCCATTACAGGAGGGGACAGTCAAAGAGGACATTGGAGATCCAGCTGGGGAAAACCACTGGAGAGCATTCTGTATCTAGAGCTTCTGGCCACTCCTCTCCTGCTCCTCAGCCAACCTCTTTTCTCCTTCCCCACAACCCAGCGTGAGATCCTTCATTCGGACCTCGTCATGTGCTTCATCATTGCTGTCCTGACCTTTGCCATCAGCGCCAGCACCGTCTTCATTGCTCTTGAGGTACCTAAAAAAGAATAATGGGGGGAGGGAGAGGAGGGGGCCACAGGGAGGGAGCTGGGTAGCAGCTTGTCTGGAAGTTGTGGGTGTGGGGGAACGCTGGCTGTATTGATGAATTGCCGAGCGCAGAGGAAGCACAGAGACAGCCTTGACGAAGGATCGTGAGCATTGTTAGGAGGACGTTCATAGAAAATAAATAAAGAGGTCAATGGAAGGGAGGAAGCACGCGGAAGAGACTCAAGATGACCCCGTCTTGATTCTCTTTGGTATAAGAGGAGGCAGAGGGAAATGCTGGCAGGCTGGCAGGTCTGTGTCATGATACCCTACAACAATAAAGCAGTATTCCTGCGATCCTGGTGGGGTCTGCTTCCTGATCTGGCCTACCTCAAAGGGCTGACACCGGGTCTCTTGCATCCCAAAGCAAAGGTCCAGAGATTAGCAATTGCAGAAGGTTCCAACTCAGCGTCCCGTGCATCTGCGCACCTCCAGAAAGGCGGAGGTTTGCAAGGCGCTTGCCAGCAAGGCGGCTTTTCTCAGCCAAGTCGGAGCCCTCAGTCCTGAGAATTGTCTCTGCTTGTCTCCCTTCTCAGTCTGTCCTCGGTTACGTGCTCTATGCCCTGGCCGGCCTGGTAGGCTTCGTCACCCACTACCTCCTGCCCCAGCTCAGAAAGCAGCTGCCCTGGTTTTGCCTCTCGCAGCCTGTCCTGAAACCACGGGAATACAGCCAGTTTGAAGTCCGCAGTAAGTGGGTCTGGATGGGCAGAGGATGGACAGGTCCGGATGGTCTTGGGGGCTCTGGGCTGGACTACCCTCCCATCACCCCCGACCACGAGGCATGCTGTTTGACAGTGAAGGGAGCGGTTGAGCGAGGGACTTGGGTGGCATGGACTGCAGTCCAGGTCCCAAATCAATTTCTTGTTTGGTTTGGGGCTCTATAAAGACCCCAACTAGAGGGTTGCATCTGGATCTGTGTTTCTCAACCTGAGCTACTTTAAGAGGGGTGGACTTCAACTCCCAGAATTCCCCAACCACACCTCTTAAAGTGGCCAAGGTTGAGAAACACTGATCTAGACTGTAATTCAGCCTTTGAAAATAGTGAATGGATCAATATTTTCCAGTCAAGGCAGCTGCACCACTCTGTTAAAATATAACAGCTGCATTTATTTTAGTACTTCAGATTATTGCCCAGGCACAAACATCATGTCCTCCTGTTTATTGGGCTGCTGATGCCATGGGCAAAATGTAATGGAGGAAAAAAAATGGACATTCCTGTAGGATGCAGTGAGAAGAAAAGGGGGTCCTTCCGAAGTCTCTTGAGTGGATTGGCACTACAGGTACTCCTTGACTTATGACCACAGTTGGGACCAGAATTTCCATCGTAAGTCCTTGTGGTTGTAACTCGAGTCACCACGTGACCAGGCCAAATTTTATGACCGTTTTTATGGTGGTCGTTAAGCGAGCCACGGATCATTAAGAGAATCCAGCAGAAAACAGCAAAAACGTAATCACGTGACTGTGGGATGCTGCCACCGGTCATAAATGTGAGCTGGTTGCCAAGCACCCGAAATGCGATCGTGTGACCACGAGGGGAGTGGTGTGACGTTTTGCAATGCTTAGAAGTGCTTTACAGGCCATAAACCCTCATTCCGAAGCCGTCATAACTTCGGGTCATCGTTAAATGAACAGTCATAAGTTGAGGACTACCTTTAGTAATAGGAGGGAGTTGATCGTTCTCTGGCTTGGAAGTTAAGCATGGCTTGGCTGGCTAGGAAGGGAATCGCAGAGCTGTAGACTAAACCGATGTTTCTCAACCTTGGCAACTTTAAGATGTGTGGACTTCAACTCTCAGAATTCCCCAGCCAGCCATGCTTAAAGTTGTGTCAAGGCTGAGAAACAGTGGAGTAGACTGTAGGCTAGCTAGCTGTAGACCAGACTGGGAAGTTGCAGAATCCCTGGGCTCTGAGCTTGTCTGAAGGGGGCTAGCCCTGACCAGTCAGGATCCAGACAGAGGGTGAGGTGGTCTCGTGCCTAGCTCCGGACTTCACCCTTTCCTTCTTGCCCTTCTGCTGCCCCCCACCCCCACCCCTTCCAGGCGCTGCTGAGTTGATGTGGTTTGAGAAGCTGTACGCCTGGCTGCAGTGCGTGGAGAAGTACGTCATCTACCCAGCCGTGGTGCTGAACGCGCTCACAATCGACGCCCACTGGGCCAGTGGCCCCCGGCAGGAGAAGCTCTGCATCCCGTAGGTCCATCTGCTGGCATGAAGCTACAGCCCCACGGGTGGGGGGCCGGGTGCGTACGGGCTGCAACATCACGACACACGTACAGAGGATGGGCAGCTTACGGGCAATGCTGCTTCTGTTGCTTGCCCCCTGCGGGCGCTGCGTTGCCAACCCAGTCATAATCAGCAGAGGGCAGAAAGCTTTCAACATCTTGCATTCTTTTTCAAGAGAGAGACGGGGATCAATTTGATTTTTTTTCCCTCTCCCCCGCCCAATCGGACCCCAGCTGCCGAGCTCTCCTCCTCACCGTCGCCGGCATGAAGCTTCTGCGGAGTTCATTCTGCTGCCCCCCACAACAGTATGTCACCCTGGGCTTCACCGTCCTCTTCTTTCAGTTTGACTACAAGCAGTATTCGGAGGGTTTTCTCACCGACTATTTCATCATGTCGATTCTCTTCAGCAAGGTGCGTGCTGGTCGGGGCCCGTTCCCCACCCTCCCCCCTTTTCTAGCAGGAAGAGGCCAGTGCCCTGCAGAGATTTACGGCCATACTTGGGGTCTGTGGACCCAGTTCAATTCCAGCAGCCCTGGACGCATCAGCCCGGGGAAGGCAGCTCTAGATGGGTGAACGGGTGCTGGAGCGAGGAAGATGAAGGCTAGGGAGCTACAGGTAGTCCTCAACTTACCACCACAGTTGGGACCGGAATTTCCATCGTAAGGCGTTACAGCCCTAAGTCAACTCAGCACATGACCGGACCCAATTCTGTGACCATTTTTATGACAGTCGTTAAGCAAATCACATGTTGTTAAGCGAATCCAGCTTCCCCAATGGATGAAAACGGCAAAAGAAGTTGAAATCACAATCACGTGACTGCAGGACACTGCAACCTGTCGTAAATGTGAGCCGGTTGCCAAGCACACGAATTGCAATCATGTGACTTTGGGGGTGGTAGTAATGGTCTTAAGTGCATGTATAGGTTGTAAAGCACTTTGTCCAAGGCTGTCGTAGCTTTGAACCATCGTTAAACAAATGGTTGTAAGTCAAGGACTACCTGTATAACCTTTTCTGCCCCCTCTGGATAGACCTCTGAGTCCCAAGCATAAGGCAGCAGTGTGATGCAGCATCAAAAAAGGCTAAGACGATGTTAGTCTCAACCCCCCATTTGCAAACAGTGGGAAACTCCAGAAGTGGTTTGTCCTCATGAGTTGAATCGTCTCCCTTTCTGAGTTCTGCCCTTTAAGGCTGTGGTACAACCAGAAGGAGGTCAGAGCTCCGAAAGAGATAAAAGGAGGCTGTTGAGAGCAAATTCTCCGGAGAAGGGTTTGGGGGAGCTGATATATCGAGATGAGAAGGGGGAGAAGGTTTGGCTTAGGCTTCTTTTGAAAATCTGCCCTCCCCTTGAAGGAAATAGAGGCTGGAAAGGCCAACCTCAGTGAGGACTGGCTGCTTTCATTTTGAAACTAGGCTCGCTTTAAATACTGTGGGCTTTAAACACCACCACCGTCTATGAAATGGATCTGATTTGTTTCCAGGGCAATCTGTTTGGTCCCTGCTGGATCTGTTTGGCTTTCTGTAAACTTTCTATCTTTTTCTACCCCATCTCTTTACCTCTATGTTCCTCGTTCTCCCTCCCAGCTGTGGGATCTCTTGTACAAGCTCCGGTTTGTCCTGACCTACATCGCCCCCTGGCAGATCACCTGGGGCTCAGCTTTCCATGCCTTTGCCCAGCCTTTCGCCGTGCCGCGTATCCTTTTCTGAGATGGGGAGGAAGGAGAAAGGAATGTATTTGCCTGACTCCCTTTCTTTGCCAAAAAAAGGAGGAACAGTTGACCTGTGGAACTCAGGGCCTCAAGACATTTTGAAGACAGTATAAGTCATTCCTTTCTTTTTCCTTTTTTGATTTAAAAGAATATGCGTGGGAAGAAGTAGAAGAGAAAGATAAAAAAATGTGAAAGAAAGCAAAAGATAGTCATTCTTACTTGAATTGAACATACTGGGTTAACACAATACAAATTCCTAATGGAAATATGCACAGTAAAGGGTACATTCAGTCAGTGCTGAAAATTATAGATCAAATAGAAATACAATTTTATGGAAAAGAAGATCCCAGATGTGACACAAAACCAAACATTATAATCCAAGAACGGTTTCCAATTAGAATTCAGTTCTGCATCAGATTAACTTTTTAAATAGGAAGTTAATCTTGACATTGTAACATACTCCCCCAGTTTCATTAGCCATTCTTCCAAAGAAGGAATCAAAGATCTTTTCTGATAACGGGCATCTAAAATCTTGGTGGCCGTTAGCATAAGAAATATCGAGAAAAAAGTGTTTTTTGCAGCTGTGTAACTGCCTGTGGCGCTGCGGGTTAAACTGCTGAGCTGCTGAGCTTGCCGATCGGAAGGTTGGCGGTTCAAATCCGTGTGACGGGGTGAGCTCCCGTTGCTAGTCCCAGCTCCTGCCAACCTAGCAGTTCGAAAACATGCAAATGTGAGTAGATTAATAGGTACCGCTTCGGTGGGCAGGTAACGGCGTTCCGTGTAGTCATGCCGGCCACATGACCACGGAAGTGTCTACGGACAAACGCCGGCTCTTCGGCTTTGAAACGGAGATGAGCACTGCCCCCTAGAGTCGGACACAACTGGACTTAATGTCAAGGGAAACCTTTACCTTTACCTTAACTGCCTGCTACCTGCTCCTCCATTCATTGCCATTCCTGACACCTATCAGTAAACGTGATCCCAAAAATCTACGTAGAAATAGCTTTTCAGCCCAGGATTTATGCAGCCATAAATCCGCCGCTTTGTGGTTCTCCCAGGAGCATATGAGTATCCCGCAATCCCTAGCCGTTGCTAGGGATTGTGGGAGTTGAAGTCCAATGCCTCTGGAGGTTGTCTAGTTAGGTGACCACACCTAAGCAATCTTGGCTGATTTTCTCCAAGCTAAGCAGAGTTGGGCCTGGTTAGTGTTTGGATAGGAGCTGTCCAGAATAGCCCAAGTATGGAGGCTTGATTGGGAAGGCCGAATCCGTCCCAAGAGCGGATGATGGCAAATCTCTTTTGTCTTGTTGCTAAAAAGCAAAACAAAACACAACCACGTGCAGGAAGTCTCTGGGAATTGCAGCGCAGCGAATGGAACATCTGAACGTGTTTCGTGGCTGGACGGGAAGATTTCCAGCAGCTTTTGCCAACTCCAGATGTCTTAGAAGCCCTTTTGTGGTTTAGTCCACTCCGCGTGCTGATGTTCCCCAGCCTCCCAAGGCAAGGGTCTTGTGAAGAGCGTCCCCCTCCTTGTCCAGCCGAGTCGCTTTTGCAAAAGCCGTTTGGGGCCAGAGGCATCGGCAAATTGGGAATTGCAAAATTCACCTCCGGTCTGGCTGCCCTCCAGAGCAGCCTGGTTGAGAGCTGTTGGCCTTTCGAGGAAGACCAGACTGGGAAACCAAAGTCACGCGGGCGAATGCCACTTTGATTATAAGGTTATAGTAACGGAACCTTGCAAGTCTGAATTCGCTTCCCCCTTCCCTCTCTTTACCTTCATGAGAACTAGGGAGGGTCAAGTCTGAGACGCTTCCTCAAATTACACTTCTTCCCCGGACCCAGATCTCTTTTATCTAACTGTTGCCTCGGGTGCGGATCTGCCTCCTGCTCGTCAAGGTCATTCCTTTTGCCCATTACGATAGCATAAGGATTTGGGAGTGGGGTCCCCCCCCCATTCAGGAGGGAAACCTGGTTGGTTTGTGCCTGGTCTATTTGGAGCCGGTGTGTCCTTAACCCTTGCCTGCCCAGACTCAGCCATGCTGTTCGTCCAAGCTGTCCTCTCTGCGCTGTTCTCCACGCCTCTCAACCCGTTGCTGGGCAGCGCCGTGTTCATCATGTCTTATGCTCGCCCGGTCAAATTTTGGGAGCGTGACTACAAGTGAGTTGGGAACGGGAAGGGGAAGGCCTCGAGGCCAAGGCTTTTGCTGTAACGCTTCCTCGGAAAACTCCTGGGGAGATGGTCGCCAATAGCACAGGCTGCTGACTGTGAGATCCAGTGCAGGAAAGCGTCATCCTATGATGCCCAGAAGAACCCTTTCTTGACTAAACATTATTTTAATAAAGGCAATGATGGGAAGAGTTGCTGCTCTCTGGGGTTGGTTTGGGTGGTGGGATAACCTTTTTTCAGTTAACATTATAAAACTCCCCGCATGCTTATTTTTCCCTCTCCTTTGCTTTTATTTAGAATATCGGTAACAGCCACAGTGCCATGATGTAGCAGAAAAGCATATAATGGCTGAAGGGCCACATTTCAAAAGGGCTTTTGGGGAAAGGGGTTGAGAAGCCAGTTTGGTCTAGTGGTTAGGGCAACAGGCTAGAAACCAGGAGGCTGTGAGTTCGAGTCTGCCTTAGGCGTGAAAGCCGGCTGGGTGACTTTGGGCCAGTCCCTCCCCCTCAGCCCAACCCACCTCACAGGGTTGTTGTTATGGGGAAAAGAGGAGGAGGAAGGAGTATTTGGTATGTTCCCCGCCTTGAGTCATTTATAAAAATAATAAAGGTGGGATAGGAAATAAATAAAATAATATAAATAAAATAAATTTGATGGTGTGTCCCTTTAATTTATCTCATCAAATTGGGCAATCAGATTTGGGCTGCAAGTCTTCAGGCGGCCACTGGGGGGCAGCAGTGTTCTCATTATCTCTTTGCTGCCATCTCTCTGTTGGTCCTCTGGATTTCAGTCACTCAATGTAACCGGGTTCCCAAACTCCAGAAATGCAAATTAAAAGGGGGGAGGGGCTGTACAGCTTGCCCCACCCATTCTGCAGGAAATCTGAAGCCCACAAAAGGGATGTTGGAGGGCCCAAGGCAGCTCAGCTCCAAGGTCATCCGAGTGGTGGAAAACCACTACTGTTAGATGAGTTGGGGCCCAGCCTAGTTTCTCTCAAGCCAACCGCCCCCGCAGGGTTGTTGTGGAGGTAAAATTAGGGGAGACCTCCATGGATGTTGCCTTGAGCTTTGGGTCATTTTTGGATTGTTCTAGTTCAGGCTGCCTGTGTGGTTTTTGGTTGTATCTGTTTTTAGGGGGGGGGTTGATGGTTTTGTATGCCGCCCAAAGTCCTTTGGAGTTGGGCAGCTATAATAAAATTAAACAAACAAACAAAATGCCCAAGAAAAGACAGGTAGAAAATAATTGTTATTAAAACCAAGGTGCTTGGGGCCCATTGGTTGCCCCCTCCTGCTCTAATCTCTTCCTTTCCTTCCTCCCAGCACCAAACGAGTGGATCATTCTAACACTCGACTGGCTACACAGCTTGACCGCAACCCCGGTAGGTTATCCCACAGCCCATACAGCTGGCAACCTTGCAGGGGGAGAGATGGGCACAGGGACCATTGCTTGTCTCCCTACCTGCAAGACCCTGTTTTCCTCCTGGGTTCACACAACACATTCAACCTGGGTGAGATAAACACAGCTGGGGGTTCACAGAACCCACCGTACTTGAGCAAGTTCGGCCTATGGTGGCTGTGTGGGACAGGAGGGCTCTGCAGGCGATGCGGAACCAGCAGCTGGATTCCCACGGCACCCCACGAAACAGCCAGACTCGTTTTAGCCGAGCGGGTAATCACAGGCTGTGGCTGAGCCAGTGTTTCTCAGCCTCAGCCACTTTTAAGCTGTGTGGACTTCAGCTCCCAGCACGCTGGCTGGAGGATTCTGGGAGCTGAAGTCCACACAGCTTAAAAGTGGCTGAGGCTGAGAAACACTGGCTCAGCGTATACCACCATCTAGCCGAGATCAGTTGTAGATCTGGGTCTGGAGACAGACTACAGAGGGTGGTTGCTGGATTCAGAGGAAACAGACTTAGTCTAGCTCGTTTTCTGTGCTGTGACCCAGAGAAGAGGTGGGTTCCCCTTCACTGGACATCTTCGGGCGGATCCAGGACAGCCATCGCCGTGGGGATTTTTCCTCGGCAGTCCTGCGCCAAACAAAGGGTTGGATAGAAAGCCTCGGTGCCCCCACAGAAGGATCCTGTAGCAAGGGGTGCTCAGCAGGAAGCTCTTACCAGCCAGCAGCCATCGCAAGACCTGAAAGACCAGGTTAGGGACAGATCACGAGGGGGAAAATCTGCGTGGTTGCTAAGAGTCGGCACCAACTTGAAGACAGTCAGTCAATCGCCTGGCAGCGTCAGCCAGGGAGGCCAAAATTTCCCCAAGACCTTCCACCTAGGGAGATGCCCCAGGGCAAATGAAGCCTGTCGCTCCGTTCCTTGGTGCTCTTGGCTCACCCCTCTCCCGGGACTGCTGCCCCGCAGGTGCTGATGACAATAACCTGAACTCCATCTTTTATGAGCATCTGACCCGCTCGCTGCAGCACACACTCTGCGGGGACCTGTTGTTGGGACGCTGGGGCAACTACACCACGGGAGACTGTTTCATCCTGGCCTCGGACTACCTGAACAGCCTCGTCCACCTCATCGAGATCGGCAACGGCTTGGTCACCTTTCAGCTGCGAGGCCTTGAGTTCCGCGGTGAGCCGAGCGGGTGGCTGGGGTTGGGCGGGGGCGCACAGGAACCGAACAGCATCTCCCTGGATGCCATAGAAACTGAAGACGGCGCTCCGTCCCAACCGAGTCCTGCCTGGATTGGCTGTGCTCCGCCTATTCTCTGGCATCTCGAGAAACTTTTCTTTCCCGAACCCCAATTTCCCTAACTTCCTAGGGTTTCCGGCCTCAGGGATTCTCATTCTGAGGGTGCTGAGCTCAGAACTCGATGCCCCACGCCTGGAGTTTTCTCTGCTTCCTCCTACGTTTTGCTAGGCCTCAAATTGTACTTTCGACGTAGGCGGTGGTAACTTGACGTGGGAATCCCTTCCCGATTCCCGGCAGTGCCGGGAACAAACCACCAACTCCGCGGCTCGTGGGGGGAACGCGGCCTCAGATCTCAGCTGCAGACTTACGCGCGGGTTGAAAATCCCTTTTCCCAGGGACGTATTGTCAGCAGCGAGAGGTGGAGGCCATCACAGAAGGCGTGGAGGAGGACGAAGCCTGCTGTTGCTGCGAACCGGGCCATCTTCCCCGCATGCTGAGCTTCAACGCAGCCTTTGGGCAGCGCTGGCTGGCTTGGGAGGTGGCGGCCACAAAGTACGTCCTGGAGGGTTACAGCATCAGCGACAACAACGCCACCTCCATGCTCCAGGTTTTTGACCTCAGGAAGATCCTCATCACTTACTACGTGAAGGTGCGAACCCCAGAGCTGGGAGAGGCGGGTTTTTATCACGCTCGTTCCCAGCCCTTTCTCAAAGGCTGCTTAACTCGGTGCTTGTAGTTTTTTGCCCTTGGCAATGGGATATCAGTCCAGTTAAGATCAGCTTGGCTGGGAATGAGGGACCGGCCTGAAGCAAGCGAGGATTAAAATTGGATTGCCAGGTCTTAAACTCCAGCGTGCTGGTAGCTGGGGACCCAGAACATCCTAGGTTTTATTTATTTATCCCTAGATGGTGTAGTCTCAGGAAGTAAAATGGGTTAAATCTCACAAGAGGGAAAAAAGAACGTTGTCCCCTTTTCATCTTCTGTATTTGGGGGTCCTCGGTGGGGAGAGGGCGGGGGCTTCCAGCAGATTTCGACCGTTTCCATTTTTTAAATTTCCTTTTTGAGTGGCAGTGTATCCCCCCACCCCTCCCCCTGCACCTCACCTTGTAAATTAGGTTGCTGAGATGAAAGGCAGAAATGGGTATTTCAGGAAACAGAGCCATGTTTAGTATTCACAACACTTTCTTGAGCCAGCGTATCTCAGAGGCACTCTCTGTTGTTCCTTAATGCTAATCTCAAATTGCAATTTTTGCCCCCAGGTGTGACTGGTGGTGCTTCCCATTGAAAATCAGCCACACGCGTCAATTCTAAAAAACTTGGGGTTTGCCTGCCCTTCCTTTGGCTCATTTTCCAGCAACCCATATTTAAACTGGAAGTTTAAACTTTTAAACTTCCAGTTTAAATAACGCCCCCCCCCCCCTCACCACAACAGGCCTGTCCCTTCCCTCCTTCACAACCGCCCACCCCCCAGCCAGCCTTCTGTTGTTTAGCCATGTTGGTAGGGAAAATCTAATTTTACAGAGCAGCCCAAACTCTGAGAGGTACCTGTGGTTTGAAACCTCCAGAGGTTTAGCTTGGATTGGGCCTAACGTGAACCCCACCATTGTGTTTGTAAATCATGTTTTATAGCTGATGGTGATTGGCATGCCCAGGTGGTGATTAAACATTTAACCTTGGTTAAAAGAAGCCTGGGCATCAGAGTCTGATGGGTGGATCAGGGAGCTGAGTGGAGCTTGGTTGTCTTAAAGAGTTTTTTGTGGAACAGCATAGGCTTAAACATGGGAGAAACAGATGTGGACAGCCTTAGCAAAATACTAACACTTCCCTTCCTTTCCCTTCCACATTCCTTTCTTCTTCTCCTCTCCCTTCCCTTCCCCTCTTCTTCCTTCCTTTCCTTCTTTTTCATCCCTTCCTTTCCCCCTCCCTCCCTCCCTCTCTTCCACTTTCCTTCTCTTTTCTCCTTCCTTCCCTCCCTCCCTCCTTCTTCCTCTTCTTCTCCTGTCCCCTCCCCTCCCTCTCTTCCACTTCTCTTTTTTCCTTCCTTCCTTCCCTCCATCCCTCTTCCTCTTCCCTTCCCCTCCCTCTCTTCTACTTTCCTTCTCTTTTCTCCTTCCTTCCCTCCCTCCTTCTTCCTCTCCGTCTCCTCTCCCCTCCCTCTCTTCCACTTTCCTTCTCTTTTCTCCTTCCTTCCCTCCCTCCCTCCTTCTTCCTCTTCTTCTCCTGTCCCCTCCCCTCACTCTCTTCCACTTCTCTTTTTTCCTTCCTTCCTTCCCTCCGTCCCTCTTCCTCTTCCCTTCCCCTCCCTCTCTTCCACTTTCCTTCTCTTTTCTCCTTCCTTCCCTCCCTCCCTCCTTCTTCCTCTTCTTCTCCTGTCCCCTCCCCTCACTCTCTTCCACTTCTCTTTTCTCCTTCCTTCCTTCCCTCCGTCCCTCTTCCTCTTCCCTTCTCCTCCCTCTCTTCTACTTTCCTTCTCTTTTCTCCTTCCTTCCTTCCCCCCTTTCCCTTTCCCCCTTCCCTTCCCTTCCCTTCCCAATTTCCTCTCCCCTGCAGAGCATAATCTATTACGTGACTTGCTCTCCCAAGCTGGAAGAGTGGATAGGGAACGAGGGCATCCAGGAAGCCCTGCGGCCTTGCACCTCCCTCAGCTACGCCGACAGCGACCCCACCTTCAACCTCAACATCGACGAGGACTACGATCACCGCATGGCGGGCATTTCGCTGGCGTCGTTCTGCAACATCTACCTCGACTGGATTCAGTACTGTGCTGGCCGCAGGGAGAAAGTGAGTCTGGGGCCGGGGAGGAGACCCGTGGGTGGGAGAGAGAGACTTAGCCTAGAGGGGGTTTGGGATCTGGGTGGTCCCGGAGGGGACCTGTCCGCAAAGGGCCTCCGGTTTCTGGGGCGTGTGTCCGTGGCGGCTCTGAAACTCTGCTCGCATCCGCCAGCTTTTATCTCTGCATCTCTCCGCAGGCGGTGGACCGGGAGTGGAATTCCCGCCTGGTCACCCTGTGCTTCGGACTTTGCATCTTGGGGCGCAGAGCCCTGGGAACCGCCTCCCACAGCATGTCAGCCAGGTGAGGTGAAGCCCAGATGCGCTTGCCTCTGTCCGTCCAAGCTCGGAATCAAAGCGAGCTGGCACTGACTCAACGTGGCCCTCCGAGAAGAGGCAAAGGAGCCGATGTGCCATTCCCAATTATGGCAATTGGCTCTCTCCACCCCGGCCAGCCTCCTCAAGATGTGCTTGGACTATAGATTCCATCATCCCTGGCCATTTACCAGGGAAGCTGGGGCTTGTAGTCCAACAGCTCCAGAGCATGCTTTTGCTGAGAGGGCGGATTAGCCCAAGACCGTTGTTAAACGGCTGTCGGCCGTTAACTGTTTCATGCTGGAATTCAAGAAAAACTCTTCTTCCGTTTCTTGAAAAGGTGGAAGGAGAAATTCAGTTAAGAAGAGGTGGGAAATAAATGTGAGCGGGTTCATGACACACGGGAGTTCTTGGTGGTTGGGCGTGTCCCACAAGAGTTGTGTCCGGGGTCTGTTCTCCTTTTCAGTTGGCCTCTCGCAACCAGCTGCCAAACCTTTACAGGGAACTGCCAGATGTGGCAGTAGTGAGCAGCATGGCTGCTGCCTCAGCATCTCTGAAGGGAACCGCTTGGAAGAAAAAGTTTTTAAAGTATTCACCTTTTGGGCCGATTACCCCTGTTGACCTCTTTTGCTTAAAAACAGAGATAACCCTTCTCCAGCTGTGTGAGGGCGGTGTAGGTAAACAGGAGCCTTGGAACACCACTCCCATAATCCCTGTCCCTTGGCCAGGCTGGCTGGGTCTTCCAGGGGTAGCAGTCTGAAACATCTGGAAAGCCCTGGATTGTCTTCCTTCTTTCCTCTTCCCCTTCCCCTCCCTCTCTTCCACTTTCCTTCCCCTTTCTCCTTCCTTCCTTCCCTCCCTCCCTTCTTCCCTCCCTCTTCCTCTTCCTCTTCCTCTTCCTCTTCCCTCCCCTCCCCTCCCCTCCCCTCCCCTCCCCTCCCTTTCTTCCTAAATATTTTAAATATTCTCTCCTGGGGACCTGACTTGTCTCTTTCTATAGCCTGGAGCCCTTCCTGTATGGTTTGCATGCCCTGTTCAAGGGCGACTTCCGAATCACGTCGCCCCGGGATGAATGGGTCTTTGCCGATATGGATCTCTTGCACCAGGTGGTGGCTCCTGGCGTGCGCATGTCTCTGAAGCTGCATCAGGTACCAATTCAGTTACTCTGGGGTTGCTCGCAAGCTGCAAACCGTGCCCTCGGTTGCCTTGTTTTGGGGGGAAGTAGAAATGCATAGAGAGCCAGTCTGGTGTCATGGTTAAGGCACCAGGCTAGAGACCAGGAGACTGTGAGTTCGAGTCCCACCTTGGGCACAAAGCCAGATGGGTGACCTTGGGCCAGTCACTTCTCTCTCAGCCCTAGGAAGGAGACAATGGCAAACCACTTCAGAAAAACCTTGCCAAGAAAACTGCAGGGACTCGTCCAGGCAGTCGCCGAAAACAGGACACGATTGAACGGCAGGGGGAAAAAAGCACTTAAGGGGGTTGGAATCCAGGAAAAACGCCTGGCAGCTTTTGGACTCCCAGAATTCCTCAGCTCGCATGGGCACAGCTGAGGATCCTGGGAGCTGAAATCCGCAGATTTAGAAGATTGAGAAATGCTGCAACAGGGAACTCTGGGAAGTGGTGATGCCCTTCCCCAGAGAGGGAGGAGTGGGCTCTTCTCCCACCATATTACCCCATTGACATAACACATCCCCTTCCCCTTTCCAAGGACCACTTCACCTCCCCGGATGAATACGACGACCCGGCGGCACTGTATGACGCCATCAAGTCAAATAAGGAGAAAATGGTGATTTCCCACGAGGGGGACCCGGCTTGGCGCAGTGCCATCCTCACCAACACGCCTGCCTTGCTGGCCCTTCGCCATGTGATGGACGATGCCAGCGACGAGTACAAGATCATCATGCTCAACAAGCGTTACCTCGGATTTCGGGTGATCAAGGTAGGAGGGAAGGAAATCAGGAACAGAAGAAGGAGGCCTACTGGGATCAGCCTTCTTCCCGCCCAACTTGGTGCCCTGCGGGTGGATCTGGATCACGGCTCCCCAGTTTCCTGGGACTCTGATGGGGTGATCTCCGCATGCTGGGGAGAGAGGAGGCTGACTCAATCGAATGAAAGCTGCAGAGCTTCCAGCTTTTTCTCTTGCAAGTCAGGAAGCATCTGGCAAACCGAATTTTGTGGAGCCGGAAGTGCGAACCTAGAAATTCTCCCATATCTCCTCCTTGGCATTGGCATTACGGCAGTGTTTCTCAACCTTGGCACCTCTAAGATGGGTGGACTTCGCTGGCTGGGGAATTCTGGGAGTTGAAATCCATGCATCTTAAAGTTGCCAAGGTTGAGAAACACCGCACTACAGGGTTGTAGGCACTAACGACCTCCTTAGCATTGCCCCTTTTTCAGAAAACATTCCAAGTATTTTCAAAATAGCAAGTCTGTCAGGTGGTTGGTCAGACTGATACGCCACTTTTCAAGCCACCTTTGTTTAACGAAGTGACTTGAAGCTTTAAGCTCCCACCGAGTGCCGCACAGACTGGGATCCCGTGTTGCAGCAGACTGGATGGGGGAAATAAGGCTATTTGACTCGGTTCACCCAAACGGGACCTTAAAAATGTGGTTGGCCAACCCGACAGAGCAACTTGGCACAGCCAAACGATTCCCGCTGTGGCCTTCCCCAAGTCTGGTGCAGAGGTTAAAGTGTGGGACTAGAAACTGTGAGTTCCAGTCCCCCTTTAGACACTGAAGCCGGTAGGGTGGTTTTGCCCCAGTCATTCCCTCTCAACTTGACCTACTTCACAGGGTTGTGGGGGAAACAGGGAGCAGGGGCATTATATAGGCGCTTTGAGTTGTACAAATAAAGGTGAAGAAAATGATGATGATGATGATGATGATGATGATGATGATGATGATGATGATGCATCCCAGTGTGGGAACTCCCAATTCAGAATGACCAGCCAGCACTTGGCTCTCCTTGGCCGATTCCCCAAAAACTAAGCAGTCAGGTCTGTTTTGGATTTGGATGGGACACCAGCAGCAAATCCCCAGCTGGTAGAGGTGAGCAGGACATGGGGAAAAGTCGTCAGAAGAGGGCAAGCAACTTCCCTGTCCTGGCCAGGAAAGCGCCATGCAGTGGCCACAAGTTGGTCTCAAATCACAGGAGTCCTCATCTTTTCTCTCCCAACATTAAGCGGGGTGAAAGGGGCCGCTTTCAGCCATTTCTCCCTGCAGCGTCTTTAGGTTTGCAGGTCCTTGATTCCTGTTCCTGAGACTAAACCTCCCTGCGTTTGCCCCGTGAGGGATCCTCTCTCTCTCCCACTCCCTCTCAACTTCCCCTGCTTCCTGTTCTCTGGCCCAGGTGAACCGGGAATGTGTGCGAGGCTTGTGGGCAGGGCAGCAGCAAGAGCTGGTCTTCCTCCGGAACCGGAACCCTGAGCGCGGCAGCATCCAGAATGCCAAGCAGGCGCTGCGCAACATGATCAACTCCTCCTGCGACCAGCCCATCGGTTACCCCATCTACGTTTCCCCGCTGACCACATCATACGCCGGCAGCCACCCCCAGCTGTGCTCGCTCTGGGGCGGCCCCGTCAGCTTGCACAACATCTCCACTTGGTTCATCCGGAGCTGGGAGAGGTGAGGCTGGGGCTCGGAGAGGCAGGGAAGCACCAAGCCCCTGCTCTCCCGACAAAGGGGGTGGCCGTGTGCTGCCCATGGCCGGATTTCTAAAGGCCTTTGTGAGTAGTTTACTCAGGTGCCTGGCAGGTATGCTGTGCTCTTCCCTGTGTGGGAAGGAGGACAGAGGGAGAAAGGAGGGGGAGGAAGACAGAGGGAAAAATGGAGAGGAAGACAGATGAAAAAATGGAAGGAGAGGAAGACAGGAGAAAAAAGGGAGATGAAGACAGGGAAAAATGGGGAGGAAGACAGATGAAAAAGGGAGATGAAGACAGAGGGAAAAATGGGGAGGAAGACAGATGAAAAAGGGAGGAGAGGAAGACAGGAGAAAAAAGGGAGATGAAGACAGAGGGAAAAATGGGGAGGAAGACAGATGAAAAAGGGAGGAGAGGAAGACAGGAGAAAAAAGGGAGATGAAGACAGAGGGAAAAATGGGGAGGAAGACAGATGAAAAAGGGAGGAGAGGAAGACAGAAGAAAAAAGGGAGATGAAGACAGGGAAAAATGGGGAGGAAGACGGATGAAAAAGGGAGGAGAGGAAGAAAGAAATAAAAAGAGATGAAGAGAGAGGGAAAATAGGGAGGAAGACAGGAAAAATTGGAAGGATATGAAAGGGAAAAGGAGAGGAAGGCAGAGGGAGAAATGGAAGAAGACGAATAAAAAGGAGGGGGAGGAAGACGGGAAAAATGGAAGGAAGACAGGAAAAGATGGAGAGGAAGACTGAGGCAAAAAGGAGATAAGTGAGAAAAGGATGACTGACTGGGCCGCTCACTTCGGGCTCTGACTGTCCACTGCTTACTTCATCCTCGCCAACCTTCCCAAGAAATGTTTCCTCCAAAACGTTGCTCCTGTAGGAAGGGAGGGCAGTTGTCCAGCAACTGGCCTGGTCAGCGCTTCGGTGGCCAAAAGCTGTGGGGCAGGGCCTGGGGATGAGGCAGGAGCCCTGCAAACCCCTTGTCCTTCCGCCTTTCCTCTCTCCCTCTCCGAAAGGGCAGCGGACCGCTGCCTCCGGCTTCCGGCCTTGTCTGTCGGAGGGGGCACAGAGCTGCAGAGGGCCCGTCTGCCAAGCCTGGGGGGGGGACTGGCTGCCCCCCGAGTGGAAGCGGGGGTCTCACCCCCTCCTCCTCTGCGTGCAGGTTGCAGAAGGGCTGTGGGGCCGGTTGCAACAGCGGGGGGAACATCGAGGATTCGGATTGCGGCGGGGGCTCTTCTCTCAGCAATAACCCCACCGGGCACGGCTCGCAGGGCCCCGGCAGCACGGCCCACAACGCCGGACCAGTGGGCGCAAACCCCACCGAGCCGGGGGCCCCGGCTGCCCAACCTCAGGCAGGTAAGAAGCTTTTTCCCGCTAGCCAAAGGCTACGTGGTTGGGAGGAGGAAGCGGGGAGCCCGGCTGGGATTGCAACCTGCTTTTCAGGGCATGGGAAAAGGTGGGGCCGAGATCCTCAGGATCATTTCGGCCAGCGGCCAGCAGGTTCTGCTCAGTTCAGGACGAAACTCCACCAGCCGTCCCGAACAGCACCTTTGAACGCGCTTCTTCTCCCCTGGTGCCTCTCCTCCCTGCGCTCTAAGCTGGGTTCCCCCAACGCAGTTGGTGAAAAGCAGATGCTGTGGGAATCAAGCCATCTCCCAAAGTTTATTTGCTCAGGCAGAGGCACCTCCTGCAAACACAGCCTAGGTTTGGTGGTGGTGGGAACGCCTGGCCGCAGCCGAGCAGGAAGCGTGGCTTCCTCGTAAGAATGGTTTGTGAAAAGTTTGTAAAAAGGGTTGCACTCGATGGGGAGGAAATAAAAGTTGATGCGCAGGTGGCTACCAGTCAGAGTTGAGAAGTAGAGGGACTCCTTTTTTTCAAGTGAAACTTTATTAAAATTTTAAGATCAAAAGATAAAAGCCAACAAGAAATGAAAAAAAGTAAAGAAAGCAAAACAGCAAAAAGAACAAAGTCAAAACGCAGAAAAAGATACAGAAAGAGAACGACTTCTACTGATAAAAGTATACATTTACATTAAACTCTCACTCTAAGTTTACAACATAGCTTTATTTATTTTATTTATTTATATTTCAAATTTCGTTACCCCCCTTCTCACTCGAGCGTGACTCTCGAGCCATTAATTTTTCATTAATTCTATTGTCCATTCTTATTTCTGATGATCAAATCCAGATAAATTGTCTAAAATGTGCAAAGGGTCTTCAAATGTATGTTGGAAGTGTGAACAACAAGGGGGGACTTTTTTTCCTCTTTGGTGGACATGCAAAAAAGCAAAGAAATTTTGGGATCAAATACATTATTTTAATTCAGAAGATTTTAGAGAGAAATATACAACGAAACCAGAGACTTTTCTTTGGAGACTGATGGACAAAAAGTTAGAAATAACTCATGGAAGTTCGTTTTTATATAACGGTGACAGCGGCGAGGCTGTTACATGCCCAAAGGTGGAAAGATTTAACATTACCTATAACGGAAGAATGGATGGTGAAGGTGATGGAGTTGGCTGAGATGGTGAAATTGACAGCTTTGATTAGAGAAAAAACACTGATTAACTTTAATGTTCGCTGGAAACCCCTTTTCCAGGACTTTTTGTGTGAAACAGGAAAAAAAATGAAATGATATTTAGAAGTAGAGGGACTCCTGGGCTGGGCTTCAGCTGTCCACAGAGCTGCGAGTGGATGTGGGGCCAGGCCGTTCCAGCCAAATCGGTTCTTCCTCTTCCTCCCCTTGCAGCCCCCTTTCTTGATCCCAAGCTGGAGTTGTGTGACTCTCGAGCCGTTCAGTCATCTGCCTCCCTCTGCCCCCGATACGGCTGTCCCACAACGATTCTCTTTGTGGCTTCTGGATGAGCTGATGGACCAGCTCGGAATCTGAAGATATGCAGAGAAGGAACCAGCAGTCCTAGAAAGTGTGGGAGATCCTTCACTCTGTGGCTGAGCCCTGTCTCTCTCTTCCTCTGCTTCGTCACACAAATGGTGGCGGGGTCGGGGGGGGCTGTGCAGGTCTCTGAGTTTGCAGTGAGCTTGCTGGGCAGGATTTCACGTCAAACCACATCAAACTAAAATGCTAGCAAGCAGACCTCAAAGCCGTTCCTGGATAGAAAGGTGCTCAGCCTCATGCCCGCTTGGGACTCCTCTCCGTTTGATCTCCATTAGTGTTTCTGAGCCTTAGCCACTTTACGATGTCAGGACTTCAACTCCCAGAATTCCCCAGCCAGCATGACATCGTAAAGTGGCTAAGGCTCAGAAACACTGCTCTAGAGCATTTTTCCTTGTTCTTATCCCATCCCTGCAATCGCAGAGCCATAAGGGGAAAGACTCTGCACGTGCTCAAGGAGACTCATCCCCTGTGGCTTTTATCCCCAGACCACCATGACAGCACGGCCTTGTTCTTCTCTGCAGAATCCGATTCCAGCCTTCCTCCTCCGAGCCAGAGCTGGCTGGTCCAGCCCCAGCTGAGCCAGAGCGATGGATGTCCCCCAGCTACCCCAGCTGCATCTTGGCCTCCAGGCCCACATTTCCTGGGAAGCCAGCTTTCCTGCGCCAGCTCCTTGGCTTCTGTGGCTGAGGGGACAGGACGTACCCCTCTGCCTCTCCGCCCGAGCCTCGGGACTCTGTCTCCCTTTGTCTACGAGGGTCTCTGCGGGAAGTGGAGCCTGCCAAGTCGCAAAGGACTGAATGGGTTGGGGGGCAGTGAGAGCGAATTCCCGCCCGGAACACCCGCCTCACACTCAAGGGACAACTCTTCAATAGCATCTAATGCTGTTTCCGCCTTGGGGACACTCAGCATTGGAGGGAGCCCTAAACCTCAGGTAAGTAATTTCCCCCCACACACGATTCCACCTGTCCCTTCTTCACATGCACACATGCAGTGTGACACTTTGTCTAACATCCAAGCTGGCATGAACATAAACCGGCACAAACGCGGTATGCATGGGTGTCCTGATATGCCTGAGGAAGCCGAGCAGTGTTTGATTATGCGCTTTCCCCACAATTTTATTAGCTGCTTTGTGTAAAAAGCTGGAGGGGCAAATTTAAAATAATCCCCCACGGAAACAGCTGGCAATTTTTTTCCTCGGCTTTTTCCACCCAGAGCATTGCAGCCTAACCCAGCGGGCTCCCTGCTCTTTAGAAACCTAAACTCTGACATCAGAACACGTTGCTTCCAAAAAGAGAATTACGAGATTCTTTTCTATTGTGTTAGTGGCTTTTTTTTTAATGATCAAGTTTTGATATTTAGGAATAGTATCTCTTTTACTGTGAGGAGGTACAGCTTTTGCACTGACTGGACATTTGGCATTAGAACATCCCCTCTGAAGTGGTGGGGTTGGACAGCCTTAGCCTGGTGCCTTTCAGATGGGGTGGGCAGGAGCCAGACTGGGTGGGGGGGGCAGACCAAAGCTGCTTTTGCCAGAAATCCCTCCCTCTTTCTTCCTCCTGGGCTCCCAGATCCTGCCTGTCCAGCTGAGATAAAGGGCGAGAAGCCTTCCATTTCTCATTGGATTGAGAGTTGGTTTGTCTCAGCCTGGTTGGATGTTGGCTTGTTTGAAGCAAGCCATGGTCAACCTTAACCCCATTTTGTGGTTATTGGCTGTTCTCCACTGGGGAAATCAGCTCCTTCATGGCTTGTGAAGGGATGGCTTACCCGTAGCATTTGAGTTTGGCTGTTCTTTATGGAGTCAAGATCGTTTAACTGGTATTAATAAAATCCTAGTTCTCCTGAAAATCTCTTATAACTGGGCCTCTTCTCAGCCTGGTGCCATCCACGGCTTTGCAAAATGACTAAGGCTGATGTAAAAAGGAAAAAAAAAGCTGACTTCCCTTTTACCCAGAAAAATATGGGTCGGGAGGACCCTCAGGCCAGGGTGGCTGAATCACCATTTGCTGACTGGATTATTGAACTATCAGGATACATCCCCTTGTCTCTTCCCCAACGCCAATCTGGACTTTAGCCCCCACCTTTTCTTCATTTTTTTTTTTTAATCTGTTCAGTCTTGTCCGATTCTCGGAGTCGGCCGGGACAAGTCCCTGCAGTTTTCTTGGCAAGGTTTTTCAGAAGGGGTTTGCCATTGCCTCCTTCCCAGGGCTGAGAGAGAGTGACTGGCCCAGGGTCACCCAGCTGGCTTCATGCCCAAGGCAGGACTGGAACTCACAGTCTCCCGGTTTCTAGCCTCATGCCTTAACCACTACGCCAAACTGGCTCTCCTTTTCTTCACAGTCCTGCCTAAATCTCCTCCCCACCCCCTGTACCCCATATTGGGAGCCTTGTTTTCTTTTTTAGACTCTATTCCCCCATCCCCACAATTTGCATTAAAAAAATGCAGACTTGGAAAGTAGGGTTTTTTAAATCAGTTTATGCAAAGCATGTGAGTGCAAGCGTGCTTTAATCTTGTTTGACTTAAGAAGAAACCTGGCTGTCCTACCAATCTTCATTCCTTCTGGATCGTACCTCAGCATTGCCCCCCACCCACCCCCAGTCTGGATGCTCACAGCCGCCTCTCCCTTTCTCCCGCAGCCTCCTGTCCCCGGACCAGTCCCCGAGGTGGCCGCGACCAGCCCCCCCAGCCCCCTGCCTCTGGAGCCATCAGTCCCCCCTCAAGGAGACTCCGCCCTTCTCGAACCGGACCCTCTGGTGGCCGAATGGGGGCGGCAGCAAGAAGAGGAAGACAGTCCCGCCGCCGGGCAGCCCCTTCTGGATCATCAGTACTGAAGGGCGGGGGGAGATACCCTACAGAACTACGGGCTGGTCCCGTTGGACTCTTCCTGGCTTCCCCCTCCCAGCACAGCAGCTGCTCTGCTCCTTTTCAGCCCCGCCCAAGCCACCCGATTCATCTTTTTTTCCTGGAAGACCAAGGACAGCAATACAGGCCTCGCCTGCGGTTTCTTCCATTTGCACCTCCCCCCAACAAAATCTTCCACTCGCCTGCAGGGGCAGGCTCCCCCCCCCTCCGCCACAAATCACAAGGACCCGCCTTGCGCACTCTGTGTCGTTACTGGGTGATGCTCAAGGCCCTTTTTTTTTTTCTGCTCTTCTTGTCCCTTGGGATTAATAATAATGATAATAATTCTTTTTGTTTTGTTTTTCTTCTACCCCACCTTCCTCCCTGGATCTTGGATTTTTGGTTGGTATAAAAATTAAAAATGCATGGGGGGGGGAATCACAGCCAGGGCCGCAACTAGGGTCTGTGTCACCCGGGGCAAACATGGATTCCGCACCCATTTTGGCGCGCCCCCCCGTGCTCATTTTGGCACCCCACCAGCGCGGTGCCCAGGGCACATGCCCCGGTTGCCCCTCCCTAGTCGTGGCCCTGATCACAGCAACCCACTAACCCCGACATGCAGTGTTTTGGAAAAGTGAAGGAATATACAAGACCAGGGAAGTTGGAGCATCTTTGCAAGGAAGGAAAAAAAGAATCGGAATGGAGTCATTTCAAATACAGGTAGTTCTCACTTAATGACCACAATCGAGTCTGGAATTTTGGTTGCTAAGCGAAGTGGTCATTAAGTGAATCACCCAATTTTACCCTTTTGTGACAGTCATTAAGCGAATCACCATGGTTGTTAAACGAACCATGTGATCATTAAGTGAATCACACGGTTCCCCACTGATGTTGCTTGCCAGAAGCCGGATGGGAAGGTTGAAAATGGCGATCACATGACCATGGGACATTGCAACGGTCATAAATGCAAGCTGGTTGCTAAGGGCCCAAATCATAACTGCAGGGACGCTGCAGTGGTCGTAAGTGAGAGCACCGGTTGTAAGTTGGTTTTTTCAGCACCATCATCTGAACCATCGCTAAACGGATGGTCATTAAGTGAGGACAACCTGTCGACCAGAGTGTTTATTTTCTCATTTCTTAATACCTTTATGACTTTCTTCCCTGGTTCTCTCGATCCCCCCTTTTGCCTCTGTGGGGGCAATCGAAAGAAGGCAGCAAATTTGAAAATCTGTTTTTAATAATTTCACCCCGCTGATTGGGTACTGGGAGGAGGCATTATGTTATCTTCCCAGACTGTTCGGAAGGGAGCCGGCGGGCCCAGAGCACGGGCGATCCCGGCTCCGTTCTGTGTGTGCACGTGTCTGTCTGTCTCACAACCCCAGCGGTTCAAGTTGTCGTCTGAAGGAAGGTTATTGGGTGAACTCACAGCAGGACAACTCGGCCTGTCAGTTACCTTGCGTGACCTCAGCCTTCGGATCCGGAGACGTTGAGCTCGTTTGGCCAGAGATCGAAGTATTTTTTCATTCCCGCAGTATTAAAAGTGTGTGTGTGGGGGGGGGGGTGACTTTCTAAACTCTTATTAAGAGTGAGACTTTCGCACAGTTCACCTATCGAAAGAAAGGAAGTCCGAGTTCCCTTTGAGGCAGTGTTGCTCAACGTGGGCCACTGGAAGGTGGGTGGACTCCAGCTCCCAGAATCCCCAGCCAGCAACGTTGAGCAACACTGCTCTTCCTGTGCTGATTTTGGCTCCCGCTGAAGTCGCCTTTAACTGGCCATGCAGCGGGGTCTTTTCTCCCGAACTGCCGCCCCGGTTCCCATTTAGCGACGGGGCAGGCGGGCGCCCCCCAGCCCCGTTAGCTCAGAGGTGCCCCCGCCGCTAAAAGGGGCGCGGGGGATCCGGGGTCGCAAGGCCGCGGGGAGGGCGAAGCAAGCGCTCCCTCTCCTGCCGTCTCCCCCCCGCCGATCCAAGAGGCTCGAAGGGAAGCTGGAGAACCAAAGCAGTTCCCGCGGAGCGCTCTGCACATGTTCAGAGGCCCGCCCGCCGGCCCGCCCGCCGGCCCGCCGCTCTTCCACCCTCCCTCCAGGAAGCCCGGTTTTCCTCGCCGCCCCCTCCCCCTCCCCCTCCCCCTCCCCCCGCGCGTCCTCTCCGGCGGTGAGTGACGCCGCCGCTCGGCGCCCCCTCCCCGCTTCCTCCCCACGCCGGGTCTCTCCGCCCCCGCCGAGCGCAGGAAGGAGAGGGCGGCGCCTGGGCCGCAGGGAGCGGACGCCGCCCGCCCGGGGACTCCACGCGGGGCAGGCGGCGGCGGCGCCCGGTCCGGCTGCAGCGCGCCCGCCGGGGAGGTAAGCCGGGGCGAGGCGAGGCGAGGCGAGGCGAGTACGGGCGCGCGCGTCACGCGTCCGGCACGTGCACCGGGGCTCGGGGGCGTCCGGGGGGCGGCGGCGGCGGCGGCAGCCCGCTGGGTCGAGCCCGGGGCGGGAGCGCGGGGGGAGCCGCGCGCGGGGCCGGGAAGGCGGGCGCCGCCGCGGCAGCCTCTCCAAATTGGGCTGCGGAGCGGGGCGGGGCGGGGCAGCCGAGCGCCTCCGTCCCGGCGCCGGGTGCGCGCGCCAGGCCACCGGCCGGGCCGGCAAGCGCGCCCGCGCCCACCAGGGCCGCTTCCCTCCCTGCGGCGAGGGGCTCCGGGCGACGTGACAGCCGCCGCCGCCGCCGCCGCTTCTCGGGACCGGCGGGCGCGCACCCCCGCGCGCGCCCTGCAGCGGGGACGGGGGGCGCGCCGGCGGGATGCCCGCGGCCCTCGGCGGCTTGCTATTGTGCGCCCGAAAAGAGGAGAAAGGGGGGAAAAAATATATCCGGTCCCTGCTTCCGCTCGCTCTCTGCCGGGCCTCGCCGCTGAGCAGCCCCCGAGCACGTGCAAAGTGCTCTTCCTCCCTCTCGGGTCAGCGGCCTCGGCTCGGGCGGCCTCGGGCTTGCCGAGTGGCGGGGTCGCTTGTAAGGAAAGGAGGTCCTCCGCGCTGCTGAGGTGCCGGGGGACTGTCGCGGTCTCTGCCCCCCACCCCGTTTGTGTTCACACCAACCCTGCGAGGTGGGTTCCCCCCGGGGGCCAGTTTTCCCAACTCGCCCGCCTTCCAAGCCCATCGGCCCCAGTTAGGGAGGCCTCTGCTTGGAGGGGCCTCCCCAGGAGAGGGAGAAGTGGGGGGAAGGCGGAGAAGCAGGACAGCCGGACTCTGGACTCCGATTCCCACCGACGGGTCAGCTGGCTGGGGGTTGTCTGCATCGGGCATCTGCAGGGCACCTCACTGAGGAAGAGGGTAACAACCGCTCCGGAGCGCTGCGGGCACGGCCCCTCTGCGGGCAGATCCTTGGGAAAACCTGGCTAGCGAGCGGTGCCGTCCGCAGCAGGGGGACCAATCTGAGAAGATGGAAGCATCAGGACGGGTTTAAGCTCCGATGTGGCAAAACTAGGCCAGCGTGCCCTCCAAAGAGGGCGGGGAGGCGGTGGTGGACCAGGCTGGCCTCCGGGGGTCACCTGGTTACATCACAGGCCTGACTTGCACAGGTGGGCATTAGCACATTAACATTAACAACGTGGTTTGTCTGCCCAGATGCGTAATTTCTGCATTCCCTGGTAAGTGGAGATTGCAGCAGACAGTCTCAGCTATCTAAGGGGTTGGGTGAGGCAGGCAGAGCTAAATTAACTACCCTGACGGTGGCTGGCGCTGCGGGCTTTTTGCCACCCTGCTGGACCTGGATCGTTTCCATCGCGAAGCAGATCTTCGATCAGACCCCCCAGAATAAAGCAAAATTCTGCCTCGTTTGCATTCAGTGATTCAGAATAAGCGTCAACCAGAGTATCCCAGGTACAGTTCAAACCACCAGGCAGAATACAGAACCCTTAAATAACCATATTAAAATAACAATAGCCGGACCACTGGCTTGAGTCATTAACATCTAAAAGCAAACATCCCTTAAAGGGAAAGCAAGTGAACAACGAATAAGCTTTTAGTCTGTGAAAGCCAAGCAAAGATTCTAGTCCATATGCTTCTGAATGAAGAGCCAGATTAAACCATGCAGCTAACTCACAGGATAAGATTGTTGGTCCAACTAGCACTGTATTGATACTAAAATCAGTATAGATTTTAGTTCTGTCTATTTAATATTTCCAGAAATGGCAGAATTCAAACTTGGGTTTCTCTGGTTACCTGGTTAGTGTTTTTTTGTGGCACAGCATGTTGTGCAAACTCGGTCTCTTAGGTTAATTCAGGATAACGTGCCGACCCAGAAAATGGTTTAATCCAGGTTAAGTTACATAAGAACAGCCACGCTGTTCCAAACCTGCATTCCGCCCTCCCAGCCCTCCTGCGGTGCAGAAAAGTGTCTGAAAGCAGATCAAGAGATTTTTTTACTTGGAATCAATGAGAATTGAGCCCAGGTTCTCTTGAACGCAGAGCATTCTAGAAAGCCTGCATTCTTGCAACTTAGGGGCTTGCATTCAGGACCAAACGCTCCATGTTTATGTGGATTTGCAGGTTTTTTAAATGCAGCGTTTCGGATGAGGTGGAAAGGATGTGTTCTGGGTTGCATCCACCCCTCCGCACCAGCTTCCCCTAACCTGGGACCCTTGAGAGGCGTTGAACAGCAGCTCCCATCATCCCCAGCCAGTGTGACCATTGACCCTGATGGCTAGGGAGCAGTGGGAGTTCCGCTGCACCAGGGTGGGGTAAACTGGCTGTGGAGATGTTACTGAGGCTCTTGAGCGTGACCTTTGCTGCTGTGGGGGGCGGGAATGTCTCATCATTAAAACCGCTCATTTCAGATCGCCGGCTTTTAAAATGCACATTTTGCTTCCTGTGGAAAGAGGTCAGAATTTGCGCTGCATAATTTAACCTTCAGCTGTCTCGTTGACAGTTATGCAAAGGCTTGGGTGCAAGGAAGGACGTAAGGCGGGAGTGGGCAAGGAGTGGGTGCCCAGATGTTGGATTCCTCCTCCCAGCAGCCTTAGGCAGCAGGGCCCATCCGTGGTGAGGGGTGGTGGGAGCTGAAGGCCATTCACAGTCTTTGGGGGCTCCCGCGCTGCTTGCCTCCTGCAGAGAGGCCTTGGTTGGTGCAAAATATCTACGCGCTGGGCTCAGAGAAGGATTTGCAAGTGTGGTCTCCCTCCCTTCCCCCCGCCTGGGAAGAAGCAGTGAATCGGAAGGACACGAAAGAGGATTAGCCCCACCTACGGCTGCATTCACACATCACCTTAACCTGATTATCGAATTAACTCATTTCCTAGATTTGCCCAACATGCTAAGCCACCCCAAAAACTTAACTGTGGTTTCTCTAACCAAGCTTAGCCCATTGAGTAAATGCAACCACTAGATTTTTTTTGACCTGGTTTGGTGTCAGGTGTGAACGTAACCCGGGAGCATCTCTTCCTTTCTCTCTCTCTCTCCCTAGAAGGTTGGATCCTCCTGGCTTTCTTAGAAAGTGAGCATTAAGAACACCACTTTTTCTCCTGCATAATTTCTTTCCCTGGATGTAACGTTAGTGCATTATGGGAAAGGTAAATGGTGACACCCAGGCTAAGCTGCTGGCGGACCGGTGTTAGTACGTATTTCTGCAAAAAGACACATCCTACAAACTTTGGCTCAGTGGATTGGGTTGTGTGAGGTCTGGTATACTCTGCTTTTTTTAGAGCAGAGTATACATCTGTGATGAGAATTTGGATTGGAGACCACCAGGAGATCCCAGGCTGGGAAGTTGAAAAGAATTCCCCAGGAGCAAATGCAAGCCACGTTTGTATGGTCACTAAGAAAATTGCCCACAGGAGCTCGAATGGGCTGTCTGCTGTGACAGCTAGCAGCTCTCCAGCAGAGAAAGTTGCTTTCTTTTCTATTCCCTCCACCTGCTAACCAGATTTCTCATGAGCTCAACTATCTCCTCGCAAGCCAGCTTCTGCAGCGTTCGTAGATCTTCCATTGTTGCATTGCAAAGAAGGGCTTTCCAGCCTGCAGCCAAGCCTCTGAGACTCTAGGGCAGCGTTTCTCAACCTTGGCAGCTTGAAGATGTGTGGACTTCAGCTCCCGGCATTCCCCATGGCTGGTTGGGGAATCCTGGGAACTGAAATCCACACATCTTCAAGCTGCCAAGGTTGAGAAACACTGCCCTAGAGTCAGGATCAGAGGAGCTGGACAGCCACACAAGCCAAGATGGCAGAGCTCAGGCGGCTGCGGAGGGAAACCTCGGTTCTGCTGTCCCGTGGGCTACAGTTGGGACGTGGCCTTGTCCCCGCAGCACTGCCAGCTCGATGCCAAGCCTCCCTGTCCGCCTTGGAAGCCGGCTGGAGGCTGACGCAGGCCGAATGGCACTTGTTGCCCTTTGCCTGCCCCCCAGAAGGAGAAAGGCCCATTCATTGCTGCTGGACATCCAGCTGCCAGAGCAGTGGCAGGAGTGGGACACCGTTGGCATGAAGAACGGGGACCCAGCCTGCGCCCTTTCGTTTTCCAGAGAGCTGTATGTTTGCATGGGCTCTGTGAAAAGAGGCTGCATTTTTTTTTCATGGGAGGGAATCTGGGACTTTTGCTCCTCCACACACGAAGGACGTGCGACGCAGGTACATGGCCGAGCTGATGCCTGCGTGGGTGTTTGGGAAGTGGTTGCAGCAGCCCAAGCCGATCTCTTTCCTGAGGATGTTACGTGAAAGGCTTTTGTCTGTGGGGGGGAGGGCCAGCGAAGAGGAAGAAACCCTCGTCCCTCCATAGCTCGGGGTGTGCAGCGGGGCAGGGAATTCGGACTTCCGCTTCTGTTGCATTTCCTCTGCAAAACAGGAAGCAGGGCCGTGCGTCAACACCGAGGCCATCTTGGATCACAGCCTCCCCCCCTTCCCCAAATGTTGGCGTGCCCGCAGAGTGTGGGGGTGGCCGGCCAAGTGGCGATCTGAACAGATTTGGGGGGCTGTAGTCTGGAGGGGAGGAAGGGAAAGCTTCACGTCGACGCGAGGGTTTGATAGCTACCCGTTCACGTGGTAGGAAAATCATGGTGGTGGGGTTGGCCTGGGCTCTTCTCTGCCCACCCCAAGCAACCTTGATCGTGGCTTGTGTGTCCCATCTTCCTTCTCCTCTGCTTCCTTCTTTGCTAGCTCAACATTGATGGCTTCCCTCCCAGGTCTTTTCGTGCCTGCCTGCCTATCACTGAATGGCCGTACGTTGCTGTGTGAGACTTCCTTCCTCCCTGCAAGAACCATCTCTGGGCAGCCAGGAGGCCGGAGCGGGTGGCTTTGTTTCCCTCTGCTTATGGGGCAGCCCAGGGGAGCAGACAAGCCTTTCCCCTTCCTGTCCTCTTTTTACTTTACCTTAGTTTAATTTGCTGCAGAACGTAACTTGGCTTGCTTACTTAATCTGCCTGTGAGTGTTTGGCTTGGCAGCTTCGGTTCTTTTGTCGTTCAACTTGTAGGGTGGGAATCTAAGCCTTGGCTTGATCAGGGGCCGGGTGGGAGAGGGGATCACAGTTTGATCTTGGTTAGAACTCCTGGCTGTAACTTCAAACTTGGTTTCATCGTCTATCCTCCGCTATGCTTAAAAGGGCCGGAGAACTGGTGTTCTGGAAGGAACTTTGGATGGAGAACTGCTGCCATTCAGAGCAAGCAATACTGGGCTAAGTCAGGCAAATCATTTGCTCATATTTCAAATAATTTTAGGTGCTGAGAGAAAGATTGTGATTTGGAGAAAAAGCATCTTTTCACAATGAGAACCTCCAGTCCAGTCTCCTTTTCTCCCTGACCTGGCCTGGCCTTTCCAACAGGGGTTGGGAAGCCTGTGATGGAAAGGCCCCTGCCTGCCTGCCTGCAGGCTAGATCTTGGGGAAGAATTTTTTTTTAGTGAAGCAAAAGTGTAGAAAAACAGCTGTCCTGGAATAGCGGTGTGTGCAAATGGTGCTGCTGGGTTTCAATACTGGGAGCAGAGGAGGGCCCAGGGGCCATAAAACAGACCTGGGGGTCACCAGGCCCAGATTTCCCACTTTGCAGCTATACTGACATGTCAATATAAGACAGGTCCTGGGTTCCGATGGCGGGGAGATGCCGGTCTGAACCTGTCAGTGTTGTGGAACTGAAGTTCTAGTGGCTAGGAAAGGGTTTTTTTTTTTTAAATAGTTCCTTCTGTGAAACGTGCCCCAAAAGGGCTGGAGGGAGAGATTTTACATCTTAGCGTTTGTGCAGCATTCGTTTATATTCCCCGTTTATATAGGCGTTCGGAGGCCACAAATGGCGTCTGGGGGCTGTTTCTGTGCACCCTTCCTTTCCACTTAATTGGAGAAGATCTCAGCATAGTTTTACCCTCGTGGCCCAGAATCGCCTTCAGTTCTCGTCTTCCGCTTCTCCAAAGGTTTATAAGCAGTTATGGTGTAACTGGCTAACAACAGAGTAGCTTGAGAACAAAAGCAAGGGGTTGTGGAATGGAGTGGTCTGGCTACTTGGCCAGTCACCCGCTGATTCCCCACCATCCAGCCCAGCATCTCGTGGTTGGAACATCTCTCCAGAATCTGGTTCCTGAATTAGCCCAGGTTCTGGCTGGGTAGAATACATGGACCCCAAAACGACCTCAGGCTGGATTCGCACAATCAAAGTAGGGTTCAAGCCAAGCAAGCAAGCTTTATTGGTTGTGTGAAGGCAAGTTGCAAGGCTTGGAACGGACCCGGTTAAGTGTATTGGGCAAACCAGAAGGAAGGCAGACTTAGCTGCTGTCCGAATCAGCTGCCCTTCTCCAATGGCACAAAAATACTTGCCTTCTTCGCTCGTGTGACTATTTCATTTTCGCCACCAACACTGTGGCGTTTTGTACATGGAAACTCACAAGTTCTAAGCAAGGCCATTCAGAGGTATTTTTGGAAGAGTGTGGGGGAAGATCTGCAGCCCTGCAGGACCTAAGCAATAAATTTTAAGTTTTCTTCAAAAGACAAGATAAACATTCCCCTAATTGTGGGGTGTTCCCCCCACCAGATTTTTAGTCTGGAGAGGAGAATTCGGGGAGAGGAAACCTTGCTTTTACTTGGCAGATATGCACAATAACTATATATTTTCATGCAGGCATGCAGGAGTGGACAAAATCTGGGGAGGGGGCTATCTAATTATCACATTTCAGCCCCAGCTTTCTGTTCCATAAGCACTTGGGGGCCTTAGACCTTTGTAACCTGGAAAGGTTGCACACTGGGGGGTTCCTGCCCCATCCAAGGGGGGGGAGGGATTCCCTGCAAAATGTAGAATCTGCCACCTGAAGTTGGGGCCGGCCCCCTTCCACATAGCACTCCGTCCTTGTTTGTTCTTTAAAACTGCTGGAAAAAACAACTTTCGACCATTGCATCGTCCCCAAGGTCGCATGATCACGATTTGGGCACTTGGCAACTGGTTCGCATTTATGACCGTCGCAGAGTCCCAAGGTCACATGGTCGCCATTTTTGACCTTCCTGGCTGGCTTCTGTCAAGCAAAATCAATGGGGAACCAGGTGATTTGCTTAACAACCATGCGGCCCACTTAATGCCTGCAATGATTTGCTTAAGGACCACCACAAAAAAGTTCGTAAAAGCGTGTCAGATTTGCTTAATGACTGCTTCATTTAGCAACCAAAATTCTGGTCCCAGTTGGGGTCATTAAGTGAGGATTACATGTATTTAAGAACAGAATTTACAATTTGGAAGGAGGAGTAGAACACCAGCTCTGCAGAAAAGCAAGTTTCTCACCGGGGCTTCAAGGCTTGGGACATTGTAGTGAGAGGCTGGCCTGCCATTATAACCAAAGAGGTCATAATGCCAGCTCTGCATGTTTCCGTTCTTCCTTGCTGATTCTCTATATAGATTTTTTCCCCCCTTCCTCTGTGCAGATCGGCCCTCTGTATAAAGCTTTCTGCTTTTCCGTTCTGCTGGAGGACTTGCAACCAACAGGAGACCGTTCGAATTATATGCGGCCCAACAGGCCAAGCAGTTCTTTTTCTCTATCAATTCAGGCCCATTTTTAGTAGAAATTATTTTCGCTGTAGACACAGTAAAATTTACCGGTACTTTGAAGTCCAATAGAACAGTGTTTCTCAACCTTGGCAAGTTTAAGATGAGTGGACTTTGATTCTTAGAATTCCCCAGCCGGCAAGGCTGGCTGGGGAATTCTGGGAGTAGAAGTCCACTCATCTTAAATTTGCCAAGGTTGAGAAACACTGCAATAGAGTAATTTTTCCTTTTTATTTTACCTCTGGGCACTTATCCACGTGTGTGCAAGAGGAACCGAAATGGCCGCATTTACGGAAACTAGAAAAGGACAGCTTCATCCCCAATCAGTTGTTCCTTGTGTGCGGTTTTTTGAGAGGGGGTACCTTTCCCTTTTTTTTTTTTTCTTGGTCATCAAAAAAGGAGTCCTTTCTTTTAAAGTGCAGTGCCCTCCAGCTTTGAGGTTCCTTTTGCTTGCATCACAGCGATGGCTGAATGCTGGCCTTTTCCTTTGATTGTTTGCAGAAGTGTGTCTTTGCACTTCCGCCCGTAGAGGATCAGAGCAAGAACTTCTGCCCTGGGGTGGCTTGGTCAGAGCCCGCTTAACGTAGGCAGAATCTGATCTTACATTCCCAGACATGGTTAGGACAAGCTTCCCTTTCTTTTTCTTTTTCTTTTTTTTTGCATTTTGTCTCTCCCCGCACATCCCTGACTCAACTACCACTAATTATGGGAAACTCTTAAAAGATGCACGTGAAGGTACCCAAATCCAGGGCTGCCCCAGGATGTGGAATAGAGGTTTCGCAGGGGAAAAGCCCAGTTCTGTGGTTCTAGATTTAGTTTCCATCATTTCCAGCTTAAAAAAAAAGTGTGGGGGTGAGGATGGGTAATAAAAAAGGCTCTTTTTTCAAGAAAGCGGCTGCCAGTCTGAGCAGGTTCTATGAGTCTGGGTGCATAAGAATTCGATCCAGTCTGAGGCCTTTTCTTGCTAGGGGAATGCTAATTTGCTGAACCACGCCATCGGCAGATAGAGCTGAGCAGTTTGCCTTAATTAGTGAAATAACCAATGTTAGATTTTTATGGTAATTGTCAACTCTTCGTTTATTTACTGATACATTATTCTTTATCCGCTCTGTCTCTTTCTATCTTCTTTGTCCTTTCTTTTCTGTAGCGATTTATTCTGTTCCCTTAAATGTTTTTACAAATGGGTTATTTCTTTAAAAAAAGAGAAACACGTTGGCCTGAAAGCTTGGAGGGATTCTGCCAGTCAGAGCAGACAACATTACTGCCTATGGAACAGTTGACATCACAAGGTCAACTGTTTAATTTTAATTAGACCTTTACCCAATACTATGAGGACTGAAAACTTATTTTCTTAGCCAGGAAGAGATCCTTGGTTTAGCACTTGCAACTCCAGGTGACATTTGCAGAACCCCCAAATGAAAGAACGTATATTTTATGGCACATACTGGGGTAATGCATTCCTTTTGATAATGGCAAATATTCATTCTAATTGACTTTGATACAACTGGTGCATGTTGCTTCCAACCAGGTGGTTTTGACATTTCACTGTCTCTTTTCTTGTCCAAGAAACACTTGCAAAATGACGCGGCACCTTGGCCCCTTCCCAGCCTTCGGGACCTCCCTGGCTGCAGTGCGCTGACCCTCGACAGTGGCGTGGAAGTGGGGGCCACCAGGTGCTCCTTTTTCAAACGGTTTGGAAGCGCCTCCCCATGGGGAGCACACCGCCTTTCTCTCTCCAGTTGACCACCGCTGGGTGCCTTGCAAGACCTCGATTGGCTGGAGAGCCTGGGAGGTGGTGGGGCCTTCCCTCCAATCAGAGGCAAAGGTGGGATCCAGAATCCTGAGCGCACGCCGGTCCGGGGCGATGCAGTCGGACGACCTCTTCGTGCGCAAGATGCGACGCCACTCGAACCGGCCGCCACTCACCTCGTTCTCGTTCGACAACTTCCGGGCCCCCAAGCCCCAGGTGGGCGAGGGCCCACTGGTGGGCCACTGTGGCCCGCCACTGAGGTCGCCGCAGCACAGCTGTCTCATGCACCGGAGCAACAGTGACATGACCCTGGGCGAAGGGGAGCTGGCAGTCACCCCGGCCGCCCCCAGCTCACCGTTGCCGCTGGGCTCGGAGTCTGGGGCTGAGCTTCAGCGAAACAGCAGTAGCCCCAACATGCCGTCGAAGAGCATGGTGCCCCCTCGAGCCCGGGCACACAGCCACGAGGAGTCACGGGTGGGCAGCCCCACTGCACGGCGCTTCCGCGACCCCTTGCTGCTGCTGGGCCTGGCAGCCACAGACGTGTGGGAAACGGACGGAAGCAGCGCCCCGTCAACGGAGGGCAGCGTGTCCCTCCCGGCACCAGAGGTGGCCACGCCGGTGTGGGGCCGCCATCTGGCCCACTATGACGTCCAGAGCATCCTCTTTGAGCCAGGCGAGGGGGCCCGGGAGGCCGCCAGGCAGGGCAATGTCACCACAGGAGCCTCAGCTGCTTCGCAGTCCCGCGTGGCAGACGCGATGCCCGTCCTGGAGGACGGGGCAGGAGAGGAAGGGGGTGGCACACTGGTGCTCAGCTGTTCCTGCTTCCGCGTGGAAGCCGGGGGAGAAGTCGAGCGGGGACTAGGCCAACACCGGGGGTTGCCGGCCGGCTTCCACTGTCCAAATATGGCCGTTTCTGTGCTGGAAGAACCCCGCGAAAGTTACGGGCAGAGGAGCAGCCGAGCCATCCACGCCATCGAATATGCTGACCTCGGAGCCTGTTACTACCGGAAGCATTTCTACGGCAAAGGTGAACAATGGGCGGCGGGGGGAACAAGGGGAAAACGTGCGCTGAACTGCATTTTATTTCTCATAAAATTTAAACATCAACCCTAGACGTAGAAAAGCCAAATTTGGGGTGTAGAACAAACCTCTGAGTTAAATTGTAGTCCAGGAACATTTTCCAGATAGAATTAAATTTTCCATCAGATTATCTTGGACGTCAGCGCATACTCCCGTAACAAGATTAGCCATTCTCCCAAGGATGAAGCACCAGAGCCTTTGATGTCTTTGTGGCTAATGAGCTCCCTGACAGTGTCCTTCCCTTGGTTTTAAAACAGAAGCTAAAACAGTCCCTGTTTTGCCTGTACTTGTCCCCCTTTCACATGACAAGTTCTTCAAGAAGATGCCTGGGCTCGCTTTCAGTCCTCCCTTTCTGATCTAACTCCACATCATCTCTGCACGAGGGTTAAATGAGCAACCCTAAGGTGCCTTGAAGTTAATTGATGTGGTCTCCCCCACCCCCCCAAAAAATCAGTGAACTTTGCAGCAAAGGATGGGATTGTGAGGCTGGTGAAAGGTGGCCAGGCCCTTCCCTGCCATGTTCTGGGGAAGAACTAAGTGCCAGAACTAAGGAAAGGTTGGATTGTGTGCAGTAAATCCCAGTTCTGCAACAAGATTTGGGCCTATCTACACACACACTGAGTCTGTGGGCATGAGTTGTGGTCTTTTCTTTTTTAGAAAATATTTTTCTCCTGCTTTCCTACTAAAAAAAGCCCCCGGTTAACACAAATATTATTAACTCGATATTTAAAAATGCATTTGATGGCAAGGTTGAAAAGACGCTGTATCACAGAAGCCCAGAATTGAAAGAGAGCACCTTCACACTCAGTTCAAGCCCAGTTTCAGTCTAGAATCCCCCCCAAAGCATCTCATTTCCCTAAATTTCCCCTTGTAAGACTGCTTCCAGACCCTGAATTGTTCTCCTCGCTCTTTTCTGCATCTGTTGTGCCTGAATCTTCCTTAAAATTTGATGCCCAGGAATGCACAAAAGCCTGGGCATGCTGCTTCACCCTAAACCAGGGTTAGCAAAGCACAAGGATGGGATTCATATAACACACCCAGAGAAAGAACTTCTATTTTGGTTTAATTCAGCAGCCGAGTTGGCGCAACAGGCCAAGAACAAGGCCAGAATTCCCACAACACCTTGGACCCCAAACTCCATTTTAGCTTAGCCCGGGGTGTTGTGCAGATCCAACATCCATATGCTTGTTTGAGTGTCTGCATGCCCACATAAATGCATCTCTGTGCAATACAGATAGGATACAGTATAGTCTATATGAGGAAGGTAAAAAATAGGTCTGAAAGGCATCAGAGTCCGGGGGAGCCAAGGGCAAAAGACCAAACAATTTTTCTTCATTTTCTGGGCAACAGACATTTCAGCATTTTGGTCTTGTCCTTGTTAGGGGTGGGTTCCTACGTTGAAAGAATGCTTTTAGATACTTTATACTCTAAGATTTCTCTAATGGGGGGTGGGGTGGGGGATACTATAATATTCTCCATTTCTTCATTTCCTTTTTTTTTTTTTTTTTAATACCTTGTTTCCCCTTTCAAGTATTTCTGGTTTACTTCCCAGCCCAGTAAAAAGGCAAACTTTGGCACCCAATAGAACTGCGTCTTCAAGGGTCTGTTTCCTTCTCTTCCTTCGGTGGTACCTGAAATAAACATATGGGTCCTTCTGCTGTCTCCCCCAGAACACCAGAATTTCTTTGGGGTGGATGATCAGCTGGGCGCCGTGGCCATCTCCCTGCGCCGCGAAGAGAAGGAAGGAAGCGCCGGGCCACAGTATAACTACCGTCTCATCATACGCACAAGCCAGGTGGGCCTTGGTCTCCCACCCAATTGTGCGCAGAGGAGAGGGCGGAAACGTGACTGAGGTTGTGCGAAGGAGGTGGGGAGATGCCCAGGGTCCATCTTGTGAGAGACGAAGCCGAGCCGCTGCCTTGCAAAGGGTGGTCGACTCAACCAGAAGTAATTTGTTCCAGCGTGATTATGGCTGTGTCTTCTTTAACAAGATTTATTGAGAGAAAAGGGATGGGGTTACATGAATTTCAGCAAGAGAACTGTTTCTTATTTAGAACTGATTTGTCCCTCCATTCATTGGGGCGGAAACTCAAAGTTTTTTTGCAAATTAGTGAGGAGGTGGGCCTTTTCTTGGAAAATGGAGGAGCTGGCAAGGGGGTGTTAACAAGGCTGCCTTCTGACTATCAGTCTATGAACCAATCCTTGTGTGTAGGCTCGGGGGGGCATTGCGCTACAGCAAGAGGACGCCGTTAGGAAAAGGGGGATTCAAGAGTGATGGGGAACAGCCAGCCCCACCCACAGTGGCTCCACTCCCAGTGGATTATCTTGGAGACTTTTCAGCACTCAAAAAGAAGAAAAGATATGTGATCTCACACCCTTTCCAACCTGGTGTGTTCCAGCTCCCATACAGGTAGTCCTCGCTTAACAACCACAATTGGGACCGGAATTTTGGCTGCTAAGTGAAGCAGTCATTAAGCAAATCCAATCTGATTTTACAACCTTTTTTGTGGTCATTAAGCAAAATCACTGTGGGCATTAAGCAAACCACGTAGTTGTTAAGTGAATCACATGGTTCCCCATTGATTTTGGTTGCCAGAAGCCGGCCGGGAAGGTTGAAAATGGCAATCACGTGACCATGGGACCTTGCAACGGTCATAATGCAAACTGGTTGCCAAGCATTCAAATCGTGATTGCGGGGATGCTGCAGTGATCATAAGTGTGAGGACCGATCATAAGTAGTTTTTCCTCAGCACTGTCGTAAGTCTGAACCATCATTAAATGAATGGTTGTTAAGTGAGGACTGCCTGTAATCCCCATTTGCCGTGTTCAAAGGATCTGCTGGTTGTGGACGATGGGAGTCACAGTCCCAGGCTTCTGGAGGTCTCAGATAGGGGAAGCCTCACGGAGCGCATTTCTTTTCTTCTGCCCTCCTCACGACCCATCATTCTGTCCCTCCCAGCTGCGGACTCTGCGCGGATCCATTTTGGAGGATGTTCTTCCCCTCACTGCTCGCCATAGCTCTCCCCGGGGCGTCCCTCCCAAGAAGCTGCTGGAGCACGTCATGCCGGAGCTGAGCCTGCAGTGCCTCCGTCTTGCGTCCAGCTCCCCGAAGGTTCCAGAGACGTTGCTGAAGTTGGACGAGCAAGGGGTAGGTTGGACTGAGTGTCTGAAAAGTTTGGTCCTTGGTGCTCGCTGAGCCTTGTTGTTTTCTTGCAGACGTCTCATTGCCAGGCTAGGCAACATCTCCAGTGCAAGATGTACAGGTGGGGGGAGGCAGCTGAACAAGATGTTGGCAACTGAAGATGTTGCCTAGTCTGGCAACGGAACGTCTGCAAGAAAACAACAAGGCTCAGCGAGCACCAAGGACTCCCCAGTTCAACCCTGAGCTACAAATACTCGCTTCGATCTGAAAAGTTGGGCCACAGCAGCGCACGTCCATCAGAACCTGACAGCTGGGCCAGAGTGTGTTTCTTTGGGCTTTGCCATCCAGAGGCACTTAAAATATATCCATTTTGTGCCATTCAGTCATTCGCCACCCTCGTGGTGGTTTATCACAGTAGTGTTCAAAACGTCCCATCCCACTTCCAAGTTTTCTGTGGTTGGAGTGCTCCCCAAATTCCCTGCAGTCTTGCAAACGTGCGCACTCTTACACAAGCTTGAGCAAAAGCACTGAAATCCCATTAAATCCCCCTTGAACTTTGGTGAGATTCCGCCACTCTAGTGCAGGTTCATCGAAATTTCATGCAATAAGGGCAAGACGAAGCAATCTGTGAAAACCTGCGAGGTTATAAGCCCTGCACTTCCACCCTCTCGTTTAGAGTTCTAAAAGTAAATCCACTTAAAATCAAGATGTTTAAAAGGACATCACAAAGACAGTTACAAAAGGAACCATCTGGTACAGGCTGAACAATTTGCCGGGGACATCATCTGAATGCCCCATAAAATCCGCACAAAGAAAAGAGATTCCGGAGGAAAAACTGGATTTACAACAACAAAAAATTGTTAGGTTGATTCTTGTTGGACCAAGCAAGTGGGACATACATCTAATCACTTAATGATTGCTGATTGCTTTACAGGTAGACCTCACTTAACGACCACAATTGGGACCGGAATTTCGGTTGCTAAGCAAAGCGTCATTAAGCGAATCTGATCCAATTTTACAACCTTTTTTGCAGCAGTTGTTAAATCACCATAGTCATTAAGCGAACCATATGGTCGTTAAGCGAATCACGTGGTTACTCATTGATTTTGCTTGCCAGAAGCTGGCTGGGAAGGTCAAAAATGGCGATCACATGACAGCAGAATGCTGCAATGGTCATAAATGCGAACCACTTACCAAGCGCCCAAATCATGATCATGTGACCACAGGGACGCTGTGATGGTTGTAAACGCAAGGACCAGTTGCAAGTCGGTTTTTTCCAGCACCGTCGTAAGTCTGAACTGTCACTAAATGAATGGTCGTTAAGTGAGGACTGCCTGTAGTTCCAATCTTGTTTTTGTTCACTCTCTCTTTTCCCCACAGCTCAGCTTCCAGCGCAAAGTGGGGATCCTGTATTGTCGGGAAAAGCAAGGCTCTGAAGAGGATATGTATAACAACGAGAAGGCTGGGCCCACCTTTGAAGAATTCCTGAGCCTTTTGGGAGAGCGGGTACGCCTGCTTGGCTTCGACAAGTACCGTGCGCAGCTGGACAACAGGAGTAAGTGTCAGGCGTGATCCGCTTCCGCAAGTATTTGTGCACGTAGCCGCACATGGGTACACCTAGACCCAACGGCATGTTTGCACAAACACAGGCCCGCTGTTGTGCGCTATCATGGAACAGCACAAAGGGACACTTAGCATTAAAAAAATCCTTTTCATGATGTGCTTGGTAGGGAGATGGTTTTAGGAGAACCAGCCTCCTCATTTGGAGGGGTCCTGAGCACAGTTCCCCTTAAAGCAGGCTGCTTGTCAGCCTTCCCAGGTCGACCAGACAGGAAACACGACCGGATCAGCTACTTCTACTTTATTGCAAGGCTACACCGAGAGAACCTTGCCAGTCTGAAAGTACAAATCTCCCGCCGTCTCTTTTACGTCCTGATACGTTAGTGGGGCCCCTTTCTGAGTTTCTTTCTCTGCCTGTCATGCAGCTGAGGGCTCAGCCCCCTCTTATCTGATTGTTCCCTTGGCAGCATCTCTTCCCCCCGTCTCCCAAGGTCATTCCCACATACCATTATACCAGCCTTTCTCAACCTTTTGATCCTGGAGGAGCCCTTGAAATATTTTCCAGGCCTCGGGGAACCCCTGCACTTTCAGGCTCAAATATGGGTCAGAGATTCAAAATTACTATATTCGTTTCATGGGCGGGCCTGTATAGATGCATTCACAGTGTTCTTAAACTAAAAATGAAGAATGAAACTTGCCTCTTTAATGTAAACTTGCCCAAATTTGAAATAATTTTTTTAATAAACCGTGATCTCCCAGGGAACCCCTGGTAACCTCTCATGGAACCCTGGTTGAGAAACCCTGCATTACACTGTTTAAAGTTATCAAACGTGATGCTTTCTCCTTCCTCCCGTACCCCTTCTTTGCAGACGACTCCACAGGAACTCACTCTCTGTATACCACATACCAGGACTATGAGATTATGTTCCATGTCTCCACCATGTTGCCCTATACACCAAACAACCGCCAGCAGGTAAGCAGGGACTGTGAGCTTGCGGAAAAGAAAGCAGAGAAAACAAGTTGCATATGTCTGAGACGGGGAGTGAGGGGGAATGCTTTCTCCACAGTCGGACAATCCAGCGCAGTCCGCCGAACAAATCAGGCTAAGGCAGATCAGGGATTCAAAGTGGAGTCTCTAAATTACAATATCTGTGTCTGCAGTGTCTACATTCCTTCCTCCCCTCTTACTCTTTTCTTTCAGCTGTTGAGGAAACGACACATAGGGAATGATATTGTGACCATCATCTTCCAAGAGCCAGGTGCCCTCCCCTTCACACCCCGCTTGGTTCGTTCACAGTTCCAGCATGTTTTCATTGTGGTTAGAGTACACAGTTCTTCCACGGACCGTACCACCTACAGGTAAGGAGGGGGGATACCCTTGCAAAGCCACCCTAGCTTTTCAAAGTACGTCTGATTATTATAGCACCCAGAGTAAACGTGTTTTTCCTTGATTGCCCTGACAGCAAAGAGTTTTAATTTTGGTGTAGTCCCCAAGAGGTTATCTGCAATCCAAGATCTGGTTTGGCTTGGTTTTCACATTGGGAATCCTACCACGTTGCATGCAGCTGTGAGTCTTGAAGATTCAGCAGCGTAAAAGTTTGATAAATAAATTTTAAATAATGAAGAACTCTCCTCTGTCCATCACAGCCTCTTCTTCCTTTTTCTTGTTGGCATTTGGGATTGGTCCAAGTTTGATTACCCTACCCCACTCCACCCAAGATTTCACACAGAGTCTGGGTTCACACAATGCATTGAATGCAGGTTAAAAAAAAGAAGAAGCAGATATTCATATAACATGCAGTGCCTGCTTGGTCCCCAGACCACACTGAATGCAGACCTGCCTTTCCCCATATTAACTCTGCCTAGCATGTTGTACGAACCCAGCCCCCAAAAGAAATTGAACTGGCAGCTGAATCTGTAGTGAAGACAACAGGACAATGATCTCCATCATGCTGAAGTTGGTGGGTTAGTTTAAGAGTTCAAAGCTCCCCGTTTACCTTACAGGAAAGCTCTTCGGGCTTAGAAATTTGTCTGCGGTGATGTTTGAACGGTGGATAACACTAGCTAGATTTCCTGGGAGCTAAGCTTGGCCAAACCCCTTTATTTCCTAGTGTTGAAATTTGCGTTCACATCCTGCTTTTCTGTTTTTCTATGTGTAATTGCCAGGGTGAACACGGGGAACTACGATGCACTGGTTTCCCAGAAGGCCAATCACTGCAGTTTTTACCCAGAATTCCTCTACCCCCTTTTTTTTTCCTCCTTGGCAAACAGAGCCCAGGGTTGCCACCAACCACCATTGAAAAATATTAATTTCTAGAAACCCCTTTGATGATGGGGGTTCCTCACTATGCAGCAAAGCCAGTTTCCCAGTTGCGGATCTTTAATGCAGAAATAGAACTTGGGGGAGGTAGGCTATTTGGCAAGCGCTGGGGAGGGGGGCAGGAATGTTTGCAGTCGCATTTGCCCGTGTACAATGCATTCAGAAACCCCCTGGCTGGTTTTACAGAACACACTGAACCTGGTTACTGTTTCCTGGGTTCCCACCATCCGTTAAACCATAAACTGACCCAATGGGTTTAGTGTTTTGTATGTGAAAGAACGTAGACCTGGCCTTGGGAAGAGATGAGAGCAATGGGGTGTTAGTGAAAAGCATGAGAAAGAAACTCAAGATAAGCCTGCCTTGATTCTCTTTGGAATAAGATGCGGTGGACAGAAAGTTGGGCAGGTTTTCAAGTTCTGTTACCCCACTGTGGAACAACAGAGAGCATTCCTGGAATTCAGCTGCTTTGGCCTCTTGAGCTGGCCTGTCCCATGGTCTGGCATTTGTGAACACAACCTAGGTCTTTAACCCTCAGTCAGCATGTCAGGCAAACCCAGTCTCAGCCATTAATCCGTCCCAGGCTTGGGGAGTTATCTGAATTAGGCAACACCGATTCTGAGCAGGGAAGGGGCGGGGCACATTGAGCGGCAGGAGGCGGGGGCAGGAGGACCCGTGTTCTTGAAGTTGGCCCCCCGTTGCAGGGGCTGCCTTCCTCCCCTTCGCTCTCCAGGCGGTGGGAGTGGGGCTCACTTTGTGCTTCCAGGCGGGGATCACCAGGAACCTTCAAGAGGGGGGCCTGTGAAAGCCAAGCAGAGAAGGCACCCCACCCTAGAGAAAAATTAACCAGTTCTCATGAGCCACACTGAACCAGTTAGCTGACGCTCCTGACTTTAGGTCAGCTTTGATTCCAGCAAGTTAGTCATATCACATGCCACGTCTGGTTCACTGGCTATGTACAAAAACATTGTTTTTATATTGTTCTTCCATCTCTTTTCAGATCCAATTTGTACCTTCCTCTTTTCTTTTTCTATATAATATGTTGTAAAGTAATACACAGGTAGTCCTCGACCTACAACCATTTGTTCAGTGACCGTTCGAAGTTACAACGAATGGTAGTTATGCTGGTCCTTGGAGTTCCGGCTATCCCAGCACCCCACGGTCACCTGAATGCAATCTGGGTGCTTGGCAACCCATTTCAACTTACAACCGGTTGTAGCACCCCATGATCACCATTTGCAACCTTCCCTGCTGGCTTCACCAGAAAGTCAATGGGGAAGCCATCAGGGAAGTCAGTGGGGTAAGTCTTGCACACCCACACACTCGCGCACCCCCTTGCATCCCCTCCCCAACCCTCCCTTGCGCATCCTCCCTCCGCCCCCATCTGGCTGCAGCCACTTACTTGCCTGCCAGCCTGGGACTTGCAACTTCCTGCTGGCTTAGCCACTGATTTTGGTTGGGGAAAACCAGCAGGAAGTTGCCTCGCCTAACAACTATGGGATTCGGCTAACAACAGCAACTGGGACTGCAGGGATTGCCGTCACTAAGTGATGCGGTCGTGCTTTATGACCCCATTGCTTAGCGACGGAAATTCCAGTCCTAATTGCTGTCGTAAGTCGAGGACTACCTGTAAAAGAATCTTGGGTGCCTGTCAGAGTTTCTCTCTACTACATCTTATACCAAACAAAATCAAGGTAGGGTTATCTTGAGTTTCTTTCTCATGCTTTCCTCTTCCCGAGGGCTGAATAATCTTTACTGCACCTCATTCTCCTTGAATGTTTATTTCATTCTTTCCTTTTTTTTCTCCTCAAGCAATATAGAAGTGACATTTTCCTTTAAACATTGCATTGTTTATAGCACCATTGCAATTTGGACAAAATGAGGTTGAGACTTGGTGCTCTCGTGTGCCTTTTATTAACAGCTTCCTGTTCATACTAATCTCTTGATCATCCCAACATCAGTTTTGATCAGTATTTTTTCTGCTGCTATATGTTTTTTCATAGTGATGGGAGAGGCAATAAGTTTTAGAAAGAGACCGTTTCATTCAACTTATTGATAACACAAAAGATCAGAAATTTCTGTGATGGGAGAGGAACATCAGCAGGATGCCAGATAGAGTGGTAGGATGCAAACCCACCCCTTTTGTACATGTATTCTCTGGAGACCTGTGATTTTGGTCCAACCCCTTGCAGACACCCAAATAAAGATTATAGAATCCCTGCCACATTTTTTTTCATTTATGCTTCTGGTAACAAAAAAGCCTTAAAAGTTTGCACACACATTTACGCCTTCGCATGTGATACGTGTTGGAAAACTTTGCGTACATGACTTGGTTCTTCTGCAGTCGCTGTGGGTTTTCCACGTGGGCAGAATGATTCAGAAGTCGTTTGCACCCCAGGTTCTGCATTTGTGGGAAATGACTGTGTCTTTATTTTCGTAAAAACCTTTTAAAAAAACAGTATTGTCTGGAGTGCACAGTATATAAGAGGGCTACAGATTGAAGATCCCTCCAAATAAATGTTTTGCTTTGCAGTTGCACTTCCTCATTTGCAGAACTGAATTGCTTCTTGCAATTATTTTATTACCCTAGAACTTCTGCTCAGGAAATGAACACAGGGGTTATATCAATGAGTTAACTGTCTCGTTCACCAGCCACATGACACTTGCTTCAACCTGTCCTCGTGACACATTCTCTCCAAAATCTCTTTTTCCCCACTAACTTCTTTTATGCAGGCCTGCTAAATTCAGGGGTCTCAGTGCTGATGTCTGACTTGTCAGGTTTGTGCTAAACAGACGTCTTCGATAAATGGAATAAATCAAGCCAGGGAATTTTGTAAGAACAGTTAGAAGAAATAGTGAAATTAGCTAGATTAGGTGTTTCCAAAGACTAAGCTTCTGAAATAGACTGGAAGATGGGCAGTGTGCTAAGAAAATAGGATTTTTCAAACTGTTCTTCAGAACCCTGCAATTCCATGACAACTTGATTGGGTTCAGTGGGAGATTAAGGGGAAAAATTATTTGCATGCAGCCTGTTTTCGTATCAGTAGAGCTTTGTGTCTTGATTTGGGTTCTGGCTATATTTTTTAATAGCTTCTGTGGCATGAGAAAGTTTGAAAACCGCCTGCTTCCTTTACGGGCAGAAAATACATATGTTTTTTTAAGGCTTAAATGTGCAAGAGCGAGCTGCAATTTGTGCTTCTTTGCAGTGAGAAAATTAGATTCAAACAACCGAGGCAGCAACTGAGAGGTTTAAAGTCCCTCGTTACGGGTCACCAAGAAGCTGGTGGCATTTCTGACATTTCCAATTGTTATGACAAGTGCGTTCAAGTCCTAAACACTTTGGATATTGGGCTGTATTCTTTGCTGCAATCTGAGTGAGAAAACTAGGTTTTGGAAAATACCAGCCTGTTCCTCTGTGCTCATTCGTGCATGAAAGGAACTCTTATATAGATCATACCAGAAGGGAAGTGGTTGAAAGCTTTTCAAAAGGTGTCTGTTCTTAAGACTGCTTTCTCAATGTGGACTAGAAATCTTTTCCTGCACATGCAGGCCCGGATAAGCTTTCTTGATTCTCTTACAAAATGTAGCATTTCTCAACAGGCCAATTAATCAATGGCACTCACTTTGTGTTATTTCCTTAAACCTTATTTAAAAAAATGATTAAGAACTGGCATAACTTATGCTCATGTCCATAATCTATACCGGTGTTTCTCAACCTTGGCAGCATGAAGATGTGTGGACTTCAACTCCCAGAATTCCCCATGCTGGCTGGGGAATTCTGGGAGTTGAAGTCCACACATCTTCAAGCTGCCAAGGTTGAGGAACACTGGTCTACACAATATATAGTTGAAAGGTGCAGAACAAAAGGAAAAGTGATCAGGAGGGAGGAGAAAACTTGGGTATTAATTCCAAGTTACAAAAATCAGTGTTCTTTGCGCAGGGGGGCAGGCAAAATAAGCTTCTTGAAATTTGGGGGCCTGGATGATCCCCCCACACACATAGACACTTGTCCATCATAGAGTGAAAAACCAGAAGAAGCTCATATGTTTTGGTTTGCTTTGCTAATGACTCTATTGGGCTTTTTAGTATTTTTAATCAGAATCATAAGTCTCATTCATAATTTGAGCACAAGAACAGTCAAAGTGAAAGTTTATTGCCCCGGTCTGCAAAAGTTGGTGCCCCAGGTTGTTGCTGCAAATATGATAGGTAGCTTATTTCCAACTTTTTTCTTCCTAGTCCATAAAAGAGACCACATTCACATCTCCGTAAAACGCTATGAAGCGCAACCCCCCAGCTCTCTTGCATCCCATTTTTTTCAAAATTTGGAGCCATTTTTTAAAATCTCCCATTTGGCTCTTGCAGAGCCCCTGTGCCTGCAGGCCACTAGGGGGCGCTGCAGGAACAGCCATCAAATTCCACCAAGCAGCCCTGATAACAGATCCTCTTTCCTTCTGGTATTTTCCCTTTTTTTTTTTTTTTATGTTCAATTCTTCCTCTACTCTCAGATTCCATGTTGGGGTCTGTGATGGAATGGATGAGAGGCAGGAGATTTGAAGCTGAATCCCAGGAGGATAGAAACACTCTGGCTGAGCTGTTCCCATGTCCAGGAACAGCCTTAATCCTTGTTCTGGATAGGGTACTAAAGCCCTAAAAGACCAAGCAGGGGCTTTGGGGGTTCTCTTGGATGCCAAATTGTCACTGGAGACACTGCTGACCCATGCACAATTATGCTAAGTCAGTGTTTCTCGAGCTTGGCAACTTTGAGATGAGTGGACTTCAACTCCCAGCCATCTCAAAGTTGCCAAGCTCGAGAAACACTGCTAAGGGTACCATTTCTGGATTACATACCCATTTGGAAGCAGTTTTGATCTTTCTGTCTTTAGTGATCATTCAGAAAATGGATGGATGGATGGATAGATAGGTCTTATTACAAACAGGTACAGGTAGGGTAGGCATGAAAGGCAGTTCTCCCAAAATGTGAGTGGCCCTTTTAAATTTGGCTTTAATTTGAATTCATGTGGGGTTTTTATGTTTTTCAGAACAATGTTTTTGAGGTTGTGAGGTTGTTTTAATGCTTGAAAATTCAGTACGATTTCAGCTGTGATTTTCATGAGGGAAATTGCTCCACATACCACAAGGGGTGGGTCAGGAGAGAAATACGTAAATAGCAAATTTAAGCACCCCTCCTTGAAAACAATCAGATCTCTTTTTGCAAATCAAGGGAGGCAAAGACCTGGAGATGATTGTCTGTCGTGGTACAAGAATTGAACAATAGCTCTGGCAGGGAAGTAATAGTAATAAAGTTCAGTGCTTCTGACCATGTGCAGAGGACATCCCTGTTGTATTATTTGCATACAGCTTTGGGACTAAGAGGAATAGCAAATGTGTGTGGTTAGGGTGATGTAGCATTGGGTACATTTCATTTAATATGGCTTTGATGATTTTATGGGTAGTCCTCCTGTATTAATTACGATATTAACTTTGTTCTATTCTATCACAAAGTGCTGGGAAAATTCTGCATATTGAAAAGTTTGGTGATATACCTGTATATATCTGTGTGTTTATTAAATTTGTATGGCTGGCCATCTCAATGCATGACTCCAGGCTGCTAACGATTCAAAACAAAATAAAAATGATATGGTAAAAGTAAATAAAATGACATAAAACAGCAGCTGGGGAGCAGCACATAACAAATACCTACAATTGCGACAGCCAAACGGGCTGTACCAGTAGCAGAAATGGAGTTAGAAGGACTAGATGTATGCTTTTTGATGTGTGCGACGTTTAGATACAAACGAAAAGAGAGACTCCAGCAACGCCAGAATCTAGAGCCTGTACGAAATACTTGGGTAACATTTAAAGCAAATATTTAAAGAGCTACCGTAGGTAATTGAGGAAAATTACATCAAATTAGTTTACGTTAAAACTAAAGGTAAGAACTGACTGGTGGTGCAAACTTTGGATCAGAAACTTGGGGCAGAGTTATTTTTAAAGCACGGTCCGATGGCCTGTTACCGGGGCTGCAAATTTGGCTAAATGGTCTTCGAGGTCCTTCCCAGTCAATGTAGAAATGTGGGGGTGGCCTGAACGGCAGCCTTTCAAGTCCCCTCGCATCTCCTGTTTAATTTGTCCCAGGCAGTGTCTGCCTCAGTGTTTCCGTCTGTAAAATGGGCACACTTGTGATCTAATAGCCAGGAGGTCATCAGTTAGGCAGAGTGCCACTTACCTGTATGGCCGTTATCATTCTGAGCCGGAGCAAAAACCGCTTGCAGAGGAATGGTGTTGAATTCCCGCAGAGTGCCGTAAGTGACCTCTTCCTTATCTCCATCCAGCGTGGCCGTCAGCTGCACCGAGGACATCCCGCACTTTGGGCCTTGTATTCCGGCCGAGAACTCCTTCGCCAAGGGCCCGGCCTTCCGGGACCTTCTCCTCGCCAAGGTGATCAACGCAGAAAATGCAGCCGAGCGCTCAGGCAAGTTCCACGCCATGGCCACCCGGACGCGCCAGGAGTACCTACGCGACCTGGCCCTCAACCACGTCACCACCAGCACATTGGAGGCGTCCACCTCCCGCCGGCCCCTGATCACCTTGCCGGCGGCCAAGAAGCGCGAAAAGTCCAAGGTTCCCAAGGGGGCAGAGGCCCACAGCGCAGGCGCTTTGGTGTGGGGCGTGTGGGCCCGGGACGGGAGCAGAGAACCCGGCAGCAAGGCTCTGGAGCTCCGGTGCCTGCTGGGCATCTCGTCGGAGTTTCTAGTCCTCATTGATGCCCACGAGAAGAGAGTGGTTTTTAACTGTTCGTGCCGGGACATCCTAGCGTGGACTTTTTCTGAGACTTGCACGTTGGACCTTTATTACGAGACCGGGGATTACATTTGCATGCGTGTGGACGAGGGCCAGGCATCCGACATTCGTGATATCGTCCACCGGCTTCAAGTAGGATTTTGCCCACTTTTTCCCCTTTCCAGGACTCGTATTCTGAGTGTGAGAGTGCAAAATGTTGCTCCTTCTGGAATTTTAGACACGGGCGGGCTTACCTTCTTCCTGTTGGGAGGGCGCTGCACTCTCCACATGTTCAGAAGTGACCTGGTGTTTATTATGACTTAGAAAGCTTTAATTTCTCTTTAACTTGGGGGTGCCAAATTCATAGGACCAGCAGCTTGTCTGACCCAGGAGGAGAATCATGGACTCTGTGCATGCTAAACAACCCAGAATCTCTAGATGAGAGCGATTTTTCTCCCCTGTCTATCAGCTTCTGAATTATGTGTTTCACCTGGGCTGTATTTCCAGACTGGAAAGTCTTCTGCTGTTCTGGATAGTTGATTTTAGAAGGCAACAAAACCTAGCTGTCCTCGGGTGGGTTTAAAAGCCAAGCAGGGCTGGGGCCGGTTTGCGCTTGGATGGGAGCCACAAGGAGATCTTTGGGGTGGAAGTAAAGTTGGAAGTGGACAATAAACATCCCCGTAGGAGGGCAATGGCAAATCACTTCGGTATTGTTACCAGGGAAACTACAGAAACGTTTCCATGAAGTCACTAGAGATCAAGCTCAGCCCAGAGTCGTCTTTATTTTTATATTTATCTCTTTGACATTTTTGCTATTGCATTTGGTATCTGAGATAGAGCCTCTGGCAGAGAAGTCCCTTTAAAAAATGGTTAAAATGCAGGGGTTTATTTGTTGAATTTATTTTCCACCTTTGTTACATATAATCTAGCCCCGTGTTTCTCAGCCTTGGCAGCTTTAAGATGTGTGGACTTCAACTCCCAGAATTCCCCAGCCAGCATGTGGAATTCTGGGAGTTGAAGTCCGCACATCTCAAAGTTGCCAAGCTTGAGAAACACTGATCTAGCCAGTGTACGTATTTTCCCCACCACAACAACCCTGTGAAGCAGGTTGGCCTGGCAGATGAATGGCCTAAAGTCACCCCAGCAGCTTCTATGCTTAAGGGAAGATTAGAACTCAGAATCCCACTTCCCAGACCAGCACATTCACCACTGTGCCAAAGTGTCTCTCTTAAAAATTGCGGAGCGAGCGTCCTAACGGCTTTGTGCCGCCCCTGAAAATCACGTGTCTTTTTCTCCCCCCGCCCCCCACCCCGGTAGCTGGTGACCCGCGGGTGTGAGACCCGGGAACTGACCCTGTTACGGAACGGCGTGGGCCAGCTGGGCTTCCAGATGGACCACGAGGGCTTTGTGACCGAAGTGGAGCGCTTCACCTTTGCGGAGAAAGCCGGGCTCCAACCGGGGGCCCGCCTGGTGCGCGTCTGCGAGAGGCCCTTGCCCGGCCTGACCCCCTCCCAGACGGCCGAGCTCCTGCGCACGGCGAAAAAGGTCACCATCACCGTCGTTCCCCCGGATGAGAACGGAAGACCCAGGAGGTAGGCGGACCCATGCCAAACCCATACACTGGGATTCCTGTGTCCAGCCCCATGGTTGTCCTGCTCTGGCTTTCTCAATTCTGCGGGACACAATTCCTGCTAACCTCGGCCAAGACTACAAAACCCAGCCTCCCCAATTTGGACTACAATCCCCTGCCTGTAGGTGTCAGATACCTCCAGCTGGGGAAGGTTAATCTTTGCAGAATGACAAAATCTGTTTCGCAGGGACACTGGTGAGCTTCCCACGCTGATATGTCTACAACAGTGTTTCTCGACCTTTTCAACTTTAAGACGGGTGGACTTCAACTCCCAGAATTCCCTAGCCAGCTGTGCTGGCTGGGGAATTCTGGGAGTTGAAGTCCACCCGTCTTAAAGTTGAAAAGGTCGAGAAACACTGGTCTAAAATGTGCTCAGCGTTCTCATTGAATCAAATCTGGTCCACCTTGATAAGTGTGGATTTTTCCCAAAGCAATTGCTTCTGGGCTGCCATCTTGGATATCGCTGCTCCTAGCCTAATTCTAACTTCAATTTGCTGTTTTCAAATGCAGTCCGCCCCCTTGGTCAGCAGAAAGCAGGGGTATGCATTCCTGTAGAAAAGTCAAAATAAATACGTGGGTTCTGCACATCACCCAACCTTAGATCTGATAAGATTATTTGCCCATTTTGTCCAATATGCTTTGGCTGGTAGCCAATCAGAAAAGGGTTCCAAAACCTGCCTGTAGTTTTAAAGGTTATACTTGCAACCTTTTCTGGTTGCAAAGTAGACACTCTACCACTAAGCCCGGCTTCTTCCCTTAAACTGAAAATAAGTTTCCAGTCCATATGATTCTGAATAAGGAGGTGATACAAATAGGAACTCGCCTTATACTAAATCAAACTCGGTCCACCCCACTCTGCACTGTTCCTGGAAGGATCTCAGCCGCATTTCAGGCCAAAATTATTCCTTGACTTACTGGATATGTAGCTCGCTTTTCTATCCCGGCAGATCTCCAACGCAGCTAATTTGTGCATTTTTGCAGCTGGCTGATTTGCATGCTTCACCCTTAAGAGACATTCTTGCTTGGTTGAAGTGGGGGAAAAAAACGACAACTCAACACTATTGTTGAGTGATTGTTTTGATAGGACCAAGCGAAAAAGGAATTATTTTACCGAAAGAAACCCTGAAATCTAGGCCTGGAAATGTCTCACCTTAGGAAGGAGAGTTTGAAAGCACCATTTTGATGGGTCCCAAGAAAAATCTGTGGATTGGGGATTTCTGGATCTCACAAGTGGAGCGGGAGAAGCCTGCTTGCAAACGATGGGGCTTCCCTGTTGGTGAGCAGGGAGGGGGCATAGCCGAAGCGCCTCTTCAGCATCTGTCTCGAGTTCTTATTTAACCTTTAAGCCCTTTATTTGTTCATCTCTTCTAATGTCTCCATTAAAAAGGTCCAACACCAAAATAAAGAGCAGAGGTGACAAAGGGCATCCTTGTCTTGTTCCTTTTTGTATATGACATGATTCAGTTAACTCATCGTTCACGACAGTATTTGCCTTCTGAGGTGTATAAATTGACTTAACTCCCTGGATAAGGTGTTCTCCAAAGTCCATAATTTCCAAGACTTTGAACATAAAACTCCAATTCAAATTATCAAGGGCTTTTTCTGCATCTAAAAAGATAAGAGCCACCTGGCATTCGCTGGGATACTGCAGATATTCTGTAATGTCAAAATGCCTCTCACTCCCAGACTTGTCTTTCAACTGTCTTTAAGCGCTGATGCAAGTATTTTATAACCATTATTCAGCAATGGAATTGGTCTATAATGCTTAATTAATGACGATCTTGCACCCCCCATTCCTTTAACCCCTCCTGCCTTCTTTGGATAGAAGTTTCTCCGAGCTGTACCAGAAATCCCTGCAGGAGAAGCGGAAGAGCGAGCCGCCGGTCGGAGACGCAGAACTGAGCCGGCCAGGGAGCGAAGTGGTGTTCAAGCCGGCCACGCTTCAGCTGCTCCATTCGCTGTCCCTGCAGGATGGGGCCCCCCATAACTTGGCGGAAGAGAGAACCGAGTTCTTGCAGAGCCACAGCAACCAAACCCTGGCACCTTCCGACGCGTAAGGGACCCCGAAGCCTGAGCCGCGACTCATGCACCCAGCATCTCATCCCACCCCAGGGTTCCTGGGCCCTCTTCTCTCTTCCGCTCAGTGGTCGTGCGGTATTTCTGGGGCAGAAAGCACCTTTCTCGTGGCCTGGCGATTTAACCGTAGGTGGGGAGGATTTGAACTCGGCTCCGCGGGCACCCAGAACAAGGGCTCTCCAGCCAGGCAGGGAGACGTTGTGTGAAAAGTTGGATTTTTACAAGAGGGGACAGTGGGGTTAGTAGGAACATCAGAGACCATCTTAAGAAAGACTTGGATTTCGGTGCCTGGCTGATCTAGTCTGGATTTGAGAATTGCTGAGGGATGATGGGCTTGGCTAGGATTCAGGTGGACGATCTTCAGGGGACTAGACCCAGGACTAGATTAATTCGTCAAAAAGGTGAATAAATATATTAAGCAAGAAGGAATTTCAGCCCAGTTTTTCCTGCGGAGCTGTATTTTTTTCTCCCACATTATGTAGTGATGCAGTAGGATAGGTGAAATGTTTGGGCTGCTTTTGGGGGGGGCGTGTTTTCAAATACAGCTATTTTGCATCTTCTAAAGCAGAAAAAACACCTGAAATCCGCCGTTTGTGCCCATTTTCAGTCATGCAAAGCAGGGATGGGCAGTTTCCATTGTATCCTTTTCCGATTCCTGTGTGTCAGAGGATTGTAATTCTGATTCATTTGCTTCCTCCTCAAACTTTGATTTAAAAAAAAAATTCCTTATTCCTTCCCATATAACCAAAATTTCTGGTCTTTACAGGATTCCACCCAAGACTTTCTCCGTGACGTCCAGTCCTCCTCCAGATATAATCTTGGCAACCACTCCCAAAATCTTCCCAGATCGAGATCTGGTAAATGTTTCATAGAATCAGATGCCTAGAAGGACCTCAAAGGTCATCTTGTCTGACCCCGTGGGAATGCAGGAGACGTCTCCTGCAGAGGCCACCGTCTAACCCAAGAGAGTCCACCCAGACCAAAGCAGCTTATTCTACTGATAGGCAATTTGTACCATCACAAAATGTTAATACAGGTAGTCCTCACTTAACAACCATTTAACAACAGTCTGAAGTTACAACAGCCTCAGAAAGAATGCTTTGTGACCTGTACTCACACTTATGACCGTCGCAAACTGTCACACCACCCCGTGGTCACATGATCACAATTTGGGCGCTTGGCAGCCGGCTTGCATTTACAGCCAGCTACAGTGTCTCGCGGTCATTTGATTGTAATTTGCTATCTTTTTTGCCAGTTTCTGGCAAAAAAGGTCTATTGGGGAAGCTGGATTCATTTAACAACCATGGTGATTCGTTTAACAACCACTGTTAATATGGTTGTGAAATTGGGTCTGGCCATGGGGTGACTCACTTAATGACCACACTGCTTAGCAACCAATTTTCCAGTCCCTATTGTGGTTGTTAAGTGAGGACTACCTGCATACAGATGCTGGAGTGGGAGGGAGGTTTGGGAAATCTAAATCTACCTTATTACGGTTTTTTTTAACATTTTGTTTGGCAACAATGAGAATGGTCTACATGGTGTTCACAGAAGAGAGATCTGATAGATTTTTGCCCCATTTGGTATATAATCTTCCCCCCGAAAGGGATTACCGCCCAGAGCCTTTTCCGGGAAGATGGACGGTGATAAATTTGATGGATAAATAAATAAATGTTGGGAAGAAAACTTTCCATGGATCTTTGCCTCATCGCCAGCCTGCCTTGAGGCTCTCTGGGAACTCTGGAAGGTGTAGTGCCCACACATTCGGAGAGCTTCCTGGGACAGGGGATGGGGGAAAAACTTTGCAATTCCTTCCAAAGGTGAATTTCACCCTGGGCAAAAAAAATCCGCAGCCAGTTTCAGCCGCCTCTTTCTTTCTTCTCCACGGCTCTTCCAGGATCATCCAAGAGACCCAGTTGTGAACCATCACACTCCAGTCGTAGCTCAAGAGGCCAAAAGTTTTCCTTCTTCCCCCCCAGGGGAGAAGGCCTCACCTTCCTTGGAAACGAGTGACAGCAATAAGTTCTTGCCCCGGACGCTTTCCCTGCGGAATTCCATCACCAAAAGTAAGGAAGTTCCCGGTATTTGTTTTCCTGTCCAGCTGAGCACCAGGATCATAGTAGGACACAGCCAAACTGTAGGTGCACAACATGCTAAAATGTGGTTGTGAGAAGCCAGCCATTCTCCAAACTGGTCACATTGAGGATTGATCCCTTCCCCTTCGCCTTCTCTCCTTCCCTCCCTCCCTCCTTCCCTCCTTTCTTCCTTCCCCTCTCTCCTCCCTCCCCTCCCTTTCTTTTTCCTCCTTCCTTCCACATCGCAGTTATCTAGCGCAGCCACCAGCTCACTACTTCTCTGAATTCAGCAAGGTTGGGAGGAGTTAGTGCTTGGAGTGGAGACCACTAGGAGATTTTAGAACGGAAGGTGGCAAGGTCCACTGTTTGGCAAATCGGTCCAGGAAGTGTGACTACACTTTACATACATTATATAACGCATACGTAGGCTGCATAAAATTTACATGAACTTTATGTGATCTTTTAATGCAAAAATTAAGCCAGATTTGGCTTTTACAGACCGGACGCCCCCCCCATCCCCAATTTGGTCCATTCAAGCAGATTTTACTGTAAATTAAATATAAGCGATATTCTTTCTTTTCTGCCATAAAACAACCAATATAGTAATATAGAGGCCTTCGAGTTTCTGCTTCTGCCTAGTTCTGGAATGCGACTTTCTGTGCTCGAAGAATAGAGATTTATAGCCGGGCCTGACAGCAAACTAACAGGAAGTGAAACAAGGGGGAAAAGTCAGGCGGGGTGAAGGTGTTTCTGTCCTCTCCCCCACAGTCCTCTCTGAAGCTGGGGAGTCCCTGGAAGACGAATGGGACTCCATCGCCAATCTGGCCTTGGCTTGTAATAGCATCCTGGAAGCGCTCTCCCGGGAAGGTGAGTTGGGCCCAGGGGCTGGGCTGCTCCTCGGATCATCTCAGGCCAGGCGGCTGCAGGGTGGATTCCTGGGGGTTGAGGATCCTGCATCTGCCCACTTGGAGTGGTCCAGGCCGCCTTAATCCAGCTTCCATTTCTTGGCCCTTCGCCCTAGTGTTTCCTGCTCTGACCGGCAGCAGCATTTCTCGCGCAGCCTTGGGAAAAAGACCTTTTCAGTCCGAGAGAATATCTGTAGCTCCAGGTTAAACTGTTGGGTTCTCGGCTCCCTCTGAGCTGTTTTCCTGCAGAGTTTTCATCACCCACCTGGGTAGCCTCACGGCCCTTCATTGGCACAGCTCATAACTTTTTCACTGCCTCATTCCCACCCGGAAACACCAAGATTGGCGTTTAGGCTGCTGTTGCTTGTCAGGGCTGCTGGGAGAGGGCTCGTTTCCCTGATAACCGGCAACCTCACCGGTGCCATCTTTTCCCGTCTTCAGGCCAGCACATCCTGGAGACTCAAGAAGCCTGCACCGCAGCCCAGAGATGCGCCAATCAGCCCCAAGCCATTGACGAGTAAGAATGGAGTCTGTCTGTCTGTCTGTCTGCATGTTTCTGAAGGTTGAGATACAACAGGGAGAATTAAAGGTGGGGGGAGATCTTGCCCTCCCCTCTTCCCATGCACTGCCCAGAAGGTGCCCCAAATCTCTCCTTTACCCCTTGCAAATGGCTACGCGGTGATATTCAGCGGCCGGTGCCAAGCTAGATGTTTGTAATGGCGGCTGCTAGGGATGCGCTTGCCCAAAATGACAGCCGTGGTGAGCACCACCAGGGACAGACGCACTCTTTGCCACGCAGCAAAACTGGGGAAGTTGCTTTCTTGCTGTTCCCTTCAGGAAGTTCCCTCTTAAAATGAAGTTTCCTTTGAGTCAGGCTCTTTGTAACTTTATCCATGTCGTTTTCTTAGCAAGGGAACTGAATTGGCTTGCCTTTGCCTTTTTTCCCAGAAGAGATTACTGGGTGGTCTCCCATCCAAGTAGTAACCCAACCTGACCCTGTCCAACTTTTAAGCGCTGCCACCTAGTGGAGTCTGGGCAGAGGTGCTCATTTCCAAACCTAACCCTGGATCGCAGCCGGTTTATTTTCAGTGTGCAGCCCCATGTAGAGCCCTAAGCATTCTGGGGAAAAAAATTGGGCCAGAAATAAGTGTTTTGGTTTGCAATTTTTTTTTATGACCACGTGGACCAGAACTGGGTAATAAAGTGTATCTAAAGGCTTGCCACTGGTGGGAAGATGCATTTCCTGGAGCATGCATGTTCGTGCACGTATTGATTTACTCACAAATTAATGTGCTGTCCCCGTCTCCGGTTCCCCCTTCCTTGCCAAACCATTTCAGGTCTCAGCATGCTCTCAGCCTGGCTGACAAAGTTTTGTGCTTGGAACTAAAACTCAAGGAGCTTCAGGAAGACCTTCAGAAGGTGAGGAAGAAAAAGGCAGGCGGGGAAGGGAAGCCCCCCCGCCCCAAAATCACAGGGGGCCGGGTCTCAAAAGATGAGACTCAGATGCGTGTCTTGGGGGGGAATGAGTAAAGGAAGCAGAGCACAGTCACGCTTCTGCAAGAGGAGGCATTATCAGTTCATCTGGGAATGCAAAACCTTTTCTGCTTTTTCGGCGTGGCGGTCCAATCAGGTGTGATGGGGACACATTTTTGCATTCAGAGATGTGACATAAAGTGCACCGTTGCATTTAATAGGACCAGGAGTAAGAGCTGTAATTTTATTTCTCTTGCGCAGTTTGAAATAATAAAATGCAGCGTCTAGAAATTAATACCCGGACACACTCTGGCCCAATTAGAGCCAGTTTGGGGTACCGGTCAGGGCACCAGGCTAGAAACGTGAGTGCCAGCCTCGCCCTGGGTGACTTTGGGCCTGCCCAGGAAGGAGGCGGCCAGGCAAATCCAAACCACTTCCAAAAATCTTGCCAAGAAAATTGCAGGGACTCATCCAGGCAGTTGCCAGCAGCCAAGTTATGCTGAAGGAGCCATAACATCTGCGACCACTGTTGAGTCGTTCAACAACGTGCAGCACACCCATCCGCGTGAAAAAGCCAGTGCTGCTAATTGTGGAAAACTTCCCCCCTCCCTTGCAAATACCTTTTTGCAAATCGCCCCCGAGCGAGGTTTCCTCTCCTGACGGCTCTGCAGCCCACCCACGCGCAGACACGTCACCCGGGTCAGTGCTGGGACATATTTCCTGGGCACCAGCGCCTCACCCTGTCTGGTTCTCTCCCCTTTAAATCGAGGCGTGTTTTGTTTATCTTTGAATCATACGGGGAGAAGTTTTTTCCCTGAGGGGATGTGAACTCCCCCGGCCTGGCGGGATGGTTGGGGCCCTGCCCACAAAGCCAGGTGCTGTCTTCTCACGCCTCCCCTTTGCTGCAGTCGATCAGCAGAGCCCAAATGGAAAAGGGGGGTGGGTCAGGCCAGCTCTCCCATTCCTCCTCTTCCTCCTCCTCCTCCCTTTCCAGCTCCACCACTATTGTTTATTTGTTCAGTCGCTTCCGACTCTTCGTGACTTCATGGACCAGCCCACACCAGAGCGTCCTGTCAGTCGTCAACACCCCCAGCTCCCCCAGGGACGAGTCCGTCACCTCTAGAATATCATCCATCCACCTTGCCCTTGGTCGGCCCCTCTTCCTTTTGCCCTCCACTCTCCCCAGCATCAGCATCTTCTCCAGGGTGTCCTGTCTTCTCATGATGTGGCCAAAGTATTTCAGTTTTGCCTTTAATATCATTCCCTCCAGTGAGTAGTCTGGCTTTATTTCCTGGAGGATGGACTGGTTGGATCTTCTTGCAGTCCAAGGCACTCTCAGAATTTTCCTCCAACACCACAGTTCAAAAGCATCGATCTTCCTTCGCTCAGCCTTCCTTATGGTCCAGCTCTCGCAGCCGTATGTTACTACGGGGAACACCATTGCTTTGACTATGTTAACTTTGTTGTCAGTGTGATGTCTCTGCTCTTAACTATTTTATCGAGATTTGTCATTGCTCTTCTCCCAAGGATTAAACGTCTTCTGATTTCCTGACTGCAGTCAGCATCTGCAGTAATCTTCGCACCTAGAAATACAAAGTCTTTCACTGCTTCTACATTTTCTCCCTCTATTTGCCAGTTATCAATCAAGCTGGTTGCCATAATCTTGGTTTTTTTGAGGTTTAGCTGCAAGCCAGCTTTTGCACTTTCTTCTTTCACCTTCATCATAAGGCTCCTCAGTTCCTCTTCACTTTCAGCCATCAAAGTGGTATCATCTGCATATCTGAGATTGTTAATGTTTCTTCCAAAGATTTTAACTCCAGCCTTGGATTCCTCAAGCCCAGCATGTCGCATGATGTGTTCTGCGTACAAGTTGAATAGGTAGGGTGAGAGTAGACAGCCCTGCCGTACTCCTTTCCCAATCGGAAACCCGTCCGTTGTTCCGTGGTCTGTTCTTACTGTTGCTACTTGGTCGTTATACAGATTCTTCAGGAGGCAGACAAGATGACTTGGTATCCCCATACCACCAAGAACTTGCCACAGTTTGTTATGGTCCACACAGTTAAAGGCTTTAGAATAGTCAATAAAACAGAAATAGATGTTTTTCTGAAACTCCCTGGCTTTTTCCATTATCCAGCGGATATTGGCAATTTGGTCTCTAGTTCCTCTGCCTTTTCTAAACCCAGCTTGTACATCTGGCAATTCTCGCTCCATGAATTGCTGAAGTCCACCTTGCAGGATCTTGAGCATTACCTTACTGGCATGTGAAATGAGTGCCACTGTTCGATAGTTTGAACATTCTTTCGTGTTTCCCTTTTTTGGTATGGGGATATAAGTTGATTTTTTCCAGTCTGATGGCCATTCTTGTGTTTTCCAAATTTGCTGGCATATAGCATGCATTACCTTGACAGCATCATCTTGCAAGATTTTGAACAGTTCAGCTGGGATGCCGTCGTCTCCTGCTGCCTTGTTATTGGCAATGCTTCTTAAGGCCCACTCAACCTCACTCTTCAGGATGTCTGGCTCTAGCTCCCTGACCACACCGTCAAAGCTATCCCCGATATTGTTATCCTTCCTATACAGGTCTTCTGTATATTCTTGCCACCTTTTCTTGATCTCTTCTTCTTCTGTTAGGTCCTTGCCATCTTTGTTTTTGATCATACCCATTTTGGCCTGGAATTTACCTCCGATGTTTCTAATTTTCTGGAAGAGGTCTCTTGTCCTTCCTATTCTATTGTCTTCTTCCACTTCCACGCATTGCTTGTACTGATCCATTTAGTTTTCACGGCAAGAATACTGGGGTGGGTTGCCATTCCCTTCGCCGGGGATCGCATTTAGTCTGACCTCTCTGTCACGACCTTCCCGTCTTGGGTGGCCCTTCACGGTTTAGCTCATGGCATCATTGAGGTGCTCAAGCTCCAGCACCACAACAAGGTAACGATCCTTTGCTGAAGTCCACCACTATTACTATGACTATTATTCCCCCCACACCAAGAAACACAGGACAAATTTTGATGGCTTTCTTTAAGGGATGTTCCCCCCCTTTTTTTTTCCCACCAGTGGAGTGTTTCTTTTCTTCCCCCTTCTGAGTTCGCTGCCAAGTGGGTCCTAAGAATTGGCAAATGACTGTATTGTTTTTTCTTTCCCAATGTGCCGTCTTAGGGCAAAGTTCTCCAACCTTGTTCCACTTGTCCCTTCTTAGGGCATCTCCTCAGGACTGCAGTCCAGCACGCCTTGAAGGTGTTGTTTCTTAGTGAGATTGGGCCAGATATGCAGCCATGGGGAAATGGGCCCCCCAGATGTTGTGGGACTACAACATCCATGGCCCTGAGCCAGCAAGGCTGCCATAGGGCAGACAAGCATGATTTGGAGATGTATTTTCTTAATGAGTCTTGCGCAGATATGCAGAGATGGGGAAATGGGCCCTTTGGATGTTACGGGACTGCAAATGAGGGGAGTGCATTGGGACTACAATTCCCAGGGTCCCCCACCAGCAGGGCATATGCCTGAGGCTTCTGAGAACCACAGCCTGCATGCATCTGGGGTGTGCCAGGCTGACGAAAGCTGAGCTATGGGGCAGACCCCTCTCCCTTCCGATAGATCAGTATTTCCCAAGCTGAGTCGCTTTCAGATGCGTGACTTCAACTCCCAGAGTTCTCAGCAACAGCCATGGGGCCCAAGGAGTGCTGGGAGTTGAAGTCCGTGCATCTGGAAGTGGCCCAGATTGGCAAACGTTGCTTTAGGGGCCCTGCAAAACTCATCCTTTTCGTAAAAGGCTCCTTGTTCACATCATCTCAAGCTTTTAACCCAGTTTCAGGATAAAACACTTTCCAGTCCCTTCTGCTGTTAAGCCCAGTGCCCGTTTTAGACTGTCAGTTCTCTGGGCAGAGGCTTTGTGCCCTGCAAAGGGTTGTGCATCTCAGTGGCACTCCACAACCATCTGTGCCATCACCCTGATCGGCTTGCATTTGCGTGGGTGAAGTGAGCCCGGGGGAGCTTAAAACAGCTACATGGAAGAATCTCTCTCTACCTGCATTGATATTTGGAAGTGAGAGTCGGGAAGTCAGGAAAGTTGTAAGCGTAACTTGAATCTTGTGGGAATGAGTTACATAAGACGTTAGTGCAAAAATAGATGGGAGCCTGATATGAATGTGGCCCAAAGGCAAGATGAGTAACCCATTCAAGAGAAACACGTTGAAGGGGTTGGAACAGTGTTTCTCAACCTTGGCAGCTTTAAGACGTGTGGACTTCAACCCCCAGAATTCCCCAGCTAGCCATATAAAGCAGCATATGGACATACAGGTAGTCCTCAACTTAGATCACAATTGGGACTGGAACTTCTGTCGCTAAGCGAGGTGGTTGTTAAGTGAGTCAAGTCTGATTTTATGACCTTTCTTTTTGCTATGCCAGTTAAACGAGTCACTGCAGTCGTTAAGTGAATCATGTGGTCGTTAAGGGAATCCGGCTTCCGTTGACTTTGTTAGTCGGAAGCTGGCTGGGAAGGTTGCAAATGGCAATCATGTGACCCTGGGACGCTGCAACCGTTGTAAATACATGCCGGTCACCAAGCGCCTGAGTTTTGATCACGTGACCACAGGGATGCTGTGATGGTTGTAACTGTGAGGATCAGTTGTAACTCTTTTTTCAGCACCGTTGTAACCTCGAACAGTCACTAAATGAATGGTTGAAAGTCAAGGACTACCTGCAATGGTTTGCAAGGACAGAACAGGATGGAGGAGTACAGGAATGGAGTTGGTGTAAACTGGTTTTAGCTCCGCTTCCTTTTATTTTATTTTATTTATTATTTTATTTCATTTTATTGTTTAAATCTCAGCCCTTTAATTGCTTTGGCTGATTATTTTGAACCACTTTTCGCAGATTTGCAGAACGTTGCTTGACCCTGAAAGGGAATTACATGGATGTAACACACCTGATAAAGTTTCGGGAAGTCACAATTGCTTGTTTTTGCCAGCTTCTGCCTTAATCAGACATGGTTTCAGCGGCTGCAGCTGTCTTCATCTGTCCTTAGTTCTTCTGCCTTTACTAGCTGGTTCGATACATACATCTGGTCCACCCTCCCACCTCCGTTGGAGCTGACGGGGTGGCGGCCAGCCAGCGGGTGACTGTCCCGAAGAATGGAAAATATTTGAACAGAAACAAAACCGAAAACATACCATTGCAGAAGGAGGAAACAAGCAGTGACCGCGATCTGATTTCAGATACCAAAAGAGCCAAGCGAAAACCAGAAATATGTAATCAAAAAATCAGATAGATGAGCAGCCACCAGGAAATAAGGTTGTTTTCGTTTTGGACGAGAAGGCCGAGAGAGAGAGAGAGAGAGAGCAGGGCGCGGCATGAGAAAGAAGCCTGTAATTTATCCATTCCCACCCCATCAATATTAAATTGTGCAGTTCAGCCTTTGCCGATGATCTTTGGGGGGGGTGTTAAGTAACGGATCCTTTCCTGATGATGCCATTAAGACTAGGCAGGGTCACATCGCAGGCATATTAAATCACAACAACGAAGTTACCGCTGCTGCTAATTTGTTTTGCATGCAGTGTGCAGACAGTAAGTCTATATTTTCTTTGTACTGGGCATTATTTTCTTGAATTGTCTGTGGTTTATTCCCTGTTGGGGTTCTCGGGGCAGAGTGGGGTACAGGTAGCATAAAACCATTGGAACAGGGACCTTGCTGAATATCAGCAGCTTCCGGTAGATGAAAGGAAGAAGCTTCTCCCCATCTTGCTGGGTAGAGTCCTCGGGACCCCAAAACTGAATCGAAATTTTGTGAAATCGGAGATTCTCAAACTCTTGTGGCCCTGCAGCGTTTCACAAGATTTTGGTACTTTCCCATGAGGTTTCACAAGAATTCAGGCAGAGAGAGAGAGAGAGAGAGACACACACACACACAAGAATTCAGGCAGAGACACACACACACACACACACACACACACACACACAAGAATTCAGGCAGAGACACACACACACACAAGAATTCAGGCAGAGACACACACACACACACACAAGAATTCAGGCAGAGACACACACACACACACACAAGAATTCAGGCAGAGACACACACACACACACACAAGAATTCAGGCAAACACACACACACACACACACACACACACCTCTCCCTCCCTCTGTGTATTTCCCATGCATCTTTTCTGTCTGCTGACCATAAGGATATATCAAAGTTACATATTTTCTTGCAATCTGTTACCACATGGCAAAACGACAAAATCAGCATAGACTGGACAATGTTAACGTATTTGATCTTGATCCACATAATATGTGAGTCCGCACTTGGTAATCAGAGCCATATTTTTTAACACTTCTGTGCCTGCAGGGCGTAGTATACCTGTATATCTATCTACCATTCATGGTTTTGGTGCCACGCAGTTCCCTCTCTGACTTGTGACCCTTGCAAACAACTCTTTCAGAGAAGCGTGCCCATTATTTTATAGACCATGTTTTCAGCCCAAAGGGAATCCGTTATCTTAAAAAAGTACAGCTCCTTCCTTTTCTTAAATATTTCCCATGACGATGATTCTCATAGTGGCCGGCTGTTCTGCTCTTGCACACAGCCTGCACTATTCAGAGATTGCTACTCATGTCTAGTTAAAATCAGCTTCTAGCTATTTCCATCTTCTTAGATTGGGAGAAAATAATTCGTTCCAACTTTTTCTCTGACACCTTTCGAATGCAAAAGTCCCCCTTAATTTTCTCTCCTTTCAGCTAAATGTCAGGCCCCTCAGAGCAGCTCAGCTGCAAGAAGACAGGTTTCTTGCAGATTAATTGTATGTAGGTTTATAGGTAGTCCTCACTTAATGACCATTTGTTTAGTGACAGTTCAGACTTACAACGGTGCTGAAAAAACTGACTTACAATTGGTGCTCACACTTAAGACCATTTCAGGGTCCCCACAGTTACATGATCACAATTTGGGCACTTGGCAACCAGTTCACATTTTTGACCATCGCAGCATCCCATGGTCACGTGATCACCATTTTCTACTTTCCTGGCTGGCTTCTGGCAAGCAAAATCAATGGGAACCGCATGATTTGCTGAACAACCATGTGGTTCTGCTGCAAAAAAGGTCATAAAATTGGGTCAGATTTGCTTAATGACTGCTTTGCTTAGCAACCAAAATTCTGGTCTCAGTTGGGGTCGTTAAGCAAGGACTACCTGTATGAGAAGAGTTAGTGCCCAGAATTTTGGAAACTGTACCTTGGCTCAGTCGGGAATCTTAACCCCATTGCCTTTGATCTCTTCCTCGCTGTGTCTTGGTGTCGTGGGGAGAAGGGCGATTGCTTTGTGGGTGAGGCAGAAACACCCAGTAGTCAAGAATAGACATAGCTCAGGGCTGAGCTGTTGCGTACGTGGGCTTTCTCTGAGCATGGTGGTTTTCCTGCAGACGTTTCGTTACCAGGCTAGATAGCAACCACCCAGGGTTGCTTGGAGTTGGGTGGCATCGCATTTAAATATATATTTATATTTATATTTACATGGAATTTTTATTATTTATTATATTTAATTATTTATGGAATCACCAAGGGTCAGGTACGACTGAATGGATAATTCAATTTGATATTTATATTTGTGTGTGTGTGTGTGTGTGTGATACATATATATGGTTTCCCTGCAGACGTTTTGCTCCCAGGCTAGGTGACAGCATCAGTGCATCGGAGAAAGGAGTGTGTTGACTGTTCGTAGAGAGTGGCTGGCCTGCCAGTCTTGGCTCTACCTTCCTTGGTTCAAGGAGGGAAATGCACCCCGGCCAAGACTGGGACTCCATAGAAACAACCAGCAAACTCCTCCTTCTCAGGCACTGAAAAAAATATATATATATATACTTATGGAGTCCCAGTCTTGGCCAGGGTGCATTTCCCTCCTTGAACCAAGGAAGGTAGAGCCAAGACTGGCAGGCCAGCCACTCTCTACGAACAGTCAACACACTCCTTTCTCCGATGCACTGATGCTGTCACCTAGCCTGGGAGCGAAACATCTGCAGGAAACCACCCAAGCTCAGAGAACTCCAAGGATCCCCCCCCCCAAATGCCCACCTGTCCTTGTTCTGCAAGCTTTCGGAGACGTCCATTTTCATTCCGAGGGTCCCGGTGCCATCAGACGTGCACAGTACTTTCAGCTGTTCCTCTTGGGCCCCGTGTCACCCAACAAGCACACCTCAGTTTGCACACAGTGGGTCCGAAACAAGACTCCAGAGAGGTGAAGTCCACACCTCTTCGAGCATGGCTGGCTGGGGAATTCTGGGAGTTGAAGTCCACCCGTCTTAAAGTGGCCAAGGTTGAGAAACCCTGCTTGACACTTTAAATTTAATGAAACCTGGCATTAGCTCCAGTTTTGGGCTTTGTGGCTTTCCCCGTGAGGACAGCTTGGCGATCTCGCCATTCGGCGAGGACTTGGCTGACGCAGGCGGGATTTGAACAAATACCGTAGCCAAGTTTATCAAGGCTGGGCGGTGGGGGGCCTTCCCCACCCCATCCCCATCCTGAACTTCCTTTTTTTGTCGTCCCCCCCCCCAGGAAAAAGCTGAAAAGGCAGCTCTACAGGCCGAAATGCAGACCCTGCAACAGAACACAAAGCGGCTGAAAGAGGCGTCGGAGACGGCGGCAGCCCAGCTCAGCCAGGTCACGCAGATGCTGGGGGGAGGACCAGCTGCCCCCCACTGCCCTTGAGGGCCCCCCACGGCTGGCCACCTCCGACTGCCCCAGCCCTGGACGGCTCACCCAACTATCTCCCCAAATAGACAGAGGACGCCACCGAGACTTCAAAGAAGCTGGGTGGTTATTGGTCGTTTCCAATAACCGAATCCTTGCATCCGCCTGGAAGTTCAGCTCTCCCCATTTGTCGTGGGGGGGCTGCCTCCTTCCAGAAGATGGGGGGGGGGGTATTTGGATTGGAAAAGACCCACGTGGCTGATAAGCTCTTAGGTATGACTCTTCGCTGTCCGGACCAGACTCTCTCCCTTTCTCCCTCCAGATGTCTCCCCATTTCAGTATCCTCAAAGGGCAGCTGGTTTGGCCCATCCTGTTTCGGCTGGGCGCTAACTTGGGATTCTGGCTCTGAGCCCCCAACCCTCCCTGCTGTTGCGTTGAGGCTCTGACCTCGCGCCCGGGTCCGTTCCTGGAATTTGCGAAGCAGTTTGGGCCACGGACTTTTTGCACTGCTCTCCACCCAGCCCTGGCATCCATGGCATCAGCCCAGACGGGGTAAATCAATAAAAAGGCAATAATTGCGAATGGCTTCCAAGACGGGGGCACGTGGGATGCATCTCCTGCTGGTTGTTTTATCAGGGTCTTGGTGGAAGCTGGACAAGCTGACAAGCCTCTTGGCGTTTTATCTTCCTCTTTCCCTTACCGCACTGTCTTGGGTGGCACAGCGTGCTTCCAGCCCAACTTACTGTGAATTTTTTTGAAAGCTGTGATAGGACTGCCCCCCTCCCCCAAATCTCCTGAGCTGCCCTGTCTGGTCCTTCCTTTCACCTGTACATGTAACCCATAGACTGCTCCTAGGGTGGGGTGGGGTCACAGCGTCTCGTCTGCCATTTATCTCGTCGTCCTAGCATCTCCCCCACCCCAAAATGGTGCTATCCATGAATTGTTTCTCCATTTCTCTTTCTTCACCTCCTGCCCCAGCTGGGACAAGGGGCATTTTCTGGAGCTCTTCTGCGTGTCTGTATTCTGTAGCCTGTTCTTCCTTCCTTCCTTCCTTCCTTCCTTCCTTCCTTCCTTCCTTCCTTCCTTCCTTCCTTCCTTCCCCCCTCCTTCCTTTCTGTGCCTCTTATTTATTCTCTTCTTCCTCCCTTTCCTTCCCTTCATTTTCTCATCCTTCCTTTCCTCCCTCCCTCCCTCTTTTCTGTGCCTCTTATTTATTCTCTTCTCCTTCCTCCCCTCCCCTCCCCTCCCCTTCCCTTCATTTTCTCCTTCCTTCCTTCCCTCCCTCCCTCCCCCTCTCCTTTCTGTGCCTCTTATTTATTCTCTTCCCCTCCCCTCCCCAACCATAGTTAAGGGAGACGTGAATATTTTTTTCCAGCCTTTGGGCTGTATTGGAACTGAATGTACAGACTGACTGGTTTCCCCTCTTTGTGCAATAAAGTCTTCCTCTGCAGCTCCGCTTGGGGCTCTCTCGTCATCTTTGAGAGTGCCCTGGGATTGGGGAAGGGGCATGGGGGGGAGGAGAAGACCAGGATGAATCCACAGCTCCTAAGAGTTGACACTCCAGGGCAGTCTCTCTCAGCCTTGGCCTCTTTAAGATGGGTAGACTTCAACTCCCAGGATTCCCCATGGCTGACTGGGGAATCCTGGGAGTTGAAGTCTACCCATCTTAAAGAGGCCAAGGCTGAGAGAGACACTGCTCTAGGGCTTCCAACTGGGAAGATGATGGGCCCCATCCCTCGCCTGCTGGGTATCCCCCCCTCCCTTTGGGGTTGGGCCTGTTACCCCTCCTCAGCCCCCATCCCCATCCCAATATCCCAGCTTCGGCACCACCCCTGGGATTGTGCTTCCCAGTGCCCCACGGCAGCCACTTCCTTGGCTAGTCCAGGCTTGCTTTGGAAAGAAGTGTACTTAGCGGTTGGGTTCGGCCATGCAATTAAGCGGGCTAAACCTCCGATTTGGCTGGGAGGGTTGCGCACCAACTCCCTTCCCTTCCCTTCCCTTCGGCCTTCCCGGGCCAGGACCCCCGCCCCGTTCCCCAGCTGAGAAGAGCCTGCTGTGGGCCCCTTCGTGCGTGCGCACTCCCTCCCCACCCCCCCGGGTTGAATCCACCATCTTCCTGCTCCGATTTCTAACGGTCAGACATCCACCCCCCCCTTCTGCGGAGGGCAGGGTGCAACGTGTCCCTCGTCCACGGAGACAACAGCTTTCGTGCACTCGCTTGGTGGACATTTCCACAAGTTGGGGTGGTTAGCAAAACGTCTGTGTGTATTCGATAGGCAGCAAGCTGTTCTGGTTGCTTTTTTTTAATTTATCGACCGCTCTTCCGTCATTTAGGAGAATGGTTTCCTGTGTCAAGATCCTGTTATTTTTCAGTTGTGGTGAATAGCGCTTCTGAAAACCCCCTATTTTGCAGACAGGAGCATCCAGATCTGGGCATGACATAAGCCTCTTTTGTTTTCCAGCTTGGCAATAGTTTAAAAAACCTTGTGCTGCTTTTCTGCTGAAGACGCCCACCCTGGACTGATTGAAATTGCTATCCTCTTTCAGGCGTTCCTACTGACCAGGAAATCAGCACAGATCGGAGAGGGGGAGGGAGCGAGGTTTGTGGTTTGGGATGTGTGCCCATCTGTGGCTGGATTTCTCGATTTGCTAAACCAAAACACCATCCTGAAAAAGCACACCTTGTTGGAGCCTGCTTGCTTGCTTCTCCCTCCCTCCCTCTTTCTTCATCCCTCTCCTTCCTTCCGTCCTTCCTTCCTTCCTCTCCCTCCCTCCCTCCTCTCCCTTCCCTCTCTCCTTCCTTACTCTTCCCTCTCCTTCCTTTCTTCTTCTTCATCCCTCTCCTTCCTTCTTTCCTCCCTCCTTCCTTCCCTTTCGCCTTCCTTACTCTTCCTTCTCCTTCCTTCCTTCTTCTCCCTCCCTCCCTCCCTCCCTCTCCTCCTATCCTCCCTTCCTCTCACTCTCTCCCTCCCTTCCTCTCCTCCTTCCTTCCTTCCTTCTCCCTCCCTCCCTCCCTCCCTTCCTCCTTCCCTCCTTCCTCCCCTTCCCTTTCTCCTTCTTCCCTTCCTTCCCTTTCCTAGTTCTTCCACCCACCCGTATTTAGTCCATGCTGTAATCATGTCTGACCATGGCAGGGCTCTCGCTACAGAAAATGCATCTGAAAAGGGGGGTTCTTCTGGACAGGCGGAGTGCTATGTCTTTGAGTGTGCCAGCTCAGGCTTCCAAGAAATGCTCTGCTTTTGTAGCAGAAGGGGGCAGGGGGGGCAGCCTGCTGTTTCTGTTGCTGTGCAACCCCAGGATTGCCCTGTCACCATTTGGCAGAGCAAGTCTTCCCAGGTTTTTGTTTTAACCCCCCCCTCCCCCAAGTGTATTAGGCCTCAGTCTTAAAAGCACTTTTGCTTTAAAGCTAAACAAAACGTGACCCTTAAAAGTGAGGGGGAAAGTGAAAAGGCCCGAAATATTCAGCCCCAGCCTCTGCGGAGATATTGCTGCGAACAGCTCTTGCTGTCTTGGGAGCTGAACAGCAATGAAAAAGAGCCGTGCCCGCCCCCAACCGTCCGGATAACATTTGCTGGGCCCTTTTTTAAAATGTTAAAATTCACCAGCTGAAACCTGGCATTAAAGACATAGACGTAGAACTGAATGTTGTAGCGAGAAATACATCTGCTGCACCAGAAAGGAATCTCAACAGTTCCCCAATTTTTAGCAGTATAATTTTGTGAAGGCGGTTGGAAAAGAACTGTGCTAGTGGCATTGCTTGATCATAGATGTTTGAAGCCCCCCTCCCTTTTTTCCCCTCTCTCTCTCCTTCTTCTGCACCAGCACTGCTTGCTTTGATTTTGATTTGCCAGATTAGAGGAAAAAGTTTAATACCAAGCCCTGAAAGTTTTCCACATGAAATCAAGAGCAACTCTGAGCATGTGCAAAGGGATTTTCCCTCCCTCCCTCCTCCCCATCAGCAAACTGGCACCTGGTTTGAGAAACGTTGCCAAATAATTTGGCAGAGAACTTCCTTTTTTTATTCTATTTCATTTTTACTTTGACTGTTCTGAAAATACATCTAACTTCTGTGAGATAGGAAAATATTCAGCGGGGCCTTAAAAGACAGCAAGCAAAGGTAAGATCTGCCCGCAGCAAGAGAACAGACTATACCATTTCACAAAATGAAAAATTCCCTTTTTTTTTTAACAGTTCTTTCCCCTGAGCATCAACTGACCTTGCTGGATTTTAGAAAAGCTAAGGAGGACCAGGGCTGGGGAGGACTTGGATGGGGAGCCACCAGGAGATCCCAGGGCCGAAGGCATGATTGTTGGAAAAAGGATCCTAGAAGAAGGCAGTGGCAGAGCACTTTGGCGTGGTTGCCTCAAAGACTACCCAAAGGTCTTTATGAAATGACCAGGAGTTACGTTTCATTTGAGGGAGATCTTTTTTTTTTCAAAAAAAAAAAATGCCTGCCTACACATTAAAAAAAAAAGCACATTAGAGATTTACCATAGGTGGAGTAGCTTTTAAGGTGCTGCAAGATTCCCCACTTTTCTTCAGACAGGCCAGTGGAATCAATGCAACTTCCAAAGTTGGACATTTCCACTTCGAATCCCCGACTTACCTACCTCCTTTCTCACATATCTCACAGGAAAGAGACGAGAACAGTTTAGGTTTTTAAGAAGTCTTTTTACTGCCCGTTCCATCTCTGCACAAAAACTCCCCGTAAACCGTCCCAGTTTTGCAGCCCCCCGCCCCCCCAAGGGAAAGCCACACAGCCGGAAAGCTGCTTCTGAGCATTGCCACTCTTGGGCATCTGCAGGGAGCTGGTTTGGGGGTGCAGAGAAAGTATCTCTTTATCCAGAACCCCCTTCCCTGACCCCTGATGGTTTTGAGGTGGGGGATAACCCATTGTCTTTTTGTCCAGCCCCCCACCCTTGGCAAGGACCAAGATCTGTTCAACGCACATCTTTGAACAAGAGCGTCCCTCCCCTCACTCTGCAAAGGACAAAGGTGATGTTTTCTTGTCACGCACACCAGTTTGCTCTCGGCCCCGTGTGTCTGGGGCTGCGGGAAGGCAGGTGGCAGCCCGGGACATCTGGTCCTCGCCACTTCCCCAGCGAAGGTCACGGAAGGGCAGGGGGGGAAAGACTGGCCGTTGCAGGTGCAGCAGCTTCTCGCCGTTAGAGGGAAGTCTCTCCGCCAGCTGCATTTGGCAGAGCAGGTATCAACACGACTTTTTCAGCCAGGCAGCCGAGAGGGGGGCCAGGTTGCCGCGCAGGTGCTGGCTTTTGGACAGCACCGTCCCGGTGGCAGCGTGCAGGGCCAGGTGCTTACCCAGGTAGGCCCGCCGTCGGAAGCGTTTGGGGCAGTGAGGGCATCCGTAACTCCCCTCCGAATGCTCAGGGTGCAGCAGGGCACTGGAGACCCGGGCTGGCTTGGGATTCTCATTCTCCTTGGTCCCCTCTGGGTGCCCCCCGTTTCGGGGCTTGTGCCAACGCCGGTGGGAAGCCAGGTTGGCGGGGCAGCTGAAGGCTTTGCTGCACTCATGGCAGCGGTACTCAACCCGAGCAATGCGGGAGCAGCAGTGTTGTGCCAAGGCCAGCGGGCCGGGGTAGGATTCCTGGCACAGCTGGCAGATGAAGGCGCCCAGCAAAACTCGGCCGTCTTGGGCCACACTGGCCCTCTTCGTTGGCTTGGCCCCAGCACAGGCTGAACCCGAACCAGGAGACTGCAATGTGCATGCTGGTGCTGACTCTCCTGGCGCGGGGGAGCCAGAATTGAGCCCCCGGTCATGGCAGCTGGCCAGTGGAATGGCACTGATGAGGCGCAGGGGTGCCGAGCTGGGAAGCTGGGTTTCGGGCAGCCCCCCAGCCCTGGGCTGTTTTCGATGGGCCGCGGCACCCGGGAGCAAGGCTGGGAAGCGTTCTTCCGGTGGTGCCCGAATCCGGTACGAGATAGGGCCTTCTTGGTGCGTCCTCTTCACTAGGAACCCACGCGGCATTTTAAGGGGAGGCAGAAGCTCTTGACGAGCCTGTTGAAAATTAGGTTGCGCCCTGGAACTCAAGGGGGGTGCTTGGCCCCAGAGCGTGACCTGCGCCGCAGAGGCAGAGCCCCGCTCCCCCGGCCTCACTGCCAAGGTGCTTCAGTGCCTCGCACCCTGCTCCTTCCAAGGTGAGCCAGCACTCTTGCTTTGTCCAATGCCGAGAAGTGGTGGGGCTGCTCCGGCTTGCTGCTGCTGCTGCTGCTGCTGCTGCCAAGGCTGGTGTGTCCCTCCCTTCCCCTGGATGCAGCTGGCCTGTGTTGGCAGGGGCATCTGCCCCCAAATATAAAGGTCTGGGCTCCTTTTGTGCGGCCCGGAGGCCCCAGATGGCTGGTGCGGAGCAGCCAATGGGGGCCGATCTCGCTGCGTGGCTGGAAGTCCCGGGGGGGGCGGGCAGCAGATGGAGGCTCACCCTGGCGCGTGGACCCTGCCATTATGCAGATTGGGGGCACGGGATGGCACACGCCATCACAAAAGGGGGGTGGGCTGCAAGTTGATACCCCAGGGAGGCTGGGAGCATCAATGGGCCCAGGGAGGAGGAGGAAGGGGGAGACAGGACTGGGTGGGTGGGTTAACCCTTTGAGGCCCCTTCTGCAGAGGGATGCAAGAAGCAAGCCCCCTCTGACTACGTTAATCCAGCAGGTTCAAGGCGAGCAGGTGCCAGGCTGGATTAACATAGTCAGAAGGATTAATTTTATTTTGTTCTGGGTTTGGTTGTGCGAATGCAGCCCGTTTAGTCAGTCCGTGGTCCTGGGTGTTAAGCCAGCCCTGCATAGGCGCCAGTTCAGTCAACTGTTAAGTTGTGTGATGGCGCAAAGCCGACTGCTGAAGCTCCCATTTTTAATCCTCCTCCGAATAGGAGGCGGGTGGGGGGGAGGATGGGGAAAGAAGGTGTATTTTGCAACTAATTGAACTTGACTCCACTCTCTTTCTACAATACTGCTTGGCCTCACGTTGGCTTTTCAGGCGATAAAAATGCCATTATCCATATCCAGACAACGCCTTTATGAGAGTGGTAGAGAGTTTACCATACCGTATGCCTTTTGGAGATGCTGAAAACTTGACTGGGCAGGTAAAGTTAAAAATCTTCAGTTTGCAGTCAGTTGGGGAAGACATCATGGTTGCATTATGCTGTTTCCTTGGCTGCAATGTGGAAGTGGTTTTTCAGGATTTCGTCCCCCAGTTTCCTAGCCTAGCCTTACACGATCATCTCCCATCCAAGGACTAACCAGGCTTTGACCCTGCATAGGTTGAAAAGGTCATTTCAGGTCATATAGGTGTTGGAACTGAGCTGGTCACCATTAGTGAAAGATGCCTAAAATATATAGGGGGGGACCTGGGGGTGGTTGAATGTGGCTACTGTTTTTTAAAACAGCCCATTTTCTATTCAACCTGACTTGAGAAAATGTGTCTCTTTATCACTAAATTTTATTTACACGCGAACCAGCCATTATCCCTTGTTCGGCAGGCCACATTTGAGATTAAGTCACAGCTTCACGTGACACATGAACACCAGTTTAGCTCCCTCGCTCAGCCGCATCATGGTACATTGTGCTTCAGCTGAACGGGTTGTACAAACATAGCCACTGTAACTTTTGTAAACTGTGGTTTGTGGCTTTGTGGAATGGGTGAACTAAAGCAATTGTGGCTTACGCAGCAAATCGTGGCTAATGCGTTGCTGGGCCAGCCAGCCCTGGCCAAGACAATTGTGGTTATTCTGGCATCTGCTTGAAACCCCCCTGAAATGGAATCAAGGTTTACTTTGAAAGCATCGCAGAACTGAAAGCTCTCGTCTGCACTGTCTTTTTCCAGAGGCCAAATGCGGGCTGTTATTTTGCAACCGAGGCATGGAATATCTGCTCTGCATGCAAGAAATCCAAGAGGCCTGGGTGTGGAAGACAGTTGAACTTGGCATGTTCCCTATCAAAGACTCCTGAAACAAACTGGAACCTGTGCTGGCAATTCAGTGGTGAAGGAGGGGTGCTTGGCACACCCACCGAAGCCCTCCTGCTCCGACCCTCACTTATTAGGCCTGAGGCTGGTCACAAAATACAGGCTCCATCTTTGCCACCAGTATCTGGGATCAGGGAATGAGAGGCTCCAGGTTAATATGGGAGGATATCCAGAGAAACTGAAGCCTCTTTTAGAAATGAATGAAGGGCTGGAAAGAAAAGGTGTGAAATGGAGTTTTAGCCCCAGATTAAATGGCAGGCGTATTAGAGGCGGTGAGCGTGCCTTTTGTTCCTTCCCCTTAGCCCTGAATTACAGCCTGTATCTGATTTCAACAATCTCTCAGCAGCCTCGGATTTCAAACGTCTGAGATCCAGGCAGAAGGAGAAAGGAAAATCATCGGTTCAACCTGGACCCTCAGCCCGAACAAGGGTCCCTCTTTCTCCACACTGGAAGAGGCTGTGCCAAATAAAGCTCTGGGTGGCCCAGCACTCACATAGGCCATTTGTGCATGCTCAGTGGGCCTCTGTCAGGGGTTATTGGAATGTGCTCCAAGGTCTTGGCTTACTGTCTTCATGTCAGGTTCCTGAGAATCAAAAATGTGGGGAGGAAGAGGAAGGTGAAGGTGAAGGGAGAGGGAGAGGGAGAGGGAAAGGAAGGAAGAAAGAGAAAGAGAAAGAAAGGGAGGGATGGGATGGGATGGGGGAAGGAAGGAAGGAAGGAAGGAAGGAGAAGGTGAAGGAGAAAGAGAAAGAAAGAGAGAAAGAGCAAGCAAGACCTTATCTTGCTAGGAAGGAAAGCCACTCACAGTGACTCATTTCTATAAGATACTCTGATTTTTCAGTTTAGCTTTTGAATCACCTCCTCTCTGAAAATCCTCTGCGTCCATCCATCCTTGAGATCTTCTTTCCCAGCAGCTTGGAAAGGAAGGCCGCCCTCCCCAGTCCTCCATTGTCTTTGTTAAGTTTTTCATCTGGGCTCTTTGTATGAGCCGAGCCAGCGCAGTTGGTCTTGCCTCTTTGCAAAGGGGGAGTGATTCCCCTTCTCCAGCCCCTGCACTTCTTGCCCCCTGCTCCCTGGGGGTGGGGGCAGGGAAGGCCTCCTGGCGCAGTAACATTTTGCAGAATGCAGAATCCTCTCCCCCCCTCCCCGGGAAGCGAGGGAGTGTGTCTGAAAAGCAGAGACACGCGCCTTCCCTGACCTCCCGACCCCATCTCCATAAAGCTGCAAGGCTTCCTTGCAGATGCCAGACACTTAGACTCCTCCCCATGGTGCTCATTCACACACACACACACACACACACACACACTCAGGCCTGGCTGTAGTTAACCCCTTCAGCCCAGACCCTGAGACCTTGGCCTGCAACGACGGGAAGAAATCACCTGCGGAAGGATTGTGGCAAAACCTCCAGAATGCAAGAATTAGTGGTCCAAAATCCTGAATCGGCTCAGTCATTTGTCCAGAGCAGAGTTTCTCAAACTTGGCAACTTTTAAGGCATGTGGCTAGGGAATTCTGGGAATTGAAGTCCACATGCCTTAGAAGTTGCCAAGTTTGAGAAACTCTGCTCTAGAGAATTACCCAGTGACGAGATGTCCACAAATCAAACCTCCATCTGCTTTGCATCCCCGCAAGAAGTGATGACCGACCGCGTTCGTGCTGTGCAAGGAAACAACAGCTGAGTTCTCAAAGTTACTCGGAATGGAGCTTAAAGATGAATTGAATCTCCGTCATTTTATTTTAATGTTCGGATTCCTCCAATGGCAGAGGCCAGACAAAGCCATGGAGAGGCTGATCCACTCTTGAGTCTTCTCATTGGTGGCTGTTGCTATGCCTAGATGAAGTGAGGGCTATCTTGAACAAGGCCAGCTTCACTCTTTTTCTAAGCTGTACATACAGGTCGTCCTCACTTAACAACCATTCATTTAGTGATGGTTCGGACTTACAATGCTATTGGAAAAAACAACTTACGACTGGTTCTCACACTTATGACTGTCACAGCATCCCCGTGGTCATTGATCACAATTTGGGCACTTGGCAACCAGCTTGGATTTATGACCATCGCAGCATCCCATGGTCACGTGATCACCTTCCTGGCCAGCTTCTGACAAGCAAAATCAATGGGGAACCGCGTGATTCCCTTAACGACCATGTGGTTCACTTAACGCCTGCCACAAAAAGGTCGTAAAATCGGGTCAGATTCACTTAATGACCACTTTGCTTAGCAACTGAAATTCCGGTCTCAATTGTGGTCATTAAGCAACGACTACCTGTAATTATATACACCTCTTTTTTTTTCTGCTACAAAATCCTAAAATAACATCACATTTCTTCCCATGGGGAGTTCCCCAACTGATGATCTGGGTTGTGTTGCTGGTATTTTTTTCAGCAGTATTAATCCAACACTGTTCCAAATCTGGTTGCCCTGCCAAGATTGATTTATTTGGGTCGTTTATTTATGAAATGTACGGGCCACCCTAAGTTACGACTCAGCAGCTTTTACAAAAGAGGACAATCAACATGCTATAAAAGCATCGGTTGGGTGCTTGTTTCTCTTGCTGAAAATCCCAAACACGGGATTCACTTTGGTGGCAGCAAGAAACTCGATCGGGCGTTCATCCAGTCCACCATCATGCTGAGATCTCCCTGAATCCCAGACAACGCTCTGCACTCTGTTTACACTGAGCCACCGTCCAAAGGGTGAATCCAAGATCTTGTTTACTCCTCAGTTGCCCAACAGCTTGTCCCTCTGCAATGTGATCATCTGAGATTGCTGGGTTCAGTTTTCTCTGCTGGTCCGGAGGTGGTTGCCAATAGGCTATTTATTGTGGGATTGCCCAGCCTCCTTCGTTTTCATGGGCTTTTCCGACTCGACTCCGCGTTTTCCCAGCATTTGCTTCGTTCTTTTCATAGCACAGAAAGGTTTTAAGCTGGGATGGGGGAAGAGAGAATGAAAGAGCAACGAGGGGCCTTTTGGCCAGAAGGGACAGCGATTTGCAAATTTTTTGGATCAGTGAGTGCATTTGAAATTTGGAGTGGTGGCTGTGGGGGCTGTCACAAAATGGCTGCCAGAGAGAGGGTTTTAGGTCCAGAAAGGCTGTAGCAGTATCTCCATTTAGCAGAAATCAAAGTACAGGTAGTCCTCAACTTACAACCACATTTGGGACCAGAATTCTGTCGCTAAGCGAGCTGGTTGTTAAGTGAATCACGCTCAGTTACCTTTTTGCCACAGTCATTAAGTGAATCATGTGGTTGTTAAATGAATCTGCCTTCCCCCTTTGACTTTGCTTGTTAGAAGCCGGCTGGGAAGGTCGCAAATGGCAATCACGTGCAACCATTGTAAATACATGCCAGTCACCAAATGCCTGAATTCTGATCTCATGACTGCAGGGACGCTGCGACAGTCATAAGTGTGAGGACCAGTCACAAGTCACTTTTTTCAGTGCCATTGTAACTTCAAACAGTCACTAAATGAATGGTCATAAGTTGAGGACTGCCTGCAGTACAAAGTAGTTCTTTTTACTTATCCCCTTAGCATCCTGACTAGATTCTTTTTCCTAGGCAGGTGAGCACTAAGGAAGTGGAAAATCTGCAATTCCAAGTGCGGAAATTCAAGGCAACACTGTGACTTTCCTTTCTCTTGCCACACCATCCAATCCAGCCATGCCAGGGGTGTTCCAGTCCCCTCCTGGAAATAAATCTTCCAGAAACAAAAGTGTTTTTCTTCCATTGTTCTCTGGAATGGATATTCTAACCGGGTCCTTTCCAAACCAAACTTAGCCGCCCACCAGATTTTATTTTTTTAAGGTTTATGCATTGCCCAGAGCCATTCTTGGAGATAATATGAGATTAGGAACTACTGCTGTTTCCCATTTGAAAAAAAACAAAAAACAAAAAACAGACCCTATAAGGATCTTTAATACTATTAACATCCAGTAAGAGAGAAGTTTGCAGAGTCTTAAGGAAGGTGTCCAAAACTCTCCATTGCTTCCCCACCCTTTGTGGGGTGGGGGACTTTTATTCCAGACTGGAACTGAAACATTTGGCCCTTTAAGTACAGTAATAGCTGAATTACACACGCACGCACAAACACACAGCACCACCGTCAGGATCTCTCACCGTAGTCCCATCTAATTCGTATCCTGGGAGTTGTGGTTTTCCCAGCTGTAACTTACGGCTGTGAAAGCTGGTCCGTTAGAAAAGCTGAACAAAAATACCCTTTGGAATTGTGGGCTGGAGAAGCTAAACTGAGAATCCCTCCGATGGAGCATCCAATCCATCCTGGTTAAAGTACGACACAAAGCGCAAATAACGGGGCTAAAGCGTAGGTATTTTGGATGCATGGTGCAAAGGTGGTCAGAGAAGAGGTTGATGGCTGGCTGAAAAATCCAAAAAAGGCTAGGAAAAGCAAGGTGGGTTACCATGATTGCAAGCACTTCAAGAAACAGTTAAGGAAAATCTCCGTGAAATGCAGAGGAGGAAGCCACCGAAAATGTACACCAGAAGGCCTGTGGTGCTTAGGGGGGTAGTCTGCCCCCCCTCCTCTCCCCTTCTAACCTAGATAGGTCCAAACCGTTCAGGAGTTCAGTTATTGTGAAAATCTATTTGCCCATTCATTACAGGTATTTTTTAAAGTTGACCTACCTTTGAATACACACAGGCATAAAAATCAAGCTGTTACAAAATACGTTTTGGGGGGAAAGGATGGTGCAGGGAGAATCAGAAAAACATTGCAATTTTCTAAACAAAAGCTCAGGGTTTTTCTCCTGCTAAAAGGAACCCATACTTTAGTACATGTGTTTATTTTGTTCTTCTGTAAATCACAGACAAAAATAGCCACGGAAGAATCAACTGCTTTTTGTTTATATATAGTTTTATCTAATTGCAGGTCCTAAACTTCCCAGCCGGTGTGCCAGCTTTGCATTTCAGCTGTCTTTTGCTGGCTGGTTCAGACAGCATGCTAAACCAGTGTTTCTCAACCTTGGCAACTTTAAGACGTGTGTCTTTCAACTCCCAGAATTCCCATGCTGGCTGGGGAATTCTGGGAGTTGAAGGACACACGTCTTAAAATTGCCAAGGTTGAGAAACACTGCTAAACTCTAACCCCAAGACAACAAAAATTAGTTCACAGAATTTGCTGTTCCCAAAGAAACAATCATCTGCTTTACTAATATTGGCCTGGTTTAAGCAGCATGCTGAGATACAAACCAGGTCCCATAACCACATGTCACCCAACTTGTATTTTCATGCACACTAGCAGGTTGTGTGAACTCAGCTAGTAACAATCAAGTCAAGGATATATAGGTACATGTTTGTATGTGTGTGTTGTGAAACTGACCAGATGTGAATAAATATGTGCTTGTACTTACTACCACAAAACTGCATTTCTGAGATTTCAGCATCCTTCACCTGTAAGAACTACAGGTTCACAAAAGATATTAAACCAGAATATGGTTCGTTTGGAAGTGGAATGTTATATGAACCTATGCAGTTTGTGTGCACAAATTCTCTCACATCATCCGTGACAGCAGACAGCAGCCACAAGATGGCCTTGGTTGATCCAAAGGAAGCTAATTAGAGTTGGCCATATTGATTACTTGGATGGGGCACCACCAGGAGATCCCAGAGGCATAACTCAGCTGGGAAGTCTCAAAAGACAGCCATAGCAAAACCCTTTTGTATTACCGCCAAGAAAAATGACATGGATATGGCTGGGTAAACACCAGGGTATGCATGCTGAGGTTGCCAAAAGAGCCAATCTTGGCTGACATCACAGAAAGTGATATTTCTGCTGAATGATGCATTGGTCAGACTGCAGTTGGAAAAGCATGTTCACTTCTAGTGTCCACAGTTCAAAACAGGATGCTGAGGAACTGGAAAGAATATGGAAAAGAACAGGAAAAAGGATGAGCTTGGAGGCTGAATTCTACCAACAGCGGTTAAAGGAACTAGGGATATTTAGACTGAAGACGAGAAGGTGAGGGGGGCTGGAAGTATGCAAGAGCTGGTCATATGCGCATGGAGGATTTATCTTCCAGAGCTCTCAGCAGGAGGACAAGAAACCATGGGTAGAAATTTGGAGAGAGATCCAAGGTCGAAGTAAGAAGGAATTTCCTGACCACGAGAGCAGAGGAACAGCCTCCCTCCATCACTGGAGGCTTTCAAGCAAAGGTTGGCAACCATGTGCCTGCAATGGTCTGAGAATGGGCAGGGGGTGGGCTAGAAGACCTTCAGGGTCCCTGTAATAATCCTATGATTTGGTGCTTTTATGGCCGTGCTGACTTTTCTAGAAGGCACCAAACGGGACGGAGGCTGCTGTGTTGAAATTACAGAACCTAAACCAGTGTTTCTCAACCTTGGCGACTTCAAGACGTGTGGACTTCAGCTCCCAGAATTCCCCAGCCAGCAAGGTTGAGAAACACTAATCTAAATACTAAAGCATCAGCTTTATACATCAACTTCTACTTCTGAGTGGTCTGCAAACTCAAATGTCTCCAACATGGCTTGCTTAGTCAGAAAGAGAAAACATGTGCCCTTTGCTGGTGCTGGGTACCCAGATCTGGAGCCAAACAGTTCCTCTTGAAAGGAACTGGGTTTAGTTCAGGGTAACAGGGTGACTTTAGATTCAGAAGCCCATGTCTTATGTTTCCTGGGCTCAGTTTCACACATACAAAGGCAAGTGGGTTAAGATGATGGTTCAGACTAGCGTTCTACAGGCTGGAGAATTCTGGGAGTTCATGTCCACCCATCTTAAAGTTGCTAAGTTTGAGAAACACGTTTGTTGAATGCCACTGAGATGCACAACCCTTTGCAGGGCACAAAGTCTCTGCCCCAGAGAACTTACAGTCTAAAATAGGCACAGGGCTTACCAACAGCAGAAGAGATTGAAATGCAGTGTTGCCTCTGCCGATATCCTGAAACTGGGTTAAAAGCTTGAGGTGATGTGAACAGGGAACCTTTTACAAAAAGGATGAGTTTTGCAGGGTCCCTAAAGCGACGTTTGCCAATCAGGGTCACCTCCAGATGCACAGACTTCGACTCCCAGCATTCCTTGGGCCCCATGGCTGTTGCTGAGAACTCTGGGAGTTGAAGTCACACATCTGGAAGCGACTCAGCTTGGGAAATGCCAATCTATTGGAAGGGAGAGGGGTCTGCCCCATAGCTCAGCTTTCGTCAGCCTGGCACCCCCCAGATGTGTGTAGGCTGTGGTTCTCAGAAGCCTCGGGCATATGCCCCGCTGGTGGGGGACCCTGGGAATTGTAGTTCCAATGCATGCTTCTCATTTGTGCCTGGCAGCCTTGCAGTCCCATAGTATCCAAAGGCCCATTTTCCCATTTTTTTTGCATATGTGTGCGAGCCTCATTTAAAAAGAACATCTCCAAATCATGCTTGTCTGCCATCCCAAAGGGATGTTCTAAGAACAAGCTAATGGAATCCATAAAATGTCTTCAAATCCTGCTGACTGCAAGGAAGCATCCATATAATTTTCTTGCCAACAGTATGGAAATGGTTTGCCACTCCCATCTTCTGTGATGTGTCTATATTTCCTAATTTAATTTACAGTACCAGGGATTTTCTGGTGGTCTCCTTTCCACATCTCGACCACAACTGACCCGGCTTATTAAACTGGCCTCTAGGGAGAGATTCAAAACTTCTAGTAACTTGGAAAAGTGTGGGATGAGTTTGGGGTTCAGCTCCCATCACACCCAACAATCTGGGCAGACGGCCACGGATGATGGGAGTTGTGGGTCAGCCTCGGGGCTCTTCCACCCCTGAGGTGGGGAACAGTTTCTCCGCGAGAGCCACGGACTCTGGGGGGGAAATCTTAAGTGCCGGGCCCCCCGGTGTGGAGGCCGACTCCTGCTGCGGGCGCGGCCCCACCCGCTTCCCACCGGGCAAAGCGGGGACGGGGCAAAGGCGGGAAGCCGCGCGAGGGCGGCCAGTCGCCGACCCCCGTGCGTTCGCAGCGCGGGGATGCTCGGGCGTCCCTCCCTTTGCGGGCGAGGCTGCAGCGGGCCGCGGGGGTCGCTTTCGGAGGCTCCCCAGCCCTCCCGGGGCAGCCGAAGGCCCCGGCGCTCCCCCCACGCCCGGCTCGGCCCGGCTCGGCCCCGTCCCGCCGCCCCTCCGCGCGCCCCCTGCCGGCCGCCTCTGCCGCCGGCGTCTGCTGGCGGCGCCCCAGGTCCCGGCCCCCGGCCGGAGATTGGCTGCGCCGGGCGGGCAGCGAGCAGAAGCGGGTGCAGACGCCGCCGCCGCCGCCGCCGCCGCCGCCTCCCTTCCTCCGGCCGGGGCGGCGCGGGTGCCAGGATGCCCCCGGCGGGCGCGGCCGTGCTGCTGGCGCTGCTGGCGCTGGGCTGGCCGGGCCGCGCCGCCGCCGCCGCCGCCGCCGCCGCCGCGCCGGGCCCCTCGGAGCGGGCGGCGCTGGCGCGGGAGCGCTTCAAGGTGGTCTTCGCGCCGCTCATCTGCGAGCGGACGTGCCAGAAGGGCCGGTGCCGGGACAGCTGCAAGCCCGGCAGCAACATGACGCTCATCGGCGAGAACGGGCACTCCATGGACACGCTCACCGGCTCCGGCTTCCGCGTGGGTGAGTAGCCCGAGCCGCGGCGGGGCCGGGCGCGGGCTCCCACCTGGGGCGCTTGGCCAGGAGGGGGAGCGTCGTCCCCGTCGTTTCCCAGCCCGCCGCCTTCTGTGGACCCCGGGACTACGACGCCCATCACCCCCAGCGTGGCTCCCTCTTGTCGTTGGGACGTGTTCCTCTGCCCAGCGCGTTCCACCTTGGCAGGTCCCTTAGATGGTGTGGACTGCACTGCCCATCACCCCCTGCCTGGCTCCCTGCAACCCTCTTGTCGACGGGGCGGACGTGTTCCCCTGCCCATCGCTTTCCACCTTGGCAGGTCCCTTAGATGGTGTGGACTACACTGCCCATCACCCACTCCTGATCTTCCAGGTGGATAAAACTCCAACTCCCATCAGCCCCCCCAGCTCTTTTGGCAACAGTTCCCATCATGCACACCCTCCCCAGGGCTGGCAGCCCACGCCAAGCCCTGTGCATTGGCATCATGTGTGACCTGGATCTGGGTATTCCAAGGGTGGGGGGTGTGGTCCCACTTCCGGAGGGCACCTGGTTGGCAAAGGCTGGTATCCCAGGCACTTTGGGGGCGAGAGGGAGGACAAACAAGCCGAAGAGAAGCGCACTTGTAGAATTAATCCAGGATTGTTTACGTTGTTCCCTCCCCGTCTTTGGGGACATTTCCTGGGAAAACAGCGGGAGAGAGGGCTGGGAGGGGGCTGGGTTTGTAGGGCATGCTGAACTGGGGTAGTTTTAACCTTGGTTTGGCTTGCTTTTGGCTTAGCATCCTTCAGTGTCAGGGTTGGAAAGGTCTTGGAGATCATCTAGTCCACCCCCCTGTTCAGGGCAGGAATCTGCTTCTCTGGCAATGCTGATAGCCCGCCCTAGAGCAGTGTTTCTCCGCCTGGGCCACTTGAAGATGGGTGGACTTCAACTCCCAGAATTCCCCAGCCAGCATGGCTGGCTGGGGAATTCTGGGAGTTGAAGTCCACACGTTTTAAAGTTGCCGGGGTTGAGAAACACTGCCCTAGAGAGTCCTCCCCACAATGGCTGTGAGTAGTTGTGCAAGCTTTTCCGTTGGGCTAATTTATGCCTCAGTGTATTTTGTGCCAACATAACGAGCAGGATATTTCAGTAACCCGGTTTCATGTGTTATGGGAATGCAGCTCCCTTCCCCACAGAGCCTCATGGGCTTGCCCACCCTGTGCCCTGAGGCATGCCAGGATTTGTCCTTCATTAACCCAGTCTGATTTTCACTGGTCCTGCCAGGCAAAGCAGCCTCGCAGCTCAGATTTGGGGGTGAACCCAGCCGGATCTGGTTTACTCTGCAGCTAAACAAACCGGGGATCGGTGCGGTGTGGGAACCCAGCCTCCACTGGCGCATGCTGAATCTGTGGCTCGCCCTGCCTTTTCCAAAGCAAGCCTATTTTTGCACAGGATTAGATGCAGGAGGTGATTAATTAGCTCAGAGTTGCCTTTGTTTTTATTTGGGGGCAATACGGAGTGCTGTTCAGGACACTTTGCACATTGTTTTCAAATATAATGCGCAGGCGCACCCATATTCCACATGCTCTCACCCCCCCTTCGCCCTTCCCTGTCTATTCTTTCTGCTGCGTTCACTGGTGGAAAACTTTACCTCATATCTCAGCCCCATCTCTGGGGCCCCTCGCTGCCTCCACGCCGCTCAGAACCGCTGGCCGAGCAAATGCACACATGGCTTGCACACCCGGACACACGCCCACCCATTTGCTCAGGAGCCAGCCTGGTTCGTTTCAGCCACAAAGCAAAAACGGGCTGCCGGAGTTTGGTTTTCAAACTAGAATCTGCCAGAAGGCCCTGCTGCGTTCCCGCAAGTGATTTTCATTCCTTTGCACACCATTCTTTGCACATTAGGCTGTTGTCACATGCTCAGTGGAGGATCTAGCCATCGCTTAATTTAGGATTAAACTGTGGTGTGTTTTTTGGAAACTTAATCTGCTGCATGAATCCAGCTCATTTGGTTAGTTTATGGGCAAACCTGGAATATGGATTAAGTGAATAAAAATTCCTGATTCTTCCTTGCATCTCCAGTTAAAATAATACCCATCAGGGGAGCTATTTTTCTGCCTGAGATCCAGCGAACAATCCTGTTTGTCAAGTACTCTGATAAGGAGTCCTCCTTTGCATTAAATCATGGTCTGTTTTAACCAGGGTTTACTAAACAAGTTCATGCTGGCCCGGTTGACTTGGAAATCACGGAATCTCACATTGTACAAAGTTGGAGAATAAATTTCTGGAGGTTAGGGTTTTATGCATCGTCTGAACACAGTGACAGTTGAAAAAATGGCAAGTTGGTTAGTTGATGGATCAACTGGGGTGAACCTTAAAAAAACAGGTTAATTGAATAAGTAGATTAAAAGTGTTGTGGAAATATTCCCAATATTTTTGCTAGGGTTTTTCTGTATATTATATTATATTATATTATATTATATTATATTATATTATATTATATATTATATTATTATATTATATTATATTATATTATATTATATTATATTATATTATATTATATTATATTATATTATATTATATTATATTATATTATATTTGTTATGTTATGTTATGTTATGTTATGTTATGTTATGTTATGTTATATTATATTATATTATATTATATTATATTATATTATATTATATATGATATTAATATAACATTTTACCTTATTTTTATCCTGCCTTTATTCTAAGTCATTTTCCTGCAGTGAGACTTAACAGTCTTCTGAAGCTCATTTGGAACTGCTGTTCTTTGTTAAATGAGATTTTGCACATCTTTTGACCTGAGCGCTGTCTGTGAAAAGGGGAGGTAAAAAATTAAAATCAGATGTACAGAACAATAAAGATCAGAAGATTAAACGTGTTTGTTTGGCATCAAGGCTTGTACTCCACCTTCTTATTCTAAAAGTAAAGTTAAGATTCCAGATCTCATTGTTTGGTATAAAAGGCCAGATACGGTATAGCAAACTTCCTGACAAAAAATCAGATTCTAGGGACAGTTCTTCCTCTTAGTTCGTTTATAAATTGTTATTTCTAAGGCCTTGTCCTTTTGTAAAAGTCCACACAGCCAAGGGAAGAAATCACTTGTTTAATTTTGCAGATTTGTTGCAGGAGATGCTAAAAGAATGGATATCAAGTGGTAAATGCAGAGTGGCTGTCCTCCAAATTAAAAATGGGGCATTAGAATTTAGGATATGTTTAAAAATAGGCCCCCTTGACAAGGAAGGGATCAGTCAATACAACAAGCTATTCCATATATTTGACACATTGGGGTTCACAAAAGATTATGCAATAATAACTTGCTGCAAGGGGCCAACTCCTTTGGAATTTCAATGTTGCTGCAATTTAATTCCCCTGGAAACAGCTACCTGGTTGAGTTGACTTCGTTTCTTCATTTAAATGGCCCCAAAGTTTGAATATTGGGAAATTTTGATGGGCTGTGTTTGGAGGCACTGGGGGGCTGTTGGGAGGTTGAGGATGTAAAGCAGTGTTTCCCAACCTTGGCAACTTTAAGACGTGTTGCCTTCAACTCCCAGAATTCCCCAGCCAACATGGAGGATCACTTCTGTTGATTCCTGGATGAGAGACCACATGGAAATCATATGGCCGCAAATTAGACTGGGATGCTGAAAATTATCTGTACAAACTCACTAGGAATTGGGTTTGATTGGTTGGCCAGGGGTGGGGGAGGAATGTCTTACTTCTTTTTATTTACAGTACCACCATGAGGACTAGAACCCTGCCTAATTTTTGAGAATGTAGCTCAATGATTGAATGCTTTGTATGCAGAAAGATCCAGGTGGAACCAGGCCAAAGATGATTGCCACAATTTCCTCAATCCCATTTTAGCCTAGTGAATTGTGTAAACCGTGGTTAGTTTATGGCTTGGCAGGTTAATTGAGGAAAGTAGAGCACTGAAACCCAGCCAGGGGTGGACACACCACCTCTTGGGTTATATTGGTTTATTTTTCCAGTAAAGGACTACAATTTCTAAAGGCAGCCCAAATGTTTGGGGCTGTGTTCACACAACACATTTGGCCTAGTGATTGACTTAACCCACTTTCAGAGTTTGCACAGTAAAGTGCACCCTAAACTAGTCCAACGATCTGGTTCTCCTGATCTGCTTAACTGTACAACACATGCTCCGGATTACTATGAGCTCAGCATAGCGTGTTGTGTGAATGTGGCCGTGAGGCTTTTACTTGACCCGGTGAAGTGTGTGGTTTGAATCCAGCTATTCGGAAACATGAGAGTTAGTTTGTTTAGCTAAGCAGTGATGATGAGGAAGACGACAACCACAAGCACAACTCTACCAGTATGCATTGTTATCTGTGTGCAAAGGCTAAGGCATAATTTCTCAACCTTGGTGACTTTAAGATGTGTGGACTTTACAATTACATTGAGATTAATTTCATCCTGGTCTGTCCTGATCCTGATCTCAAACCTAACTCAACCATCTCAACCATTACACCACAGAGGAATGCCTGCTTCTCTTGGGCATGGACAGAGTGCCTTTGTCTCCAACGCTTAAGGGGCTTGAGGGCAGTTTCCATGGTTCAAGCCAGTCTTGAACCATCATCTCAGCCCCGTGCCATTTCGTGAAAGAATTGACCCAAATACACATTCTGTGTTCATTGTTTTCAGGAAGGGCTGGAGAAAAAAAAGTTGCAGCCATCTTTCCAGATACGATGGACTACAACTCCCATCTCTCCTGACCACGGTCCAGAATCTCACAAGGAAGCAGCAACATTTTGCTCCTTAAAAGAGCTAATAAAGACTCAATGGAGGGTTGGAGTTTTTATTTATGCCTGCAGAGACCTAATTTCCAGAATAGGTCTCCCCTTTCGTTGCTCTTCATTCGATTATGAACTGCAAACAACTGCATTTATCCCAGCAGTTTCTAAACTTTTGAAAGTTTGGGAAAACCAACGTTCATTGAAGCTGCCTCCTCACATTCTTCCCACTTCATCAGGCCTGGGTTTTTTTTTTCCCCCTTTGAAGGTAACAATCCAGTAAACCAGAATTTTGCAGGGAACCCCCAAAGACTGCAGTAACTCTCTGGGTTCTGTTTAGATTGGGAAAAATGGATTTTTTGCGTTTTCTTTTTCTTTTTTTTAATTGTAATTTTATTAAACATTGCAATTAAAAAGGTAAAAACTGAAACAAACTAAAGAAAAAGAAAAAAAAAGAAAGTGGAAAAAAGAAAAAATAGAGAAATAAAGAAGAAAAGTAAGAATATAGAAAAGAAAGAAAAAAGAAATATATAAAGAAATGACTTCCCCCTTCATCACAACAAGTATAAACAATTTTAATAACTTACCACCTTCTCATAAAATGCAACAAATGATCTCTCCCTCTCATATCCCACCTCTTGTCTATAAACAAATCCTTAAAGCCTCGTAATTCGGTCCTGATGTCGGCAAAAGCCCATTAAGGGTTACCAGAGATAACAACATACCTGTTTTAACCTTGATCAAATAAACCTACTTTATATTCCTTCCTTTTACTTTTAACAATCTTCATCTTTGATCCCTTCAAATAATGTCCTAGAACTTGATCCCTTTTCATTTTTAATTTGTCCCTTCTCACAAAATTCTTCAAAACTTTAACAAATCTCTTTTGTAAATCCAATATAGGAAAGTTATCCAGTCACACTTTTGGTTGGTTATTTGTTATCCCTTTTAATTATTAAGACATCAGCCGGTTTCATTTGTATGTCCAGCGTAGGATCTTTTTCCATATCATTCTTGCAGCTTGTCATTTTTAAATCCACTTTCAGGTCAGTGTCAGTCTTGTCAGATATAACTTGGTCCTCTTTTATAACATCTTTTAAAACAATCTAGCTAACTACACTCTTAAAATTAACTTCTGGGTTCCTTGTTCACAAATATCCTTCAGTACGTCCAATGTTAAAGTATTTTGCTTCATTCTGTATTAGTAAGTCAAATTTAAGTGTTCTTCTTTAATTGTAATCTTTAGTTCCTTCTGGTTCCCTCTAGTGTCCAACCTTCAAAATCTCATCCTATCATGTTTTTTTTAAAGAGAGTTCAAAACAGCAGCATTTTCCCACGGGAAGGATTCTTACGATTAATTCCAAAATCTTATTTCAAATCCATCTGGACCTTAAGTCCATTTGTAACTTTCCAGAATCAAAGTTCTAATCACCCTTTTGCTGTTTATTCCAAAATAATGTTTTTTTAAGTCCTTAAACTTGTATTTAAAACTTCTTTTGCTAACGATTGAAGGAAACTTACCCGGTGCTATAAAATCAAGAAGCCATTTGTGGCTAAATAGACAGCTGCATTGGAAAATATCTGGGTGTCTGAAGAAAAATAAATGATGGCGTATTTTACAAACTATGCAAGGGGATGTGGCTGCAGTCATCAAAGCAGAGTCAATTTGGGGAAGTGGTTAAAGGCCCAAGTTTGCACAGAAGAGAGGCTGTTTATGGGGTGGTTTTGGGGTCTCCTTTCCCCCCAAAGCCAAACTGGCTTTGTGAGTCCCTTTAAACCATGGTTTGCTCAACAGACCATGTTTGGTCAGGGGAATGCAGGACACTGAGCCACGATTCGTTGAACTTCTGTTTAACTGTGATAGTTAAGGAGGCCCCTTTGGTCTGTTCAAACACCCTGGCAAATTTAATCTTTGCATACATTATAGTTTACAAAACTTCCTAGCTGCTAAGCCAGAACCAAATCAATCATCTGACATCTGCGTTCACACAACACTCTGAGCCAAAATATGGTTGGCTTCCTTGCGATTTAAGCATCTGGTACAAATCATGGTTTGGTCAAAAATCAGGTTTGTGGAATCGACAAGGGCCGGGTTCCCACAGCACACCAAGCCATAAACCCTGGTTTAGACCTCACAAGGGCTGGCTAAGCCACAAACAAGGATACCATATTGGCCAGTGTGTTGTCTGAACACGAAGTCTGTGTCTTATTTTGACAAACAATAGTTAAAATGAGTTATGTTTTTTGGAGTACAGTAATGCATAAACCCAACCACCCACACCAGTGCTTCTCAACCTTGGCCGCCTGAAGATGTGAGGATTTCAACTCCCAGAATTCCCCAGCCAGCATGGCTGGCTGGGGAATTCTGGGAGTTGAAGTCCACACATCTTCAAGTGGCCAAGGTTGAAAAACATTGCTCTAGGCCATCATTAACGCCCAGCTTTAGGGAGGAGGCTGGGGCCAACCGCTTCCGAAAAACGTGGCCAAGAAAACTGCTGGGACGTGGCCAGGCCTTCGCCAGGAGTCAACACTGACTCCAAGGCCCCAGAACAGCATCCAGCATCGCTTTAAGCTCCCGCCTGTTTCTCTTATTTTACAAAGTGCCTGTTGTGATGGCTATTTCGGGAAAACCAGTGGAAAATTTCAGACAGCCCACGCTTGGCTTCCGGACCGGCAGATAGCAAATCTTTTCCAGGAGGCACAAGTCGACACCTGCCGCGGCGCCTCTGTTTTGGCGAGGTTACGGTGCAGGGGATGCACAGGCAGTTTTTGAGTCATGCCTGCATTTAAATTTAAAGACCACCCCCCTGCCAGTCTGAAAGCCTTTGCAATTGTCGCTTTGGCCTTTGCGGGGTCGGCGCTGTGCGATGTTTAGAACAGGGGTGCAGAATTATTCTGGGAGCTAAGGAGTGGGGAGGCCCAGACCTCATCTCGGAAGTGGATGGAGCCAAGGCAAGGAGGCGGGGTCGGGGGACAAATAAAATACAGGTGCTCCTCGTTTAACGACCACAATTGGGTTGTTAAGCAAAGCAGTCGCTAAACTATGACTGTCCTTGCAATCTGACTTCTGCTTCCCTTTGCTTTACAGGCCTGCGAAGGTCATAAATGTGGGCATTGGTCACAAGGCTCCTTTTTCCTCACCATCATAATTGCGAGCAGTCGCTAAACGAGGCAGTTGCTAAACAACGACTACCTGTATGAGCTGTTTAGCCATAGCAGTGACAAGGTTGGGCTGAAGCCAAGGAGCCCAGGTTCGAATCTACCCTTTGCCATGGAAACTCACTGGGTGCTAGTCTGTTTGACCTACCTCACAGGGTTGTTGAGGCAATAAAATGGAAGCCACCACCCCCGCTTTTGCTTCTTAGATGAATAGAGGACTGAAAAGGAATGCCTAAGTTTAATTAATTAAGGTAAATATAGGGATTGCAGAACTGCTGTTTGGCTGCTGAACTGTGGTCCTTCCCCCAAATGGAGCTAAGGTCCTAGTCCTCATGGCTTGAATAAAAGGCTGATGATTACGCAGGGATGTAAGAAGCTGACCTGTATCTGGAGCTACATTTGATGGCCAGGAGGCAACCCAAAAGGGATTTGTGGGGATGCTGAGGTTAATAACCCAAATGATGATGAAAAGTGAACGAGAATTTGGGGACAAGATGTGATTTTCATTCTCTATTTCCAAAATGCATTTAAGCCTTTTGGGGAGGGGGGGTGCACAACCATGCTGTTGTGTTTTTCCCCTAAAACCAATACGATTGGCTCTATCTACGGCAGAAAAGTAGACTGGGGCCCACAATTGAGCAACCCCAAAGTATTTTTGTAAGGGGTGGTGCGGAAATCGAAGCCATTTTAATATCACTCTGAGAGTCCTTTGTTGCCCTCAACACATCGTCCTCTCTGAGAGAAGACCTTTCTCACCGCTTCCTTCTAAATGCTGTTTTTGGAGATGTGCAGAACCTTCTACGGACACTAGACTTGTGCAGAGTGCCTTTTGCAGACCTCTTTGCTGGGCCCTGGAGTCTGCACAAAGAGACTGGTAGAACAGATCTGGCTGGTGCGGGGGGGCGCTTTTTACTTTTAACTCCCCCTTGCATCTCGTAAAAGGATCAGAAGACCGAGGGGCTGGGGGAGCTTGGCGCCTGTGAATTTAACCCGGGTCTCTCTTTCTTTCTGTCCCCCCCCCTCCCCACCTGCAGTGGTTTGTCCCTTGCCCTGCATGAACGGTGGTCAGTGCACATCTGGCAATCATTGTCTGTGCCCCCCGGAATTCACCGGCCGTTTCTGCCAGGTGCCCGTGAACCGCCAGGGACAGCAGGTGCGAGCCCTCAGCGAGGGGGCACCGATGGAGACGGGCTCCAGCAAACACGCCATTTACGCCGTACAGGTCATCTCGGATCATCACAGCGACAGCCCCTCTGGGCCGGGTTCGAAAAGCACCGTGAGCCATTCCACCTTTATGGTGCCCCTGGGGCATCATTCCTCTGAAGGTAATGGGGAAGAAGTGGGGGTAGACTAAGTTTGGGCTGGGCTTGGAGACGGCCTGGGGGTGGGGGGTGGGGATTAGGGCAGAGAGATAAAACCCCTCTGCGGTGGGGTGCTGAACTTGAAGCTGAGCTCAACTCTGGGCACCGATGTGCCGAAGTGGGAATCTTGGAGCATGTGCAGAGGGCTTTTAGTCCCCAACTCCAGGGCTTAAAGGAGACTCAACTCATTGTGCCCTGTTACAAACCCTTCCTCCAAGTTCCAGTTTGTCATTCATCAGCTAGTTAGTTAACAAAAAGGCATCAATCGAGAATTCAGTACATGCTCAGAAGCTTTGGTGGTAGGTTCCAGGCCTGAGCTCTGCTGAGCTCTGCTCATTTCCCGGAAAGGACAAAATGGTAAATAAACAGACAAGAACAAACCCTGTTGTGAACCTTAGGCCATATTTCATGTCTCTGAGCATGTGCAGAGTTGCCACTTTCCATTTAGGTAACGCTCATCTTCCAAATTATCTGGCACACTTTCCAGGCGGCTGTAAACTGCAGTATTTGTTTTGCTGGAACCATGTCTTTAATTTTTTAGTGGGAGGGGGATGCTGTCTGAATTTCCAAAATGCCAGCTGGATCTCTCTGATCCATCCTGAATTGCAGATATCCCCCATTGGTATTTTATTTTATTTTATTTTATTTTATTTTTTTTATTTTATTTTATTTTATTTTATTTTATTTTATTTTATTTTATTTTATTTTATTTTATTTTATTTTATTTTATTTTATTTTATTTTATTTTATTATTTATGCTTCATGTTTTCATTTGTACTGATTGATTAATTGATCTGTAAATCAGTTGCATTGCAGCAGGCCACTCTGGCCCGTTGCCGACTCATCTTAGCTTACCTTTTGGCTTCCAGTTCAGATGCACCAGCCGCTGGTCAACGTCCGCGTGCATCACCCGCCAGACGCCTCCGTGCAGGTCCACCGGATCGACAGCCTCAGCTCGGAGGGGAGTGGGCCGGGGGGTCCCCACCATCTGATCCAGCACCCGGCTCCGAAACCTGCCTACACCCGGCCCCCGACCCAGAAGCCCCTGGGGCGCTGTTTTCAAGAGACCATGCCCAAGCAGTCGGTGGGCAGAACGGGATCTTGGCAAGGGGAAACGGGCAGACTGCGTTTTGAATTTGGGGCGTCTTGAATTTTGGATCCATGCCTCGCATCAGCGTTTGGGTGGGATCAGAGAGGTTGTTCCATAAAAGAAATTAACAAGGCTTGGGTGAATAAAGGGTGGCCTTTGGACACCAGCCCATAATTAAACAATGGGATTTCTTTAGGGGTGATGTATGACAGTTCTAAATCACTGTTGGATAAACCATGGGGGAGATTAAAATTAACAGCTACAAGCTTGTGTAGTAAATCACGCTTCCATGTTCAGAAGCAGTGTATCTGATAAAGTCAACATCAGGGACAAAGAGCAGCAGATGAAATGTGTAGCTCTGTGTTTTCCAAACATGGCAACTTTAAGATGGGTGGACTTCAACTTCATGGCTGGCTGTGGAATTCTGGGAGTTGAAGTCCACCCATCTTAAAGTTGCCAAGTTTGGAAAACACTGTTCAAGCTGGATCCCAGGATTAGATTTACTTTTATTCCAACTCAGCATTAAATTTCACTCATACAAAGGAACTCACTAAACCCAAGCACTGTGTTTCCCTCCGATACCTGCGCATACCAACATGCGATGCCGAAGGAACTAAACCATACAGTGGCTTAAGGGGATGGCTAGGTTTACACAAAACTATTAAGAAAAAGGCCTGGGTTCTTCTAACATACTAACCCACAAACTTCCCAACCCTGTTTTAGCCCAGTCTGGCCTGTGGTGCAAACACCAAACAGGTGGTCCTCACTGAGGACTAGATGCTTAAAGTGCCAGAGCTGGCTGACTCTGTTTCTGTCACACACAAACTGCAGGCTGGGAGAAGTAAGGTTGAGGCAGGGCTCAGGTGGGGAAGGCTGGGGGCTAGGGCTTGGCAGGAGGGAATCGGTGAATTTGCTCTTTTTTCCTTCTATCTTTCCGGTCTGGACTTCAGTGCGGGAGCAACCCGCTGCCAGGTCTCACAAAGCAAGAGGATTGCTGCGGCAGCATTGGCACCTCCTGGGGCCAGACTAAGTGCCACAAATGCCCCCATCTGCAGTGTAAGCTTTCAGTCTTCCCCCCACCCGGTGCCCTTCAGAGGTGTTCCACCACATAGTCAGCAATCCCCAGCCCAGGGTGCCTGAATGTTGCTGGCTGAAGAATGAAATTACTACAGGTACTCCTCGACTTATGACCACAGTTGGGACCGGAATTTCCATTGTAAGTCATTGTGGTTGTAAGTCGAGTCACCACATGACTGGACCTGATTTTGCAACCATTTTTATGGCAGCCATTAAGCAAATCACTGTGGTTGTTAAGCAAATCCAGCTTCTCCAAAGGGTGTTTTTTCTTGGAAAAAGGCAAAAAAGGCAATCATGTGACTGCCAGACGCTGCAACCAGTCATAAATGCAAGCCGGTTGTCAAGCACCCAAAATGCAATCGTGTGACCATGGGGGGGTGCGACATTTTGTGACGCTCGGAAGTGCTTTACAAGCCGTAAAGCACCCATTCCGAGGCCATCGTAACTTCGAACCGTCGTTAAACGAATGGCCGTAAGTCGAGGACTGCCTGTACAGCCAAACCTCTATTTGAAAACTCACTTGGAGGAGAAGGGAGGGTCCCTAAACCTGAATTTGCCTCACTGACATCATTACACAAACAATGCAAAAGGGATGCTGGTGATACAGATCCCCTGCTTGCACAACTGACATAAATGCACACAAATTGCGTGGATTACGGCAGGCTGTGCTATTTGGGGGCGCTGTCTTGATGGCAGCGTTGTCTGTTGTATCCAAAGTCTGCTGAATCAAGGCCCATTAATTTTTCAGGAGTTAGAAGGGAAACTAGTAAAAGGAACGTGGAAGACTTAAATGCTTGCTGTTTTCTCTCTTCTAGACTTGGGGGTGCAGAAGACGATGGGGAGCGATTGTCCGCAGGGATACAAGCGACTCAACAGCACTCACTGCCAGGGTAGGCCATCAAGGGCATGGGGTGGGGGGTGTCCCACGTGTGTTTGTGTTTGGAATTTGAGTGTGAGTGTTGGTGAGTTGGAAAATAGAATCTGCTGTCAGCGATGTCCTTGCTTCAGATTACGAGTCCCTGTGGATGCAGTAAATATTTTCCCCATGGGTTTGAGTCCTGCATCAGCGTGGCGATTCTCCCTTTCTAACGGGGTGTGGCGCATGGGACTTGAGGTGGGGCCCCAAATTGGCCTCTGAGATGGGGATAAGTGACCTTGGAGCAGTCTGGGAATCAACTCAGTCTTCTGATCTTCTGCAGGACATTTGGAAATAAGGTGATGTTAAGGTGATGTTGGCAGAAGGAATACAGCCAAATTGGATTCTTACTCTGGGCCGGGGTTGGATTAGATGATCTCCCAGATCCCTTGCAACCAAACCTTTGGATTCTGTGACGTTTTTAGCTTGCTGTTGTGGCTTTTAAAGGGGCACTGGGGTTGAATGTGGGAAGAGGAAGGCAAGGTCGACTGGCCCCACCTTGGACATTCTCCAGTTCCAGGAATGTTTTTACCGCAAAACGGAGGACGTTGGGTGGCCCCGTTTTGGTCCTTCCCCAAGGGCCGAAAGGAGTGGAAAACACAAGTAGTTTGCCTCTCTACGACTTCCCACCTTGATTTTTGAGAAAGAAAAAAATATGGACAGTCGCAGCATAGAATATCACCAGATGTGGGTGGCAGGCTCTCAAAACGCTGCAGAGCCATAAATAAGACAGAGGCGCATTTGATCTGCCAGCACCGGCTTCCCCTGTGATGATCCAACTGAATTGAAGGCTGTGCTAGAGCCTTAAAATGGTTTCTTTGCCACTTCTCGCCATACACGGCAGCATGAACCATGCTGGACCCTACCCAAAGGTCAGGTTCCCACCATGCCCGCCAAATGCCAGCATATGCCCTTCAATCCTGCTCCCCAGAGTGCATCCTCGAATAGCAGAAATCAAAATAGCCACCATATTAGTCATTACCTTTGTCCTTTTCCTTTCCTGCAGACATCAATGAGTGTGCCATGCAAGGCGTGTGCAAAGGAGGAGAATGCTTGAACACTCAAGGAAGCTTCCGTTGCGCGTGTAAACCAGGACAGGTTTTGGGACCTTCGCGCACCCACTGTGTGCGTATGTATCTCGACAGCTCCCTTCTCTCTCTCCCTGATTCCTGTTTTCACTTTTCCTGAAACAGACCGAACCACCTCTGGGGCAAAAGCTGCATTGTGCTGCTCTTGAATGCAGCCATGTGCTGGGGGGGGGGGTCCCCCAAAGCATGGGCAAGGCGTCCTGTGGATCAGTGCAAGGAACTTGGGAGAATTCTGACCTGAGACACACTTTTGGTACGGCTTTGTCCTAAAAACACTACAGTGTCATTCCCCATCCTTTTCTGCCTCAGGATCTGTGACTTTTCTCGCCTGGCACGACCAAGGGGTGTAGAGTAGGGGCCAGCGGTGAATTTGACTGAGTTCACTAAAATTCATCAAGTCCATTTCCCCAGGCACTTGAGTGGCTTGTTTAATTATTGTGTTTGGTTGCCCTGTTATGTTTTATACGTTGGGTAGGTTTTTTAATGTTACGTGCTGATTTGGGGGGTTTATTGCTTGTACTCTGCCCAGAATCACAGGGTTTGAGTTGGGCGGCCCTCTATAAGCCCATTAAATAAATATTTTCCCCCTTTTTCGCTCTCTTATTCCCATGCTACTTTTCCTCAAATGGATTCAAGGCGATAAGTATGATTCTTCCATCTCCTGTTTTATCTGCACAACAGCCCTGTGAGGTAGGTAGGTTGGGCAGAGAGATGGTGACTGGCTGCACAGGTCCACCCATGTCTCCCCATCACAAGATGGCGGCTAGGCAGGGAAGAGAGAGACGGAAGCTGTTTGAGATTTTCCTGCTATTTTATCTCTGCAACAGCCTTGCAGGGAAGTCTAGGCTGAGATTTCACACGTGGTTTGTTTAAAGCTTGAATAAATCACGCCAGCTGAGTTCACACAAGATGCTAAGCCCAAATCAAACAGGCCTGGCGTTCACTTAGCACCTCAGGACTTCATGCTCAGCCTCCGAATGCTACCCCCAAAGCAGATTGGACTAAAGCGATAAAATGCGGGTGGGAGGACACAAGCTCAATTTGATTGCATTCTATTTGAATTTACCTGAATTAAAATTACATTAGACCCAGCCTGCTCCTACGATTTCAGCTTGACTGGATTCATACAACCTGCTAGATCCAGGTTAGCAAAGCATCAGGGCTGAGTTAGCCATGCCCCAGTGAAGGAATCGTGCAGGGGCTTAATGTGATAGCTCAGTTTTCCTATCAAGCTGGCTTCCCACAACCCACTAAACTGCAGCATGCTTGACCTCATTTGAACTAGCTTAGCATGTTGTGCGAACCCAGACCTTCTGCATTTACAGGTAGTCCTCGCTTAACAACCACAATTGGGACCAGAATTTTGGTTGGTAAGCAAAGTGAATCCAACCTGATTTTACAAGCTGTTTTGTGGCAGTCGTTAAAGGAATCACGTTAAGTGAACCATGTTAAGCGAATCACACATTTCCCCATTGATTTTGCTTGCCAGAAGCTGGCCAGGAGGGTTGAAAATGGCGGTCACATGAGCATGGGAAGCTGGAATAGTCATAAATGTGAATTGGTTGCCAAGTGCCCAAATCATGATCACGTGACTGTGGGGACACTGTGGCGGTCATAAGTGCGAGGACTGGGCGCAAGTCTGTTTTTTAGCACCTTCATAAGTCTGAACCATCACTAAACGAATGGTTGTTAAGCGAGGACTACCTGTAATAGTCTCCCCACTTACAATAAAAGCAACAGCAATAATGTGGTGGCAGCTAGGAGGAATCTTGGGTTCGGTGTCCTTGATTTAACACAGGGGCTGCATCCACACAACACAACCTCAGTTGCATCCCAGCCCACGTATTGCCTCTTCCCTTCGGCTGGCTTCTCTGACCTTCCTCTCCATCTCTCTTTTCCGGGGAGCGTAGCGGAGAAAGCCGGGGAGAGGAGTCTCTGTTTCCGGCTGGTGAGCCCCGAGCGGCAGTGCCAGCACCCCCTCTCAACCAGGCTGACCCGCCAGACGTGCTGCTGCAGTGTGGGCAAAGCCTGGGGGGCCCATTGCGAGCGGTGTCCGGCCGACGGAACGGGTGAGTCAGCCATCGGCTTCCTCCTCCTCTCGCTTGGATCCGCTCCTCTGTCCTGCTTGCTGGCCCCGGCCCCTCTCCTTACTCTTGCCTCCCTCGCTTGGTATTGTCTTCTGAATGTTGGGCAACTTCTCTTGCTCGGAATGGTCTACATGGCAGCTGACCAAGGTGCTCTGTCCCAGGTGTGTGCAACTTGACTCACTCGGAGTTGACTACCCTAGGAATGGGCAACTTTTGCTTGTTCAGGATATCTAGGTAAAGGTAAAGGTTTCCCTTGACGTAAAGTCCAGTCGTGTCCGACTCTAGGGGGCGGTGCTCATCTCCGTTTCAAAGCCTTGGAGCCGGCGTTGTCATAGACACTTCCGGGTCATGTGGCCAGCATGACTCACGGAACGCCGTTACCTTCCCGCCGAAGCGGTACCAATTAATCTACTCACATTTGCATGTTTTCGAACTGCTTGGATATCTACCCACTACTTAAAGGTAGTCCTCGGGTTACGACGGCAATGGAGAACGGGATTGCTGTGGCTGATGCTGCAGTCGTAAAGCACAACGTCGTGTGACTGCTTCACTTAGCGACAGCAGTCCCGGCTGCTGCCCTTAATGATTGAGCAGTGGGGGTCCCCGGTAAGGAGCGCAGGGGTGCTGCAGGGGGTGGGGGATGCCCAGGAGGGCCAGCAGAGGCTGCGGGTGGGCTGGGGGGTGCTGTGGGCGGGAGCGACTTGTGACCTTCCCTGCCGGCTTCCCCATCGACTTTGCTTGTGGGAAGCCAGCGGCGAAGGTCGCAAATGGCGGCCACGTGCCAGCAGGGGTCCTGCGATGGCCAGATCTTTGGGGACTGGCCGTACATCCGTTTTTTCAGCCCTGCCGTAACTTTGAACGGTCGCTGAATGAACCGACGTAAGCCGGGGACACTCAATATGGCCTACTCCAGTTTTGTTTGCTCTCCTGTCCCATCACTTTGCCATGCAAATGTTACCCGCGTGCTTGCTGAGGTCGTCTGACCCTCTCGCTTTCTCTCCCTGCTGGGCAGCGGCATTCAGAGAAATCTGCCCGGCGGGGAGAGGCTACCACATCCAGACCTTGCATCAAACCCTGACCATCCAGGGAGAGAGCGAATTCCTGCTGCAGATCCACCCGGATGCCACCAGCGACTTGCCACAACCGCGCCCAGAGCCCCCCAGCCCTGCTCCCCTGGGCAGCGATTCGCAGGAAGCAGAAGGTTGGTTCTCCCGTGCCTCTCGGTGCCCTGGACCTCTGCGGAAGGTGAAGGGAGGGCCGTGGGCGCCCTCACAAAATGGCTGCCTTGGTATGCATGGCTGTCTCCACACCCTTTGATTAGGAGCAAAGTAGTGAAGTCGGTTCCCTCCTTTTATTCCACTTCCATGCCAAGATGTTCCTTGCTTATTTCCAACTGGCGTTTAACCAGGTTGGTGAAACTCTGAGAGACTGCGTCCACACAACACACTGAGCTTGGCTAGCTTTAATCTGGGTTAGTTTTTCTGGTGGCATCTGGTGTAATATGAACCCCGCTGTCTGGTTAGTTATGGGCTGGCACACAGACAAAAAATGTGAACGGAATGACTCTGAAAGCATGGTGTGAATGCAGTGTTTTTTCCTGGATGCATGTGCTGTTTGGAACAAAATCCTGGATTGTACTCGCACATCACTTTTCTTTTCTAAAACTGTTTTGTAGCCAGTGATCCAGAAGCATTCTGGGGCTAAAGGTTTACTCTGGAATAGTAATAGTAATAATAATAGTAATAGTGATAGTGTGAGAGTAATAGTGATAGAGCTATTTCAAAACAGAGAACAGATTTGCAATAGCCCCGTTACTGTTACTACGATATACAGGTAGTCCTCGCTTAACAACCATTCGTTTAGTGATGGTTTGGACTTACAGCGGTACAACTTATGATTGGTCCTCAATTTATGACCGTTGCAGTGGTCACATGATCATGATTTGGGTGCTTGGCAACCGGTTCGCATTTATGACCGTCGCAGAGTCCTGTGGTCATGTGATCGCCATTTTCGACCTCCCCAGCCGGCTTCTGGCAAGCAAAATCAATGGGGAACTGTGTGATTCACTTAACCACAAGGTTCACTGAATGCTTGCAGTGATTTGCTTAATGACCACAGCAAAAAATGTCGTAAAATCGGGTCACTTCACTCAACAACCAAAATTCCTGTCCCAATTGTGGTAGTTAAGCGAGGACTACCTGTAACAACAACATCACCTATTTAAGTGGAACAGAGAATCTGGGGAGCTTTTCCTAATCTCGCATCCTCCAGATAAGTGTAGCATTCAAACTCCCAGAATTCCCAGCAATCCATTAGCTGTGCTGCTAGGAATTCTGGGAATGACAGTTCTAACCCTTCCACTTGAGGAAGGCTGTTGTCAGAGCAGTTTTGCCCAGGAATTTATGTCTACACCCCAGGATGTTTGCTCCTTTTCAATGTGTGAATGGTTATGAATGATTCTACATTTACCGTATATACTTGTGGATAAGCCCATTCGCGAATGAGCTGGCCCTCTAATTTTTAACCAAAATACCATGAAAAATGGCCACCCATAGATAAGCTGACATGCATTTTTCATGGTATTTTGGTTAAAAATTTGAGGTTCGCCTTATCCACGGATGGGCTTATATGCATGTATATATGGGATGTACAGGTACTTTAAAAAAGTATTACCATATATACTTGTGGATAAGCCCATCTGCATATAAGACGAAGCCAATTTTTTGGGTGTGTTTTGGCCACTAACATTCTTGGCTTATCCACAAGCAGATACGGTATTAAGGGGCCTTTAAGATTCTGTGTTTCTGGATTCTGCTTTTCTGCCAGACCGTGTTCCCCGTTCCTTAAGTCCAGCTACACAAAACCAGAATGTTTGTGATTTTAAAGCCAATTCTCCTTTTTCTGACTACTCCAATCCCAACCCAGCTGGAATCCCAGCCCAAAAAACAGTGTGAAAAGTGGCATTTTGAGTTTGATCTCGAGCTTTACCAGTATGAGGCCTAGAAACTTGGCTTTTGTTTTTGCGAAACAAACTCTCCCAGACAAAAATCTGAAGCTGAGATTTTGGGCTTTTATTTTAGACCAAAGTGAGTTTGGATTAAAATCATAACTGGGGCACATCAGGATTCCGCTGCCAAAGAACAGATCTGGAAGCTGTTTCATAGGTTTAGTTATTTGACTTGGTTTACTGCCAGCTACCAAAGTGTCTCAGTGATTTACTGGAGTCTTAAAGAAGAAAGGACCTTTCTGGACTTTATAACTGCAGAGATGACGTTGTTGTCTTTAACTGCAGAGGAGTTGGCTTCTTTAAAAAAAAAAGAATAAGCAAGTTCCTGGCCTTTATGATTGCAGAGGTGTGCTGTGTATAAAAAACGACAAGCAAGTTTCTAGTCCTTGGAAATACATGAATGCCATCTAATGCAGTCTCTGAAGCCGCACATAAGACAGTATTTTGCTTAGCATTTTTTAAAAGCTTTAGCAAATGCTACAAGGGAATTGGATTATTGGATGCCGGTTATTATGGAAATGCAATTTCATGATTGCTTAGACCAGTAGAATAATTGTGTGTGTTCACACGTGCACTAATTCTCATCAAAAGTTCTAATCACCGTCCTATCTCTGGTTTATATCTTGCAGCTGTTACTCCAGCAGTGGTAAGTGCCAGACCCACTGCAGAACCGTGAAAGAGGTAAAAAAAAGTCTGTATGGGAGGCAGTGGAAAAGAAGTTAGTGGCCATCTTCAAATATAATGCAATCCCAGATGGTTGCTGATTTCTATATGAGCCACCAGGAGATGATAGTGGGGTCTCCAGAGGTCTGTCTTCTGCCTTTTTTTCAAAAGGAAAAATTTTGGACGTAATCTCATTGGCGCTGTGTGCCATATGCTGATTTAATGACAAGGGGGCGAGGCTGTCCCTGTCTCCTCCCTTGTACATGGTTCTCAGTGCCACCCTGCAATCTACATCTTCCAGGCCTGGAGGAAAATCCCCCCGGGGATTAGGAACTATGGAAAGTCACAAGGATAAGAGGGCTGGAACGATGGGTCACAGGAAACGGGATTCTGCCGCGGTTCAAAAACACCGTCCGGAGAAGTGCAAATGAAATTCTCCGGTGCTTGGAGAAGACGGCAGGAACCTGGGAAGCTTGGTTTGAGGGGGGAAAAGGGTTTGCAGAATTACAAGGCAGAGTTTGGACCAGTGTTAGCTTCCCAGGATTCCACTGGCTGAGCTGGGAGGAATTCTGGGAGAAAGAATTCCAACCATGCGTTTCTTTCCAAATATTTTTATGGCGCTCCAATTGTGACAGGCAGGTGTCAAAGCAGGCTAGATGGCAGATCCAAGCCCCTCCCCTCTCGTGTGTAGTAATAAACCCCAAAACACAAATATATAGCCATAATTTAATTCCTAGCAATAATCGTTCTGAAGAACCGCCTAGCCAAGGCAATCTCCCACCCTAATTGTCTCTCTCTCTTTCCCATTTCCTTTCCCAACATCTCCAGTTGCCCAGATATGCGACGACTTCAGAAGAGCAAGGTGTACCTTATGGCAACACCCCGACTTTGGGCCCCCGGTACCCTGGTGAGTGAGAGATTGTTCTCAGTACCGTCTCCCCAGCCTTGTCTGGGCAGGCATTTTCTTAACTGGGGGGTCCTTCTGTCTTTGCAGTGGTCATCACCAAGCCCACCATTGCCGTCGTGGTAAAGTATCCAGAAGAGGAGAGAAAGGATGAATTAAAAATTTCTCCAACCCAAGAGACTGGTAAGCTCTTGGTTCCCCCCATTCTCTTTTCTGGAAAGAATTTTTTAAAAATAAAGCAACTGGACCTGCCCAACTCACTTTGAATGAAGCAAAGTGGGCTTGGGCTGTTTGTGGGATTCAAGATGTTCTCTGTTGTGTGAACCAGCCCAGCACATTAACCCCCAGTGGAGCATGTTACGTCAACCCAGCGTTTAGGTTTTTCTTGAGCTGGGTTGAGGTTTTCCTGTGTGGTGTGAATCCAGCCCATGAGTCAGGACACCCTCCCCTGTTAGTTTGAAATTTGCAAAATACCCATTACCGCCCAGAGTCAGGCAGCATATACATTAAATAAAATAAAATAATTAAATTAAATTAAATTAAATTAAATTGCCAATAACCTGATTGTTTGTCTTTAGCTGCACATAAAGGGCAGCTAAGATGGCCCTGGGGACCCCAGGCTGCTTCGGAACCAATCAAGTGGCCGATATGAATGTGTTTGCTGCTGCTGGGGGGTGTCTATTGTGTTTTTATGGTTTTTAATTCCGTAAGCCGCCTGGAGTCACTGTGTGTGAGTTGGGCAGCCTTATAAATCTCAATAATAATAATAATAATAATTCAGTGGAACCTTCCCTTCTCACTCACAGGGATGCTTTCCCTGGCCTGTTCAATGTTTAGATTTCTGTAGATTTCTTTCACTTGGAACTTAATGGCTGTGCTTGAAGGCTTCCTGTTGAAAAACCGGGTGCCTGTCCCATCGATGGAACATTTTAGATGGTCTGTCCGCCTTTCTGTCTCTTCCCCATGCACAGAGGTTGACATTTGCAAGTTGAACCCCAACATCTGCAGACACGGCGAGTGCATCCCGATTCGAACCGAACACACCTGCCAGTGTTACCACGGTTATCGGTTGCATTCACAGCACAAGTATTGTGTAGGTAAGAGAGCTACCTCCAAACGTACCTCTGTCTTCTCCCCACTCCAGTTTGGACTGGGATCAGTTGGGCATGCTAGCACAAGCATAAAGACGAGTTTCCATTTGCAGTCTCCCAACATCTCTTTTATTTTATGTGTTTTATATTTATATTTTATATTTTTGCCTTTTCCGTGGCTGCCCCTACCTTATGGAACACCCTCCCTCCGGAGATTCAGCAGGCCTCCCACCCTTTCAGCCTTCTGGAAGGCCATCAAGGCCTGGTCTTTAACACAGGCGCTGGGGTAGAATGAGGATGTCTGGAGTTGGTTTGGGGCATCCCAAGGAGATGATTGAGGCATTGGATTTTGTTTTGATTTTATGATTTATGATTTATGGTTCTGGGTTTTGTTGCTGCGAGCTGCCCAGAGTTGTGTTTTTAGATGGGTGGCCGTGCAAATCTTTTAAATGAAATAATAAATAATAAATCAATCTCTTTTACGCCTAAAAAAATGTAGCTCCGTAGCTTCTGGCCGGCTGGATCTCAAAAGCCCTCTGTACGTGCGTAAATAACCTCTTTCCCCATTTGGTCATCTCCTTCCAACTTTTAAGACCAAGCCTTCTGTGTTTACTGAATCCTAGCGTCAGCTGTTCCTGCCATATTCCATTAGGATTAGTATTGCTATTAGCTTTGTCTGACGGTGTTTGGGTGGCACACCGAACTTTCAGAGAGTTAGGCGAGTGGTTTTATTGATTGATTTGATTCTCCTTCTTTGGTTTAAACCAGTGTTTCTCAACCTTGGCCACTTTAAGGTGTGTGGACTTCAACTCCCAGAATTCCCCAGCCAGCATTAGCTGGCTGGAGAATTCTGGGAGTTGAAGTCCACACACCTTAAAGTGGCCAAGGCTAAGAAACACTGGTTTAAACACTGAGTTTAAAGAGAAATGTTCCTTTTCTTTGCTCACCAAAGAAGGAAGGATGCACAATGATGGGTATTATAATCCCACTCATCCCTTCCCAATATCCCTGGGGTGGCTTATGTAGCTACTAACATAAACAGGATTTGAATGAGACATGGGATACAGCCTGTCTTGCATTGGAATTTGTTGAACCGCCCTCTGGTGCATTGCTTACCTTAGACCCAGAGAAAAATTGTCAGTGAGGGGAAATTTGACACTGCTAGGCACTGCCTGGGCTTCTGATAAGGAGAAAAGTGGTAATCCAGCTTACCACGATTTATTGGTGCCACGCAAACGCAGCCACGGCGCTCTTTGTGCCGTGGGAGGCGACCGTGTCCTCGGTTCTATTCACAAGTCTTTCCTCCCTCCCCAGATGTAAATGAGTGTGAACTGGAGCTGTGTGGCAACGGGAAAGGCGTGTGCATGAACACGGGTGGGTCGTACAACTGCCACTGCAATCGGGGTTACCAGCTGAAAGTGCAGAAGGGCGTCCGATCCTGCATGGGTGAGACTTCCAAGATCTTGAGATGGGGGGGATGCTGGGGATACCCTGCAGCTCCCCCTTCACTTATCCTTTTGCCTCCCACTCTCCCCCCCCCATTAGATATCAATGAATGCGCCAGGCCCAACATCTGTGGAGATGGCGGTTCTTGCATCAACTTCCCTGGGTACTACAAATGTGACTGTCATCCTGGCTATCGGCTGAAGCCTTCCCGGCAGCCGTTCTGTGAGGGTATGCAGTGGGGGACCTGGATAGGAAATTCCCAAGTCTGTTCCTCACTGGGGCTTCTTCAGGGAGCAGGCATTTAATCCAAAAAGTTGGACTGAGCAGGAATTACTGAGCAGGAAGGAGCCATTCTGAGCCTGGGATGCTACCGTGCACCCGGAATAGCGTCAGAACAGCGCCGGTGCAGTGTGGATGGTTCAAAACGTTTTAAGTATGGCGGATAATTTCTCCAGGGGAAGGAAGAATCCTTGCAACTTTTCCCTAAGGTGGGACAGGCCCACAGCACAACTGAAACATCTCCCGTGGAGCAGTTTTTCCTTTGATATTAAATGGAAGGATGGGAAGCCAGGGAAATTTCAGACCGCCAGAGAGTGAGTGCAAGGAAAGAGGACGTGCATCAGTAAATATGTTAGAAAATCCTGTGGAGATCTCACCGAGATTCTCTTCCCCTTGAAAAAAATGGCAAAAGCAACATTTTTTTTTCATCAAATGGAACAGTAGGGGGAAAATGCCCAAATTAAGTGAATGTTAGTTTTGTTAAGTTAGCCAGTTTCATTAGCACTGACATATTTTTCTTTTCTGGTAATCTTTTTTTTTTTTATTAAACTACACTTGTTCTCCTTTCAGATATCGATGAGTGTCTTGACTCGGGGACTTGCCCTGGCGGGAGATGTGAAAATAAACCTGGGAGCTATAAATGTATCCCCTGCCAGCCAGGTTTCCGGGCCCAAAATGGCATATGTTCTGGTAAGACATGCCACAGCGGCTCTCAGCTTTAGGGAAATGTCAGACTTTATGGTTGTTTTTAAAAAGAGTTAAGAGTCTAGTCCTCATGACTTAAAAAAAAAAGCAAAGCACTTACACAGATTTCATCTCCTTTGCTATGACAAAAACTAAAAAAAAAATTACAGGCCACCAAAGGAAAATCTCTACTTGTTCTGAAGATCGGATTCTGCAAACTCTGTTACAGATTTGTGCAGGTGTTGTGGGCCTGGTGGGTTTTGTGATCTGGCTCAAGTTAGGCTTCCTGCAGAATGTTGGAACTGGGTTCACATGTCACCCTAAGTCCTGGTTTGTTTAAGCCCAGTTTATTGAGTAAATCAGAATTGGTTGGGTTTGTACCTGTTAAGCCATGAAATTTGGGTTCAAGGCCACGAGTGCTGGGTCTGAATACGTTAAGCTGTAAATTGGGATGCAAAAAGCGAATCTCAGTAGCATGCTTTTAGGAGCCCCCAAAACTTTTCCAGAGTATGTGGGACCAAGAATGTCGACCTGTTTTTAAACCTTGCTGGGATTTTGGCAAAGGCATTTCTTAAAATCCCGGACCCCCCGCTTAAAATCAGCTTCCCGTGTAACCCGCAAAGTCCTGTGTGGTCTTTGAGCCAACAGCACCGCTCTGCCGTAAACCCTGGTTTGCAGACCTCCACAGCTGAGTCCACATCACATGACCGATCAGAGCCCCAGGGTGGAAAAAGCTCACCGGCCTGTTCTCCCCGCAGACGTGGACGAGTGCTCCGAGGATGCCACCTGCAAACACGGCTGGTGTGAGAACGTGGCTGGGTCCTTCCGCTGCTCCTGCGGTGAAGGCTTTGTCCCGGCACCCGATTTCCGCAGCTGCGTTGGTAACTTGCTTTCTGCGCCCTGCATGCAGTCAGCAGAGAAGACCCAGCTCAGTCCATATAGAAGGAGATAGAAAGACAGATGGTAGATATAGATAGGCGTAGATATAGATAGATGATAAATGGATATAGAAGGATAAACGATTGATGATAGATAGATTTTTGCAACGCCAGAGTTTAGTGTTTGGCCCTACATGGACAGCTTCATCATCCTGGCCTCCCTTGCGGGCTGTTGGGAGGAGGAAGAGAATTGGCCCTGCCCTGAGCTGATGGAGTTTAATGCCATCAAGCCATCAAATTATCTTCCTCTTCATTAGACTTCCTTGGCTTGTAGCCTTCCAGATGATGACTACAATTCCCACCCCAGCCAAGATGGGTAAAGGGTTATGGGAGCAGTAGTCCCCCACTTCCAGAAGGCAGCAGAGCGGGAGTGATCCATCTCTCTTCCTGCAGATGTCAACGAGTGCCAGAATGGTTCACTGTGTGCCCATGGGGTTTGTGTGAACACCCTGGGGTCCTTCAAGTGCCAGTGTCCGGTGGGTTTCCAGGCGGTGAAGGATGGGCCCCGCTGCAAAGGTGAGAGAGGGAAGCAGGGGGTCTTGTAGGAATTCCTGCCCAGTCATGGGAAGGGATCTGTGTTCTGTGGCTGTGAAGGAGAACTTTTGAGCCTGTGTAGAAGACTTGTGCCTGTCTGCCTGTTTTCTCCGAGCACCTGAAGCCTTAATAAAGTTTGGGCCAGGGCTTTTGTTGAAAAAGTAAATACGTAGAATCCAAGATTTGGGTCATGGCATTAAGTGGTATATTCTTTTGAGATCAGGGAAAAGGTTGGCGTATCAGAGGGGGGGGTGAGTGTGTGGTTGCATATCCAGAAGGTTTAAAATCAGGCAGGCAGAAAGTACCCTAATCAAGGAACTACCAAGGAGAGCCCCCCCCCCCAAAAAAAACACTGGCAGGGCAAGCCACTGCATATAAACAGGGAGCAAATCCCTCCCACCCTCGCACTGATGGTATTACATAGTTGGGTCATGAAACGTCTGCAAGCAAACAACCAAGCTCCAAGGTTTAAAATGTTTGATCAGAGCCACACCTCAGCCCCCAAACCTAACAAGCAGCGTGAAAGACAAGAATGCCATTAAGCACGTGCAGAGTTCTCTGTCATTTCCTGCTGATAAATCCTGACAAACTTTATACCTGCACCCAGTGTTTCTCAACCTTGGCCACTTTAAGAGGTGTGGACTTCATCTTCCAGAATTCCCCAGCCAGCTCTGCTGGCTGGGGAATTCTGGGAGATGAAGTCCACCCTCTTAAAGTGGCCAAGGTTGAAAAACACTGCCTGCCCCTGTCAAATTTGAGATGTGTTTTTTTCCCTAGGCTGGAAAACGTGACTTCTGAGCAAATCACCAACCCTGCCCTTTTTGCTGATAAAAACTGGGGCAGTACTTTTATACTTTTTTTCCCCCAATCTTTCCTCCTTTAGATGTAAACGAATGCGACTTCCCTGCTGCCTGTATCGGGGGCGAGTGTGTAAACACGGTGGGGTCCTACCAGTGTCTTTGCCGGACTGGATACCAGTTGGAAAGGAATCGAAAATGCCAAGGTTTGTGTTCGTGTTGGGGGGAGCTTGCCCCCAAATCCCCTACCAGGGGCTCGCGAGTGAACCCTGTGTTTTATAGATGGGGCGTCTTGGCGTCACCGATCAGTGATTTGCAGGGCATCTCCCTCCCCATGGCTGACCCATCCTGTGTGCCAGGATCAGCCGGGGCTCCTGTGAACAATGCTGTAAAAGTTGGGGATTGGGCCTTTCTCTGTTGCACAAACAAGCCCAATGCCTCCCCAGACATCGACGAGTGTGCGAAAGATCCTGACCTCTGCCAACCGCACGGGGTGTGCGAGAACACCGAAGGCTCTTTTGTGTGCGTGTGCGATGAGGGATTTGCGCCTTCCAAAGACCGGCAGAGTTGCGAAGGTGGGTAAGGAAGCACTAAGGAGACCAGACTCCTGAGTTGGGAGAGATTCCTCCGGGGCACGCCGTGACGGTGGTGGCCTTTCTCCGCAGAACTGCCCCACCATAAGAAAGAGTGCTATCTGAACTTCGATGACAGCGTGTTTTGCGACAGCGTCCTTGCTACCAACGTTACTCGCCAGGAGTGCTGCTGCTCGCTTGGGGCAGGCTGGGGGGACCACTGTGAAATCTATCCGTGTCCTGTACTCAACTCGAGTAAGTTGGAAATCTCTCTTCAATGCAAATTACAGGCAGTCCTCGATTTACGACCATTCATTGAACGACTGCTCAAAGTTACGACAGCACTGGAAGTTATCCAGGTTTGAAACTCAGCTCAAGTAAATTGTAATTACCCCTGTCCTGTACTCAGCTTGAGTAAGTTTGAAGGGACAGGCGAGTGCTTTGCGCCGAGCTGTCATGTCTGTGGCTCATTGTGTGAATGCAGCACATGTGACGTTGCCTACCAAGGTTCTGGCCTGCTGCAGCCGTTCTGAGCACGGATGCCCTCGGGAGGTATGGGCCCCTTCCCAGAATTCTCAGCCATCACGGCCATGGCTAAGAATTCTGGGAATTAAATGCCCTGTATTGGGAGGGTGCCCTGTGGGAAGGCTGACTTTCCATTTGTTCCTCTTTAATCGATCCAAGACCAGCATCAGGAAGGGAATGGCTCGTTCAACAGACGGGGTAACCTAGGCATGGCTTAGCGCAACGTCTGATCCTGGTTTATGTGCATTTCGCCAGAAATCCTGAGAGTTAGTCAAGACCTATTTCAGCCCCCTCTTGTAATCTGACATTCCTCAGCCTTGTGCTGGGGTGGAAGGGACTTTTCTGCAGAAGGGGCGCGGCACAGACGGCTGTCGTTCAGCCACTGGCATCGCTGGCCAAAGGGAACGAAAAGCTGCTTCTCCAACTGAAGAGGCCTGGGCATCTTAGTAAGTCACGACTAAGATTTCTCCCTTCTCCTTTTCCTCCCCTGGAACAGTTGAGTTCCACACCCTCTGCCCAGACGGGAAGGGCTTCATCCTGGACGACACCGTCCTGAACTACGGCATCCCGACGCATCGTGGTGAGTGTTTGGGCGCTTGAAGGTACACAAGGCAGATGTCCTAACAGCCAGGAACCACGCTGAGACAAGGAACTGGTCTCTAATGTTTATTGCTAGTACATAACAGGAATCCTAACAAACTGAAGAAGCGTGGGAAAACCCAGCCATATAACCCCCAAGGGTTAAGGCGGTCCCAATCTGTGTCTCTTTGAATGGCTGACCAATTCCTCAGTGCTACGCATGCGCTTAACAGTCTGGATGGGAGCCCCCTGCTGGCCATCCTCACTCATGACAGCGGAGTCCCTTTGAGGTGGCCTTCATGGGATCGGAGGGGGGCGTCGCGGCTTCTCTCCGGGGCAGGGGCCTAGGATGGCTAGCCAGCCCCCTTGCCCAGCCTGCCCCCCCACCAGTGAAGCTGCTGAGTGGCCTCAGGGCAGAGGTGGGCCGACCGTGGCTCTGGAGATGCTGCTGGTAAAGCAGGAGGGTGGGATGACTATCTAGGGGTGGTCACGAGAAACCCGCAGCATTCTGGTAATGTGGGCATCTGTTCACCAGCCTTCTCCTTCTCCTCATCTCCTCTTTCTCCTCCTCCTATTCTTCCTTTCCTCCTCCATCTTACCTCTCTTTCCTTCTTCTCTTCTCCCTTTCCTCCTCCATCTCCTCTTCCTTCTCCTTCTCTTGGTCCTCCTCTTCCTGCTTCTCATCCATCTCCGTCTCTCCTTCCTTCTTTTCCTTCTCCTCTTCCCCTTTTTCCATCTCTTCATCTTCTTCCTTCTCCGCCATCCTTATCTCTTTCCTTCTTCTCTTCTCCCTTTCCTCCTCCATCTCCTCTTCCTTCTCCTTCTCTTGGTCCTCCTCTTCCTGCTTCTCATCCATCTCCGTCTCTCCTTCCTTCTTTTCCCTCTCCTCTTCCCCTTTTTCCATCTCTTCATCTTCTTCCTTCTCCGCCATCCTTACCTCTTTTCCCTTCTTCTCTTCTTCTTTTCCTCCTCCATCTCCTCTTTCTTCTTCTCTTTGTCTCCTCTTCCTGCTCCTCATCCGTCTTCATCTCTTCTTCCTTTTCCTGGTCTTCCCTTGTTTTCCATCTCTGCATCCCTCCCTCCTCCTCCTCCTCAGACATAGACGAATGTACCCTGTTTGGCGAAGAGATCTGCAAAGAAGGCAAATGCGTGAACACCCAGCCAGGCTACGAATGCTACTGCAAGCACGGCTTCTATTACGATGCCAATCTCTTGGAGTGTGTCGGTAGGTAGGAAAGTTCAGCACGGGGGGTAAGGGTGACCTCTAAGTAGGCAGCAGGGCAGGAAGCAGGCTTAAAGAGGTGCCCGGGCATTTGGAGGGCGGCCACTGAAGCCAGATGGGATATGGGGGACCAAACAGGTGGATCAGCCTTTTAAAGGCTGTTCTTGAGCAGAATCGGCCTTAAAAGATGCTGGCTGGGGAATTCTGGGAGTTGAAGCCGACATAGCTTAAAGCATGCTGGCTGGGGAATTCTGGGAGTTGAAGCCGACATAGCTTAAAGCATGCTGGCTGGGGAATTCTGGGAGTTGAAGCCCACACAGCTTAAAGCATGCTGGCTGGCTGGGGAATTCTGGGAGTTGAACTCCACCCATCTCAAAGCATGCTGGCTGGGGAATTCTGGGAGTCTTTTCCCCCTTAATTCTTTCTTGCTGTGGTTGTTTCAGATCTTTAAGATTCTTTCACTCAGACACAAAAGCATTTTTTCCCAGAAGTTAAGGGAACCACAGGACCAACCACCTTACCTGGGGAAAAGGCCCTCCTGAAGGAGAGGCCGGCCGATCCAAATTTGTTGGCCTGGCCTCAAAACCCTGCTGCTTTAGAGCAAAGCCACCAAAGTCTAAATAATGGAAGCCCTCCAACCCTGTGTGTTTCCACATCTGGCTGAGAAGGTGAAGGGTCTAATCCTTGGCAATCGCAAATTAAATGTCGTGAGCTCAAAAGAAGCCAAGGGGAGAGGGGAAGGCAGGAGAAGTGGCCATAATGCCTTATTCAGAATAAGAACTATTGTCGGTTGTAACTGTTTTTAATTTTATTTTAATTTTGTTCGCCACCCAGAGTCACTCGTTGAGATGGGCGGCCATACAAATTGATGGATTGATTGAACAAACCAATAGACAAGCTTAATTCTGAAGGGAGCATCTAACTTGGGGGCCCAGTGACTGGCAGTCAGGATCCCAGGCCCTGTTTTTCTGTCGGTCTGGATACTCCTGGCTGTGAGTTCCTGTTGTCTGTTCTGCCCCAGATGTGGACGAGTGCTTGGACGAGTCCAACTGTGTGAACGGACGCTGTGAGAACACCCGGGGCAGCTTCCACTGTGCCTGCCCGGCCTCAACCACGTACGATCCTGCCCAGAAGAAGTGTGTTCCGACCAGCAAAATTGGTGAGCGGTGGCTACATTTTCTAATGCTTTCAGGCAGCGCTTCTCAACCTTGGCCGCTGGAAGATGTGCGGACTTCAGTGCCCAGAATCCCCCAGCCAGCATGGCTGGCTAGGGAATTCTGGGCGTTGAAGCTCACACATCTTCAAGCGGCCAAGGTTGAGAAATGCTGCTCTTAGATTCTTTCTTTCCCCACCTTTATGGGCAGCAACAAGACTTTCTTGTCCTGTCCTTTTTTCTTTCTGTTCCCCCTTTCCCCTTCCCCTTACTTTTTTTCCTTCCTTCCTTCCTCCCTCCCTCCTCATTTTTTCCTTTTCCTTTTCTTTTCCCTTTTTCCCTCCCTCCTCATTTTTTTCTTTTTCTTTTCCTTTCCCTTTTTTCCTCCCTCCCTCCCTCCCTTCTTCTTTTCCTTTTCCTTTTCCCTTTGCCTTCCCTCCTCCGTTCCTTTCTTCCCTTTTCTCTTTTTTTCAAAAGTTGGGTTGCCTGGAGAACAAAGCCGGGCTCACCCCTAGCCTGGAAGGTCGCCAGCTGTTGCCCTGTTGCACCTCTAGCCTCTCTGCCTGCTCTTCCCTTTGCCCTCCCCCCTCCCCCCGCAGACAAGGTGACCGATCGGCCGGACGTCTGCTGGCAGCTCCGAGGCGAGGACGGCATGTGTTCGTCTCCGTTCGCCGGCCGACAGCTGACCTACGAGGAGTGCTGCTGCCGCCGTGGCAAAGGGTGGGGCTACCACTGCCACGCCTGCCCACCACGCAGCCCAGGTAACGATCCTCCTGGGGAGGCTGGCATCTCGCCCTTCCTGTGGGCACCAGCTCTGTTTTCAGTGTTCAGAGCCCACCGAAGGGCCTGCGAAGGAGGCGGGAAATTCTCCAGAGATGGGTGGATTGGAGAGGCTGAGCGTTTGGCCAGGTCTTTTCCAAAGTCAGGATTTAAGCCCGGGAGGTGAAGGGTCTGTAGAGCATGTGCAGAGTTCTCTTTCCTTCCCTCTTCCTTGCACACTTGGGACTGGGGGAGATGCATTTGCGGCAAAGCTCACACCGCAGCATCTTTCTTCGCCCCGAGCATGTGTTTGAGAACATCTTGTGGGCGCTCCTGCGAAAGGGCTCCTGCGCTTCCATGCCAGCTTGGGGACTCTGCCCACCTCCAGAAGGGCAAGGTCTGGGGACGGGACGATGGCAGTGAGGGCTGTGGCCTTCCTCTCTCCCCAGGTTTCAACTGCCAGTCTGCTCCAAGTGAAAGCAATTCTTTCTGGGACTTCAGTACGCCATTCGGGGAGGTGCATAAAGGTGAGGTGAAGGAGGGAGCAGAGCCCGCTTGCGTGGACAATGTCGTAGCCTGTGGGGCTGACTGCCACAAGGTGGAGGGATGCCCATGGCCCCGATGGCTTTAAGAGGGGCCTGGGCAACCCCCGAAGAGCATTTGGCAAGTCGTGCTGGCTCGGTTTTCCTTCCAGCGTCTTTGCCTCTTCCATCCAGTGGCCGGGAGATATCGGGGAAGGAGGCATTGGCTCTGTGGCTCAGGGCTCCCCAGAGGGACTTGGCTCCCCAGAGCCGCTGTACGTGGCCCTCTGGCCTGATCCAGCGTCTCTTCTTACGTTTTAAACATGGCCAGATGGTGGTCTTTCCCTGGAGCGGCCAGGGTGGGACCCCAAAAGGACTCAAGAGCAGGAAGGGAAGGTCGGGGAAGCCGGAGAAGGTTGAAATGTGTCTGTGGATAGCAGGTAGCCAGTGTGGACATGTCTGCCTGCCTGCCTGCCTTCCCAGTTTGTTTCCTTATTTTCTCTCTCTCTCTCTTTCCTTTTTTCTTTCTTTCCCACTTTATATGGCTCTTATATACAGCACCTTTTAGATTCTCAGTTTTTATATCTTTTATTCCTTCTAGGCCTCTCTCTCTCTCTTTTCTTTTGTATTTTTCTCTTTACCCCGCTTTCCCTTTTCTTTGTATTTCTCTTCTTTATTTTTTCTTTCTCTCCTTCCTTTCTTTCCTTTCTATATATTTTCTTTTCCTTCCCCCATCAGTTTCTCTTCTTTCTCTCTCTTGCTCCATCTATCCATCCCTTTTTCTCTTTCCTCCTTCCTTCCTCTTTTCCCCTAACATACATGCCTCTTATATTACATTTTATATTAAATTTGCTTAACAACGGTGGCAAAAAAGGTAGTAAAATTGGGTGTGACTCACTTAATAACTGCCTCACCTAGTGATGGAAGTTCCAGTCCTAATTGTGGTCATACTGTAAGTCGAGGACAACCTGTAATGTTAAAATATTATATTACATTACATTTTTTACTAGTACTAAGCATTTCTTCCCAACCTAGTTAACGCATGCGGCTGTTTAAACTCATTCCCCTGCCACATTTGGTCTAAATTCAACATTAGGGTACTTCTCTTTTAAAGGGCCTTGACTGTCTGGCCCACCGATCGTCTTCTTCCTATCCATTAAGATTTGGGGCTGAGGGCTTGGCAAGGTTATATCTTTTTCACTGCTGGGTTGAATCCTAAATTCCAGGTTTTTGACTCGGGCTAGTGGATCCAGAGGCTTATTTTCAAGTTAGGCTTTTTAGAATCGGGGCCTTTTGTGTTTTAAGGCCTTATGCCTCTGACTCTCTCCTTTTCTTGCTGTTGATTGAATTTTAAATTGGAGACCACTTTGGGAAGTGATAAGGTTGCAAATCAGGATCATGAATGAAATTGGCACACAATCAGTCATAATCAATAGAAAGATACCAGATTTCTCCACCAGCTTTCCTTTCCATTTGATGTTTTCTTTTCAGCCCCTTTCTGTCAGTCAGGAATGTCAAAGAAGAGAGAAAGACTACTAAACCAGACACTGAACTAGCTAGGATAAAGAAACTGCTTAGCCAGCTTGTCTCTCTCTATTTCAATTTCCCCCTACCCCATGCTGTCTGTCTTGTCTAGAGACAACGGAAGGCCTTGAATATGTTCCCCTGCTAATGTAAGAGACATCATCCCCACCCACCAATTCCTTTCATGGTGCAGAATAGAGGAGGGATCACCTGGTGCCCTCCTTTCCATCTCTATTCTGCTCCAACCATGCATCGTACCTATAGTACAAGGATTTCAGCTGGGATCTCCAAAAGCCACTTCCCTTAGGACTCCCTGTGCTAATAACCCACAGGATGTGGGCAAAAAAGCGGCTGTGGAAAATTCAGTGTCTTTTTGTTATAGATATACTGTAGAGATACAGATACCAGGTAGTCCTTGACTTACGACCATTCATTTAGCGACCATTCAAAGTTATGACAGTGCTGAACCAAGGGACTTACAACCAGTCCGTTGCAGCGTCCCTGCGGTCACGTGATCAAAGTCAGGCACTTGGCAACTGGTATGTATTTACAACGGTTGCTGCGTCCCGGGGTCATGTGATCGCCATTTGCAACCTTCCTAGCTGGCTTCCAACAAGCAAAGTCAATGGGGGAAGCTGGATATGCTTAACAACCACGTGATTCACTTGACAGCCACGGCAATTTGCTTAACAGTGGCAAAAAAGGTCAAAAAATCGGGTGTGACTCACTTAACAACTGCCTCGCTTAGTGACAGAAGTCCCAGTTTTGATTGTGGTCATAAGTCGAGGACTACCTGTAATGTTAATTTTTGCCCATTGTTCATGTCTTTCTCCCTGCTTTTGCCCCATTTATGTCAGTTAACTGTTTTTGTCAGTTTTATGTCAGTTAAGTGTTTTTGATATTTGCTGATGTTTAATAAATAAAGTTCAAACTCTGTTTTTCGCTGGCTGAACTGAACGGCGGGTGTGCTTGCTCTGATCTGGATGTAGGAATCAACTGGGTGTGGGCTGGGAGCAGACAAAGCAGGAAGTTACCCATGGTCCTTTTCCAGATGTTTGGGCCTTTTTATTGTGTCCTTTTGTTTTGGCCAGGGACGCGGTGGAGCTGCGGGTTAAACCGCTGAGCTGCCGATCGGAAGGTCGGCGGTTCGAAACCGCGCGGCGGGGTGAGCTCCCGTTGCTAGTCCCAGCTCCTGCTCACCTAGCAGTTCGAAAACATGCAAATGTGAGTAGATCAATAGGTACCGCTTTGGCGGGAAGGTAACGGCGTTCCGTGTCGTCATGACCCGGAAAATGTCTACGGACAACGCCGGCTCCAAGGCTTAGAAACGGAGATGAGCACCGCCCCCTAGAGTCGGACACGACTGGACTTTACGTCAAGGGAAACCTTTACCTTTTACCTTTGTTTTGGCCACAGACGCTGACAGTTCAGAAGAGGATTCAGACGAATGCCGCTGCCTGAACGGGCGCTGTGTCCGCACCCAGCAGGCCTCTGTGTGCGAATGTCCTCTAGGCTTCCAGCTGGACACCACTCGCACCCGCTGCCTGGGTAAGAGGGGCGGACGGGTGTTTCCCCACTCCTGCGCTGCCCCAATGTTCTTGGCCAGATGAACCCTTGAGCGCATGTTGCAGTGAGCAATGAAATGCGTTTCCCGATCTCAGCATTATTAGTGGCTCCCTGGAGCCTCTGGGTTCAGTGCAGTCTATCTCTGGATGCCAGCAGGCAGGTCCAACCCTTTGTGACATCTTATCATGGCTATATATTTTGTGTGATAGCAATACTGGTTTAGGGTTGCTGTCCCCGGAACTTTGTTTTAAAGTCACCGTTTAGCCAATGAGGCAGGGATTTCTGAGTGGTCTCCTATCTACTCTGCTTAGCTTTGGTCCGATCCTGCTGAGATTCCCCAGATCTCCCAAAGTCAGCTAGGAGCTGCTGGGTAGGGAAGGCTGTTTCTGGAGAAAGGAGCAGCAAAGCTAGCCTGATTTAGCAGAGCAATTCTTACTTGTCGCAAATCAGCCTGAGCTCTGAGCTCTCTTCCCTGCACCCACCACTGTCCCCCCGTAATGGGGACATACTTCAGGCATGCACGCACTGTGGGCTTTTTTGTGACTTGCATTCACACCACTCACTCGCACCATACGCTGAGCCAGGTTTTCTCATGCTTGGCCACTTTAAGATGTGTGGACTTCAACTCCAGAATTCCCCAGCCAGCATCTTAAAAGTCTTTTTTAAGTCATCTTTAAGCATCTTTAAGTCTTTAAGTCACCAAGGTTGAAAAACGCTGCACTAAACCATCCGCTAAGCAACTAGGCTGGGTTCTCAGGACACATTAAGCCACCTAAGAGTGAACTAAGGTTAACCCTAAGCTATCTTGGCATGTTTTGCAAAGGCAGCCACTCAATCTGTTAAGTGACCTAGTTACTTTAAATGTGAACGCACAGCCTCTGTGTGTGGATGGGTGGATGCTAAATGCTTAGTGCATTTATTTTTGCTTTGCCTTTCTTGAGACAGGTTTCTAGTCCTCACTGTTACCAAGGCTGGCTTTGACAGGTCTTTGCCCCCTTTCCTTCCTTCATCCCCTCCCCTCTGCTTCAATTTTGCCTCCCTTCCATCCTTTCGAAAGACTAAGAGAAATTCCCCAACAAGTTAGCAAATTGCAGAGTGGGCCTTTCTGCATTCTGGGGAAGGCATGCTGGCAAATCAAACCTTTGTCCTCAAGAACTGGGAGTATTTTTTTGAGGCTCAGCCCAAATCCTCCCTGCCAGTTCTCTGAAGTTTTCTTCCCTTGCACGAGAATTTTCCATTTTTCAGCCTGCCTTACCCTCCAGGTGCATACAAATTTCTTAACACAATTCCCCGGACAGTATTTTTGAGCTGATTTCCCCATCAGAAATGGTGGAGGACATAAAAAAGCAGCATGGGGGGTATTTTTTCTGCCCAGATAGAAAATTTAAAAACGCTTGAGGAATTCTTGTCCACCTCCTGGTCTCTCCTTTCCTTTCAGATATCGACGAGTGCCAGGAACTAAACCAGCGAGGGCGGCTTTGCAAAACTGACCGTTGCGTGAACACCAGCGGGTCCTACTTCTGCACCTGCAAGGTGGGCTATTCACGTTCCTGGCCTCGCGGAATCTGCATTCCCCAGCGATAGCCACAGCATGGAAGGACAGGGGACGGGCCATCGAAGAGCCACATTCTTCTCTGGCCCCTGGCTGTGGTGAGCTTCTTCTCGCTGCCCACCTTTGGAAACTGGATACGGGGCTGGGAGCACTTTTTTTTAATTGTCTAGTTCAGCAAGGCAGTTCTCACTTTATTAAGGACCTTTTTCTAAAAAAAAAAAAAGTTGTACCAGCCACCATGAAGGGGCATTGATTTTGCTATAGATTTTGTACCTATCTGTGTTTCTGTTCCTTTAACCCGCTGGATTGTTAGGGTTTTTTTTTTTAAAAAAAAAACTGCATTTGGTTTGCACTTGTTTCTATAGGATTCAGAAATAAAAAAATGTTTTTGTACATAGTAGACCTTGGTGGAAGGAAAATAAAATAAAAGTTCAGAATTAATCAGCTAATTAAAAAAAAAAGGAAATTGCCATAAAGGGTGAGTGTGTCTGATTCGCTCTTGGCAGCAAGAAAAAGACAAGTTTTGAGTACGGCATGGGGCATTCAGTATTTTCACACCAAAGCAGGTTTGTCCTTACCCAAACATTTATTTTTTGAAAATCACCCCAAATCTTGTCTGATCTCTGTGATTATGCAGGAATGCTGATCTCTGTAAAAATTAGGGCCCTTTCTGTGCTCCTTAGAGCAAAATTCCTTAGGTGTCAGAGTGCTGGAAAGCGTTTGGCCCAAGAGATCAGAAAAATCACACACCAGGCATTTCTATAAAAATAACTTTAGTTACAGAAAGCACAAAAACATATTTGCAAGCTGTGCATTCACACACGCTCAGAGAGGACTGAGCTGCAACTGGGCTGGAAGGCTACAAAAGCGAAACTAAAACAAGTCCAGGCAAGTTCCTCCCCCAGGCAATGCAGCTTTACCACCCAAACTGAGGACAATTAATTTTGACCTCTTCATCCTGCCAATACTTAAGAAAGTACTCAATTACTATGGTAACCTAGTGGCTTGGTCCATGCAAAAACAAAGAAATGCCAACATTACATGTCCCCATGGTTTGCTCCATTCAACCAATTGTATGAGTGTGCACAATATACTAAAACCAGAACCATGGAAATGGGGTTGCATCTCTCAGTGCATCATAGAAATTCAAGTTTTATGTAGTCAAAACTTTTTTTCTACATACAGAGAGGAGATATGAGTTTTGCAGAGGCCCAAGGCTGGCAGAAATACAAAAAAGAAAAAACTAAAAACAGGGGAGGAGAATTGTAGAATCATTGAGTTGGGAGGCTACTCAGAGGTCATCTAGTCCAACTCTGCATTTGGTGCTTCAGTGAGGAATCAAATACAGCAGAGTGGATCCCTCTGCAACAGAGCGATATTGCCTCTGTCATTTGCAAATTTGTAAAATGAAGTTCAGATAAGTATTTCCCCTGAGAAATTCAGCGCTGTTTTTTATCTTGGCCTCCAAAACTGGGTAAAGAGGAGGCAGTTACGTACACAGCTATGAACGAGTCATAATCCAAACTTTAAAAAGTTTGAAGACTGGCAGGTTGATTCTTAACAAATTTGGAATGGTTATGTCAATCAATTTCCTAGCTTTGGCACTGTGGACTTCAACTCCCAGAATTCTCTGCCATGGCCTTGCTGACTGGGAATTACAGAATGTGAACTCCACGCATCTGGAGGCTTGAGGCTTCCTCAGCTGGGGGAAAATGGAAATATACAGGCCAAATTGCACTTTCAATTGCATGTTAGTCTAACCCAGTGTTTCTCAAACCTGGCATCTTTAAGATGTGTGGACTTCAACTCCCAGAATTCCCCAGCCAGCTTCACGTTGCCAAGTTTGAAAAAACACTGGTCTAACCTCTGGCCATGCTTTTATGAATAAACCATAATTGGCTAGGTTCTCACCAAACAAATCATGTTTTACCAATTATAATGGCAAGTTGACAGTTCATACAGCCCACCCAGCCTGAATCCACCCCACAGGATGATGGTTTTGGGTAATGTACGCATTCAGTCACAAAGAAGGAGACAAACAGGGCACAAGAGGCTAAAAAGAAAGAAAAATATAATTTGCCAGAATTCTGCGCTGCAGCTGAAGGTAAGTCTTCCCCATTCACAATGGCAGGCAGTAAGATATTATTGCTTCACTATGTTAATTAAGGCCAATATGATGGGGAAGAAACCATGTTTCTCCTACATTACCATCCAGCATTGCTGTAAACCAGTGTTCTCAACCTTGGCCACTTTCAGATGTCTGGACTTCAACTCCCAGAATTCCCCAACCAGCCAACTCCCAGAATTCTGGGAGTTGAAGTCCAGACATCTGAAAGTGGCCAAGGTTGAGAAACACGGTTATAAACAATCACAGCTTATTTTAAGAGGATTGCATTTGGCCACCCCCTATCAGTGACTGGATTAATTAGCCTCTCTCTCTGCCAAGTAAATGTGGATTTTCCTCTGCAAGGGCCCTGTGGCCTTATATTTGTAGCGCTCGCCTAAACAGCCCACAAATATACTGTGTTTCCAGAACAGCTAAACCAGCTTCCCCGCCAGTTGGGATCCCTCTAGGTAAGTAAACAGAAGCACCCCAAATTCTACTGGCCACGATTAATGGAAATTCTGAACATGAGGTCTGTGCATCTGGTGACATGTCTATGTTGGGCAAAGCAGCGTGTGTGTGTGTGTGTGTTTACTATTTTTTTTACTATTCTTTTATTTTTTAAGTTTTGCAAGTTTACAAAAATACAGAAATTTTAAAAAACACAACTGCAACAAAGTGTGAAGTCATGGTTTACTCCAACCATGATCAGCTGAGTTGCCCAACACAGAATGGTAAACTATGGTTTCTAAACCACCTTAGCTGGGATCACACAATGCTAAGCCACAGCTAAGCAACCACATTCTGATTTGGTGAGTTTGTCTATTTTTATATATTTATTATTAAATTTATACACTGCCCATCTCACTATAAAAGTTGCGTGTACCCTGTCCTTGCCATTTTGTCGAAGGTGGTGAAGTGGCCAGGAGATGGCATTTCTGTGGGTCCCGTTCCGGTTGGAGCAAAATGTTTTGTTTCCTAAGGCTAGTGTGTGTCTTTGGGATTAAGACATGGCAAAACGTTTTTGTTAAACAGCATTCTGGGCTACCTATAGATTTTTTCGTGTGGCTGGTTCCTTTGTGTTACAGCCCTGCGAAGGTCAGTGAGAGAATTGGTCAAAAATTACTTTTTCATCACCATCATAACTGCGACTGGTTGCTAAATGAGGACTACCCATACTAGTATAGACTACTCAACCAGTCCAATTTTTTTTTATTATTTATTAGATTTATACCCCCTGCTTGGTTGAGGTCATTTGTGATCAGCAACCCATTCAAATCTAGCCTTCCAGTGTGGTTGGCTTCAGGTTCATAAAAACACCCAGCAGCTGCACAACCGACTCATGGCTGCATTCACACGGCACATCTGGGTTGACATCACCATGGCTCCTGCTGATCACATAAATCACGACATGCGTTATTAGAAGTGCAAGCATGCTCAGTTGGAGAATTTTAAAGCTGGCATTCTGTTTGGAAAACCCCGAGATCAAAATAAGAATGTGCTTGGGGAAAAGGCACAAGTGAGCCAACGTATTCCTCCTTCCTTCTTCCTACTTTGAATGTCAGTTGCATCATCCCTTTAAGAGGTTGAATTGAGTTTAGGATTAGAATTAGGAAGAGGGAAATTTATGCCTCTGGAAAAACAGTGAACTTATTTTAAAAAAGCATAGCACTAAACAGGGAACTGCAAGAGGAGAAAACGCAGGAAAAAAGTTCTTCCATCCATCCGTCAGAAATTCCTCCACCTTCTACTCCTGGAACTACAAATCCCAGAGTGCATAGGGTGAGCTTTTTTTTTTTTTTTTTTTTTTTAAGAATGCACTGCTTCCAAGATTCACCGGGATTTTCCGCCTGTGACCTGCAAGGCCAGTCGGTCCTCGGATGCGAACCTAGAGATAAAAACTAGAGCAGCTCTAACATCTAGAGATAAGACTTCCGGGTCCATATTTTCCAAAAAATCCCTGGGAATAAAAACAAGCGCGTTTACGTTTTTGCACCGTTACTTCAAACGCTAAACGTTGTGAAGGCGTCGCTGCCGCTGCAAGCCCGGCTGGCGGGGCGGGGGAGGCGGCGCCGCCTTGGCGCGCTCGGCCGCGGCTTGGCGTTCTGCAGGCCGGCCGCGGGAGACAGCGGGGTCAACCCGAGCACAGCGCTGCTCTTCCCGCTCCGGGCCGCGTCGCCCTTCGGGGCTTTGACCGGCGGGGAGCTGCGCGCCCGGGCTCCGGCCCCCCACGCCCGCGAAGGCCGGCACCGCCGAGTTCTTCCCTCCCGGCGTGCCTTGCAAGGGTGGGACTCCAGTGCCCATGCGCCTTTGCGCGGCGGGGCGGGGGCAGCGGGCGTGGGGTGTGCAGCCGCGCGTTTGAATTGCGAGGCTGCGCAGGTGAGGGCAGAGGGGGCGGCTTCGAGGGCGCGCGGAGCCCCCCGCCCCGCGGCAAGGGGCGCTGCCAGCCGGGGCGGGGCGCGCGGACGGGCCGGCCCCGCCGCCTGCAGAGCCGGCGCGCAGAGCCTTTGTCCCTCCCGGAGCGGGCTCGCCGCCGCGTCCGGTCCCGCCCCGCCGAAGACGCCCCCCCGGGACGGGACTTGCTCTGCACGGGGCGGGCGCCTGGTGGGAGCAGTTTCTCAGCCTTGGCGATTTTAAGAGGGGTGGACTTCAGCTCCCAGAATTCCCCAGCCAGCTTGCTTTCAGATGGGTGGACTTCAGCTCCCAGGTTTCCTAGCCAGTATGCTTTAAGAGGGGCGATTCCCAGAATTCCCCGGCCAGCTTGCTTTAAGAGGGGTGGACTGACTCTTTGGCTGGAGAATTCTGGGAGTTGAAATCCACCCATCTTCGTCGAGAAACACGGTCCTAGCGCAACAGTGAGGTTTCAGGGGGAGCCCGTGCTTCCCTGCCCTGGACAATGGGACCTGCTGTGCCGCCACGCCTTCAGGGCCCCCCCCTTCTCTGCTTGCCTTCCAGCCGGCCGCCGCGGCCATGGGGCTGAAGAGCGCCCAGAAGGCCCTGTTCCCCCTGCGCTCCGTCTCTGATGTGGTGCGCCTCTTCGAGCTGGAGCTGCGCCGGGAGCAGCCGGACCTGGTGCTCCTCTCCCTGGTGCTGGGCTTCGTGGAGCACTTCCTCGCCGTCAACCGGGTGCTCCCCACCAACGTGCCCGGCATCAGCTTCGAGCCGGCCCAGGGCCCCGACAGCCTGACGTACTTCCCGGTGGCCGACCTGAGCATCGTTGGCGCGCTGCACGCCCGCTTCACTGCCCAGATCCGGGGGGCCGTGGACCTCTCGCTCTACCCCCGGCCCGACGGGTTCTCCTCCCGGGAGCTCGTCAAGAAGGTCTCGGACGTGATCTGGAACAGCCTGAGCCGCTCCTACTTCAAGGACCGAGCCCACATCCAGTCGCTGTTCAGCTTCATCACAGGTGGGCTTCCGGTCCCCCTCTCGGCTCCTGGGCTTGGGAAGTGCAGCTGCTGGGGACGCGGCCGGTGCCCCCGTTCGATCGGCAGGAGAGGCCCTTCGGAAGACGCCTTCTGGATCCGGAAGATGAGCGGTCAGGGATGCGAGGCGGGGTCCTTTCCTGCACGGCTCCCAGGTTGCAGAATGCCTCTTCTTTGCCCTCTTTTCCCCAATATTCAGGAAAATGGCAAAAATTCAACTTTGGTGACCCAGCTCGTTGATATTTTTAACCACACTGATTTTAAGTTGGGGCTTGGATTTACCGCCCATGGTGTCTAGCGCTTATAAACCTGATTATCAGAAATTTTAGTCATCTTTTTGAGCAAGAAATTACATCCTTCCTTCTGCAAGACCTAAAACTTGGACAATCTCTATAAAGATGGCCAAGTTTTTAGCAATAGCTTGTAGAATAGAGGGATTACCTTCTCGATATTAATTGTTCAGGTTTGGCTTTTCCCTTGTATTTTAAATGTTGTACAGGTAGTGCTCGACTTATAACCACAATTGGGACCGGAACTTCTGTCACTAAGTGAGATGGCTGTTAAGTGAGTTGTGTCCAATTTCACAACCTTTTTTGCCATGGTCGTTAAGTGAATCACTGTGGTCATTAAGTGAATCACATGGTCATTAAGCAAATCCAGCTTCCCCCATTGATTTCGCTTGTCGGAAGCTGGCTGGGAAGGTCACAAATGGCAATCACGTGACCCCAGACATTGCAACTGTCATAAATACATGCTGGTTGCTAAGCGCCTGAATTTTGATCACATGACCACAGGGATGTTGCGACAGTTGTAAGTGCGGGGACTGATTGCAAGTTACTTTTTCCAGCGCCATCATATCTTTGGTCACTAAATGAATGGTCGTAAGTTGAGGACTGCCTGTTTTGGTGTTTCTGCATTTTGAATTTTCTATTTGTGTTTTTATTGGCCTGGGACTGCCAATAAAATGAATGACTTGGATGTTAACTGCATGGATTCCTGTGTTTCATATTTTGCATTTTTTAGGCATTTGTAAGCCACCCTGAGTGTTTATGCAAATAGCAGCAGGGTATAAATTTGGTAGTAGATATGCCGAAATGTCCGCCTAAAGCTGGTTTAAACTTTCTCCTGCTCAGGTACCAAATTAGACAGCTCCGGGGTGGCCTTTGCGGTGGTCGGGGCGTGCCAGGCCCTGGGGCTTTTCGATGTGCACCTCGCCCTCTCGGAAGATCACGCATGGGTCGTCTTCGGCAAGGACGGTGAGCAGACAGCGGAGGTCACGTGGCACGGGAAAGGCAACGAGGACCGGCGTGGGCAGACGGTCAACTCGGGCGTGGCTGAACGGGTAACGAAAAGGGCTGCTCCTCTCGCCTTGATCTCCGCTTGCTTTTCTCTCTGTGAGCTAGCCTAGCCCGCGTCAAACGGCGGCTCTCCGGAATTCACAGCCAGCGAGGCAAGCCTGGTTTGTTTGTTTCCTGGTTAGGCTTCCTTCAGGACCGTAAGGCGGCATTCAGAGCGTTCTCACCGACCGTTTTGCCCATAAACAGCCCTGTTGAGCTGAGAGGGAGGGACTGACCGAGCGTCCTCTGGGGAGCTTCTGTGCCTGAGGGGGGACTAGGCCCTGGGTCCCCCGCTGCTAGCCCAGCACCTTCCCCACTGCAGGTAGTCCTTGCTTTATGACCACAATTGGGCCCGGAATTTCAGTTGCTAAGCAAAGTGGTCGTTAAGTGAATCCAACCTGATATGATTTTTTTGTGATGGCATTAAGTGAATCACCATGGCCGTTAAGCGAACCACGTGGTCATTAAGCAAATCACACAGTTCCCCACTAATTTTGTTTACCAGAAGCCGGCCGGGAAGGTCGAAAATGGCGGTCATGTGACCCCGGGACGCTGCAATGGTCATAAATGCGAACCGGCTGCCAAGTGCCCAAATTTTGATCACATGACCACTGCAACGGCTGTAAGTGTGAGGACTGGTTGTAAGTCAGTTTTATCCAGCCCTGTTGTAAGTCCAAACCATCACTAAACAAATGGTTGTTAAGCGAGGACTACCTATACACTACACTGGCTTTTTCATTTGGCTTGACTGCAGCTTGACCTCTCAGGAAGAGGTGAGTTGCCAGGGAAGCTTTTCAGATGACTTGGCTGCGCTTGGCAAACCGGACCTTGATTTGGGGAGAAAAAGGTGGGAAACCTCATAGGAGACTCGGATGCGAGAGTCGTCATCCTTCTGCGGGTAAACCAGGCGCTGATTCCTGCTTCAGACCTCCTTCCCTCTTTGCAGAGCTGGCTGTACCTGAAGGGCTCCTACCTGCGTTCTACTCGGCAAATGGAGGTGGCGTTCATGGTCTGTGCCATCAATCCCTCCATCGACCTGCACTCGGACAGCCTGGAACTGTTGCAGCTCCAGCAGGTGGGCCAACCACAAGTTGAGCGTCCACACTTTATCGGGGCAAGAGAATGCCCTCCCGTCCCCTCCCGTATGATCTGGCCTTTGTAGCCATCTCCTCCAAGCCATCCTCATCTTCAGGGGGGCATAATGGGATGTGGGGATGACCTTGGGAGACGGGGAAGAGCCACGTCCTGGACAACAGTCGGATAAGAGGCAGCTGAGCCCTCAGCAGGAATGGAAAACCTCTCAGAAGGGACCCTCCCTGGTTCCTTGGGCTGTAAAGGAGACGAGGGGAGAATTGCATTTTCAGATTTGCAAGATTCTGTCAATGTAACCTTACAATAAAGTAGAATTAGTTTATCTGGGCATGCTTCCTGTCTGGACTACCTCACAAGGCTGGCAGGGGGTTCCTTTCCCTTACACCCCCCCCCTTCTTGTCTCTCTGTCCCCTGCAGAAGCTATTATGGGTCCTCTACGACATGCACCATTTGGAGAGGTAAGGATTTCCCACTTCCTTAGGGGCTGGGCGAGGCATTTCCCGAGCCCGCCAACTAGCTTGATAGAAAATGTTGTCCCATCACCCCCGTTGAGGCACCTTCAGCTAGGCTGGCTGGAACAGTGGGATAGATCCCCTCCCTCCTGGGGACAGGTTTGAGATCTGCTTGCAAAAATGGTGCTGCCTTTAAGAACCAGAAGGCAGGAGGGTGATGCTGGCCCGGTGTGGCTGACATGGCTACAAGGCTCAGATCTCCTCCAGGAATCTTTTTCCTTGTAGGTATCCCATGGCTTTAGGGAACCTGGCGGATCTGGAGGAACTGGAACCCACTCCGGGCCGTCCTGACCCCCTTTACATTTACCACCAGGTATTTTCCTGTCCTTTAGTGGTCTGGTGGGTGGGGCAAGAAGGCAGACCTCAGGGTGATGGTAGAAAAAGAGCTTCATTTCTGTCTTACTGCTGTAAACCCTATGCCCTTTTTCCAAGGAGCAAAAAAGGGGTCCCTTTTTCATTCCTCCCGTCCCCCACTACATTTTCCCCATCGCAGCCTGATCTAGCAGGTGTGTTGAGGCTAAGAAATGGTGACAGGCGCTTCAGACCACATTAGGCACTTAGATTTATTATGCTGTGCCCCACAGCTTTTCCAATATGGCAGTGTTTCTCAGCCTTGGCAGCTTTAAGATGTGTAGGCATCAACTCCCAGAATTCCCCAGCCAGCATTCTGGGAATTGAAGTCCACCCATCTTAAAGCTGCCAAGGCTGAGAAACATTGCAGTAGGGTATGGATATACAAATCCACCCGTTTGGAGCACAGTGGCCCATTCCATTTTCCTTCTGGAGCATACCAAGCCAGCCATTCTGGGGGTCATCTGGTGCAAGCTAGATCACAGGAGAAGATTGTGGGTGCGATTTGTGTCCATAAGAAGGGGGAAATGTTCTTTGGAGGGCCCCACCCATAGGTGGCAGGGAGGAGTCAGGTTGATGTCAAGTGTGTCATCATGACATCGCACAAACGGTGAGTCATGAATAATGTACAATTGTGTAAGGAAGTCCTGATGTGTGTGATCTCTCTGGCTCCCACTGTGGATGCCCAGATCCTGACAATCAACAGCCTGTGATCTCTCAGGGTCCAAAAGGCTCCACTGATCAAAGGTCCCTTGATGCTTCTATAACGATGGAGGCTTCTATATTCTCTGTAATCAAGCTGATCTCTGAATTCCTCCATGGAGGAGGAGGGACACCGCACAAATGTCTGGATCTCACCCCCCTCTCTTTTAACCCCCCCTGTTGTCTCCTGCCAGGGGATCAGCTCAGCCAAGCAGTATTACCATAACGAGCACATTTATCCGTACATCTACTTGGCCAGCTACCACTGCCGTAACAAAAACGTCAAGGAAGCGCTGGAGGCTTGGGCTGACTCGGCTACGGTTATCCAAGAGTATGTTCCTTTTGAATGCCCTCTTTTCCCTTTTCCACGGAGAGAATTGGGGTATGAAGTCAATTAAGGAAAAGAGCTTGACTGCATAGCCAGGAAGGATTCCGCTGATGCCAGTAGAAATTTGAATTTCAAACCAGCAGCTTTGCTGGGCAAAGTTTTTTTTTTTGACCAGCTCAAGCTTCTCTGGAATGAACTAAGGTGTGCTCACCGGGGTATGATTTGCACATCTGAATTTGCTCTTGGTCACAATAAGATGGATTTCCTTTTTCCGTTCGTGAACCTTTGCTGCTTCTGCCCTGGAAATCTTCTTGCTTGGTTCTCTTGGAGAACGCCCAAATCATGTGAGCTTTGGGGAGAATCTTACAAGCTCACCAGCCTCTCCTATACTTTGGGGTGGTCCGTCTTTGTTTTTAATGGGTGCTTAACAGGACTTTGCCTTGTTTCCTCTGTGTTCTCCCTCTCTGCAGTTATAACTACTGCCGAGAAGATGAAGAGATTTACAAGGAATTCTTCGATGTGGCCAATGATGTCATTCCCAACTTGCTAAAAGAGGTGGCCAGCCTTGCGGACTCCATTGAGGAGAAGGGAGCTGGGGAGAGAGGGGAGGTCAGTGATGTGATAACAATAATACTAAATAATCAACCATTACCATATGACCAATTAAGTAACACTGAACAATAGGAACATCACGTTAACTAATGATACGATTAAAGATGCTGGCTTCCTAGGAGCTGGCCGTAGAGAAAATGATGTTTTCTCCCTTTTGGCAATATGGAAATATTAGCTTCTCAGCCAGCGAGGAAAAGAAGCAAAAACAGAGGAACAGGATCCTCGCCCTCTGCAACCTTCGTAAGAACTCAGTGGATTGGCAGAGGAAGAGCAGGGATGCTTCCTCATTCTGATAGTGTGCTCACCTGTGTGGAGTTCCTGTTTGCCTGCGGCAAATATGACGGGTGGGAGGGGTGCAGGCAGTGTTGAGATCAACTTGAGAAGTTTGTACAGGCAGTCCTCACTTAATGACCACAATTGGGACCAGAATTTTGGTCACTAAGTGATGCAGTTGTTAAGCAAATCTGATCTGATTTTATGACCACTTTTGCAAAGGTCATTAAGTGAATCATGTGATGGTTAAGTGAACCACATGGTCGTTAAGTGAATCACACAGTTCCCCATTGATTTTGCTTGCTGGGAGCTGGCTGGGAAGGCTGAAAATGGCGATGGTGTGACTGTGGGACGCTGCAACGGTCGTAAGTGCGAACCAGTTGCCAGGCACCTGAATCTCAATCATGTGACTGCAGGGATGCTGCTACAGTTGTAATTGTGAGGACCGGCCATAAGTCAGGTTTTAGTGCTGTCATTAAGTCCAAACCATCACTAAGCTAATGGTTGTTAAGCTTGGATAGCCATTAAGGGAGCTTTGGAGTAAAAGGATGAGACAGTTTTCAGCCAGTGGGGGACAGCATGATGGGAAGCCCACAGATTGGGGAGCTGAGCTGAGCATAACCGTGTTTGCAAGTATCATCCCATCACTGATGAGTCTGTTCCCTTTTTCTGTCCCTTCTCTAGGCCTCACCATCTCAAGCAGGTGGCTCGGCGTTGCAGGATCCTGAGTGCTTTGCCCATCTCCTGCGCTTCTATGATGGCATCTGCAAGTGGGAAGAGGGCAGCCCCACGCCTGTTCTTCATGTGGGCTGGGCCACCTTCCTCGTCCAATCCCTGAGCCGTTTCGATGGGATGGTGAGATGTCGGCCTTGGCACAGACAGAGAGGGCTGGGGGTCCTGGGTTGGCAGAGATGGAAGGTGTAACAATTTGAGGTGGAGGGAGAGGCAAGTAGCACAAGATCACTTTAAGAAACGCAAGAGGTCTTTGCAGCCTTCTCAAAGGGGGTCACAGGGATTCAGGCGGTTGTGCTATCCCCATGGTGGGGTAGTTGCAATATCCTGCGTTCAGCAGTAGAAGACTGTAGACTAGTGTTTTTCAGCCTCGGCAACTTTGAGATGGGTGGACTTCAACTCCCAGAATCCCCCAGCCAGGATGATAAAAACAGGCTTTGCACTGAGTTTTATCGGGTTCAATTCCCAACTTCCCCAGTTAGGAAGGTCACGAAATGAGGGTAGAGGCCCCTAATGAAGCCTTGCTACCTGTTGGATTAGGATCACCGTGAAGGAGTTGTCGACTGCAAACTAAACATGAGCCCACGGTGTGAGGTTGCTGCAGAAAGGCAAATGCAGTTTTAGGATGCATCAACAGAAATATAATTTCCAAATCTCAGAAAGTCAGTTCCACTTTATTCTGCTTTGTCAGGTGCTATCTCAAGGCCTGTGTCCAGTTCTGGGTAGTTTATGAAGGATTCGGACAGATTCAGCAAAGAATCTGTGAGAATCGTTGGGGAACTAGGAACAAAATACTGTGAAGAGGCACTGATGGAATTGGGCTTTGAGAAGCAAAGATAATGATGCTTTGCAAATACCATACAGGAAGTCCTTGCTTAAGGGCCATTTATTTAGGGACAGTTCAGACTTACAATGGTGCTGAAAAACCAACTTATGACCTGTCCTCACTCTTATTGCAGCATCCTGCGGACACGTGATCACCATTTTAGACCTTTCCAGCCAGCTTCCAGCAAGCAAAATCAATGGGGAACCGTGTGATTCACTTAACGGCCACCACAAAAAAGGTCGCAAAATTGGGTCGGATTCGCTTGATGACTGCTTTGCTTATCAACCGAAATTCCGCTCCCAATTTTGGTCGTTAAACGAGGACTATCTGTAGCTAAAAGGATATAATATAAAATAAGGGCGAGATCTGTTCTCACCCGTTACAGAGTGTAGGACATGGAATAATAGATTTAAGTTGGAGAAAGTCAGGTTAAGAGAAAAAGCAGATCGGCAGATGAACCAGTAACCCAGCAAGGTGGTGGATTTCCTTGTTTTAGAGCCTGGATAACTATCTGCGTTGGATGTTTTAATCTGGATTCCTGCATCAAGCAGGGGCTGGACTAAATTACCTTAACTTCTCCTTCCAATTCTGGGATTTGAAATGTCCTCACAGCATGATCTGATCTTTGCATCAATTTAAGGACCAGCTATTGGGACTATACCTTGGCCAAACAGGCCACTTTTACTCCCTGCTCTTTTTAGATGGAGAGCCAGTTTGGCGTTTGTGTTTAAGGCACCAGGCTGGAAACCGGGAGACCCTGATTCTAGTCCTGCCTGAGGCACAAAGCCAGTCACTTTCTCTCAGCCCTAGGAAGGAAGCAATGGCAAAGCACTTCTGAAAAACCTTGCCAGGAAAACTGCAGGGACTTGTCCAGGATGTCTCCGAGAATCAGACACGATTGAACGGATTTTAAAAAAAAAATTGATGAGGAACTCCTGTGATTTCTTTATAAAAATCAGAAAGCTGTTTGACTCTGGGGTGCAGCTCCCAGACAGAGAAGATAATATTGATCAGGTAGTTAAGGAACTTGAAATAAAAGTCAAGTCAAGAGTCGTTGGAATTCAGGCGGCATATACGTTTAATACATTATTATTAATTATTATTTTTCAATGATGCAGTGGGCGAAAAAGATGAGGCCAGAAACCCTAATCACCTGGGGAAACTCGCTGCATTGTTCTACGGAAGGGAAAATGTCAGAGGAGATGGAGAAGTGAAATAGCATCAGAATCATAAAAACGCAGGGAGGGCTGCAGGATTATTTCCACCCTTTGTGTAAAATCTTCCTTCTCACAAACAATTTAGCCCAGGAACAGAAGTTGAGTTGGGACTAGCTAGGCGGGGCTGTGAGCCTTTCGCAGAGCTGGAAAAGGAGACGGGGGGGGCAGCAACAAAATCAGTTAAAGCAGAAATTTCAGGAGGCAGGAGCCTCCTTCAATTCTGGGAGTTGAAGTCCACATCTCTTAAAGCATGCTGGCTGGGGAATTCTGGGAGTTGAAGTCCACATCTCTTAAAGCATGCTGGCTGAGGAATTCTGGGAGTTGAAGTCCACACCTCTTAAAGTTTCCAAGGTTGAGAAATGCTGCTCAATAGGAATGGAGTCCTGGGCCAAAAAAAACCCCTCCAATCCAGTGACAGGTTGCCTCATCTAATATTAAATAATTTATTTTTGCAATCCAAGGGAGTCTCAGCTGTTTTCTCCAGCTGCACAGTTCAAAGGGATCCATTTGTTAGGCCCTTCCAGGGTCCAGCTTTCACAGCTAACAGGGAAAAATGAGGCCTTGAAAATATCACTTCTGCTGTCAGCGTGATGACTCTGCTTTGCTATTTTCTCTCCGCTTGTCCCTGCCATTTTCCTGAATTGCAGCTATTCCCACAGCTGCAGTCAGCATCCCTGTGAATTTTGGAGCCCAGGAAGACAGTCTAACACTATTTCAACATCTTCTAAGCCGTTACCCGATATAAAATACAACACAGAGGCTAAAGTTATAGGGCTGATTTACATTTGCAAAAAACGATGCAATTGGAAGTGAATAAACTAAGCTGGGAATTTGCAGTACACGTGACATGTGAGATGCTGTGCCCTGGCTAATGGTTTCCCTGGACGGTTGCAAGACCCTTCCTTCCTCTTCCTTCCAGGTGCGGCAAAAGGTGACCCTCGTGAGCCGGGACATGGATGCGAACGATGACGATGACCAAGGCAGTGAGGACCCCCGGGAGGGTCGGCGTCGGGGCCCCCGACGAGAGTCCAAACCAGAAGAGCCACCTCTGGCCAAGAAGGCAACGGAGCGCCGGCGTCCCAGTTCCAGCCAGCGACCGGACAGGCCCCTTCTGGAGAAGGAGGAGGGCCTCAGCAGTGGGTCCAGCCCCCCTCCCGAAGGGCCAGTCCTCACCTTCCAGAGCGAGAAGATGAAGGGCATGAAGGAGCTCCTGGTGGCTGCCAAGATCAACTCGAGCGCCATCAAACTGCAGCTCACGGCCCAGTCTCAGGTGCAGCTGAAGAAGCAGAAGGTCTCGGCCCCCCGGACATATGCCCTCTCCTTCCTCAAACGGCCACGGAAGTCCCTCTGAACGCTGGTCCCCAGAGGGGAGAGCCACATGCAGGAGGAAGGCAGGACAAGAAACATTCCGATTTGTTGGCAAAGATTTGCTTGGCCCCCTCCGCCGCCGCCTCCTATTATCCCCTGGCCAAAATTGGAGAGGACTTGATCGTCCTCTCCACACCTCGTTGGCGTCTTTGCCGGTTGGTCCTCAACCCTCAGCTTTCGAAGCTGAATTTGGGTCCTGCCACCTCGCCAAGCCCAGGAGGAGCATCATTTCAAGGGATCCAGGAGATAAAGCACAAGGCCCCGGGGATGTGAAGAAGGGATGGGGAGTGGAGATTTGGAATGACATCCCACTGTCCAAAGAAACTCGGTGGGCGTTTTTTACACCCCTCTCTCTCTTACTCTCCGATTTGCAAATGGGACATGGGATACGAGTGTTCGTTGTGACCAGCAGATGTGAATCTTGAACAATTGAATATCAGAACATAACTTGATTTGAATGTCAAAACATAGTGGGTTGTTTTTTTGTTTTTTGTTTTTTAAAAGATCTGTAGCGTTAATGTCATAAGAAACCAGGGGACAAGTATGAGATCACCTGAAGAAAATGGATAAGAAAAAGATGGAAGGAGCGGTGTGCACACAACGGCAAACAAATTCTCCAAGCGACAGCTACTGATAAAAAAAATAATCAGGTGTTATCCCAAGAACATTATCTTTTATAGGTGATCAAGATCATTTCTGAAGGATCTGAGTGGAGGCTTTGGTTCTGCAATAGTATAGATCGGTGTTTCTCAACTTTTGCAACTTTAAGATGGGTGGACTTCAACTCCCAGAATTCCCCAGCCAGCATGCTTTAAGAGATGTGGATTTCAACTCCTAGAATTGAATTGAGGATGCTGGCTGTGGAATTCTAGAAGATGAAGTTCGCCCATCTTAAAGTTGCAAAGGTTGAGAAACACTGGTATAGGTGATAGGAATTTTTCGTAGAGCTTTGCAGAGACTGAATTAATACATTTTAAGACTCTTTTTGTATATAAAGGATGATGTCTCTTCTAGTTGTTGATCTTCTGATTGTGCTGTGGCATCTTTTTGTGGCTGGCAGCAGAAAAGCAGGATCTTGGCTGGGATTCTGTGTTGGAAATGGGAAGTGGGGGGCACTTCTGATCAATGGTGACCTTGGTTCCCCACCGAGGGGAGATACGGGTTTTCTGCTTGTAGTTTGTCAGGGATGAATCATGTCAAAAATCCCAGGGCTTGAATTCCTGCCCCAGGCAGCTCTTCTCCAACATTACCAAGTGCAAGGGGTTTCTTGTATTGCTGTCTAGGAAAATTAAATCCCTTAGCTTTGCTGGATCCTTCTCCTAAAACAAGATGTGGTGGTCTGGAGCCCCTGATGATTGTGCCACCAGATTGCAGCCCCTCTTCCATTTAGAAGGGGGAAACGGAACCTTAACACAATTCAAAAATTCAGAACCTCCCTTCTCCCATTAAAAAAAAAATCCTAATAAAAAGTGGGGGGAAATTAGGCACTTGTGACTTACACAACCATAGTCCTCACTTAATGACCATTTTTAGTGATGGTTCAGACTTACAACAATGCTAAAAAAACTGACTTATAACCAGTGCTTATACTTACAACCATTGCAGTATCTCTGTGGTCATGTGATCATGATTTGGGCACTTGGCAACTGGTTCACATTTATGACTGGCAGCATCCTGTGGTTACACAGTCGTCATTTTTACCTTCCTGGCTGGCTTCTGGCAAGCAAAATCAATGGGGCACCGCATGATTCGCTTAACAACCATGTGGTTTGCTTAATGACCATGGTGATTCACTTAGTGACCACCACAAAAGTCATAAAATCGTGTTGGATTCACTTAATGACCCCTTTGCTTAGCAACCAAAATTCTGGTCTCAGTTGTGGTCATTAAGTGAGGACTGCCTGTACTCACTTGGTATTGTCAATACGGGCCTTCCTTTCCCAAAGCCATTAAAAGCATCTCTCAAATATCAAAAGATTGCTGATGTTGTCTCAAGCCTTTATGAAACCTCTGAAAATAGCAGAGTCCAGTACCGCTTAAAATACATCTATTGACAAAAATGTATAATTCCTTTAAGATGCAAACTAACAAGGTTTGGTCCTGAAAAATGTTCCTTGCTCAAAAGCCACCCTTGTGGCGTCCCTGTGCTCAAATTTTGGTGCTAATGCCAACAGACAGTTCTGCTGGGCAGGGGAAACGGAGGTTGAGCAGACATTTCTTCGTTCTCCACTGCACAAATCAACATCATGGTCTGGACAGGACAAAAATAGAAACCAGGTCACTCTTAAGACTTAGAAATACCCTTCAAGGCAGCAGTTGCAAGAATGTCTTCATATCAAAATGTAAATAGTAAGATCCAGTTCAGTAAACAGGGGTCTAAATTTGCCACGGAAGCGACAGGCCCTCAATGTATCAATTACTTATGAAATTATAACGTGTAAATTTTTTTCTTTATACATTGTGGGTATTTGTGTATGCCGCTCTAAATTAACCTTCAGTTTCCTCGTATTCTGTTCTTTGGCCTATTAGTAGGTAATATAGTGCATTCCCTATATTGCCCCCATGTCCCTGTTCGTTGGAAATAATGATTATTTATAAAACACATTTCTATGCCAGCACAATCAAGCCAAATTGAGCAGCTTATAAAAAGAAAGTATCATTTAAAACATGCACAATCCCAAGAGAAAAACACAATGCTAATGCAATAATACACACAAAGAATAAAAGTCATTAAAATAAAACAGCAACATCAAATCGGGAAGACTTTAAAACAGCTCAGATTTTAGTAGTTTCTGAAAAAAACTGAGAGCGAGCTAGCCTGATCTCCAGAGAGAGGCTGTTTCACAGCATTGGCACTGTGTCAGCTCCCCAAAATCTGAAAGAGTGGGATTTGTAGCACCTCCCTGATAAATCTAATTTCTGGGCCAATACGGATTGGTGCAGGCAGTCCTGCATGTATCTGGATGCCAATCCGTAAATGGCTTTATAGGTCAAAAATAACACCTTAAATTGGACCCAGAAACGAACGCGGCATCTGCAAAACCAGTGTTGTGTGCTCTCAATGTCGGACTGGAAAATATGGAGGCTGCTGCATTGTAGATCAGCTGTAATTTCCAAATACTTTTTTAGGATATCGTGACTTTAAGATTTTCCTCACCACCACTGTCAAGGTAACCCAGAGAAGGGCTGCTGATGTATGGAGAAGCTGTATCTGGCTCAGCTTTGCTACCTTGGATGGCTGCATCTCACTGAAATCGGTTCTGGATATTTCCCCCTTCCAACAAGTGTGTGCATGTGACACTTGTAAATTTACTTGTGTGAGTTTACAATGCACTTGAGTGTGAACATATCTGTGTACAAATGCACCAACAGGCCAGAGGGCATGCTGTATTCAAGGACAGGGCGAGGACCAAAATTAATATAAATCCAAGTCATGCCTCTAATTTAAATTCACTGCTTGTAAAATAAGGCACCCATTTGTAAAATTGGTTTCCGATCTGCCTGTTCACACAGACTCACATACACAAACCTCTGCTATGCATACCCATGGGCTGGAAATCTGGATCTGGCAAGCTTAAAGTTATTCATGGGTATGGTGTAAGTAGCTCTTCCATTCAGGTAAGGATGGAAAAGTAAAATAAAAGTAAAAATCTCATGTGGAGCTTAATTCCCAGTGACTTAGCCACATCATTTTCAAGAAGGTCCATATCTGAGGAGGCTGCATAACGGGCCTGAAGGAGCTGCTCTGCAGAGCTGTAATATGACCGGGATGGCATAGCAGCTTAGTGAAAATAACTAATTAATTACTAAAGCTGGCGAAATTGCCACAGGACGTCAAGGACCCTCCCCATCACCCCTGAAGAGCCAGATCTGGCTGCTCATCTCAACTGAAGACATGATCTTTGAAAGGGAAGCCAGATCTCATTCATTTGTTTCTTCATTTCTTCATTCACTCATCCTACCAATTCTTCAGGAGCTCAAAAGTTCATTTTTCCTGCAACGTACCTGTGAGGTAGGACCAGCTGCATTCAGAATGCAATGGCAGATAGAAGAACTGGCTGATGATCTATTTCTGCATTATTCTGGTTTCCTTCTCTTGAGGGGAAATACCTAATATTTAGATAAGAGTTTCTCCAGCAGGGTTCCGCAAGAGGTCATTAGGGGTTCCCTGGGAGATCACAATTTGTTTTAAAGATTATTTCAAAGGCGAGCAACTTCACATTAAAGAGGCAAGTTTCGTTCTTTATTTTGAGCTTAATAACACTGTTAGTGCATATATGCAGGCCTACCCATGAAAGACATAGATAGATAGATAGATAGATAGATAGATAGATAGATAGATAGATAGAATAAATATAATATATAATAATTTGGTAGCTTCTGAGCTATATTTGAGCCTGAATGTGCAGGGCTTCCCCAAGGCCTGAAAAATATTTCAAGGGTTCTTCCAGGGTCAAAAGGTTGAGAAAGGCTGATTTAGATCATGCCACTAACTGGGGAGAACATCACCAAGTCCTCCCTAACTCTCCATTTGCCTGAGGATCAGTTAGGGTTTCCGCCAGGCTTCAGAAAGGTCGCCATTCATAACAAAGATTAGACTTCACCCACTTTTCTTCCCTTTTAGCCCAACACAGGCAGAAACCTGGAAATGGATGGATTTGCCCGGAGATGTGCAAGTTGCCGTAAGAGCCTCATAAGCATAGGCTGTCCGCATCACTGACATGCTGCTGTTTTTGAGATTTATTGCCTGGGTGCATTTTTGGAAACAGCAGTTTTGTTGATCCCTCCTTGTATTCCACAGAAGTGGACCCGGTGGTAGGATGAGTGAATGAAGAAATGAAGAAACAAATGAATGAGATCTGGCTTCCCTTTCAAAGATCATGTCTTCAGTTGAGATCAGCACCAGTAAGTCTGCTATGGTGCCACCTGTTCAGCCCATCAGGCCTTCCTGGGGGGCTGAAGGAATGGGGAAGAAGGGCTATCACCAGAGATGATGCTGACCCTCTGTCTGGGTTGACATATACTTAACTCTCGAACCAGGTTAAGTGATGAAATGGCTCAAGAACACCTGATACCGAAGCAAAAAAACAGGTTAGCATGATGCACCAGTTCACACAGCTTGCTCAGACAAGGGATCCATTCATATTCCAAACCACTAACAACCCAACCTTATTTTAGTCTTAAACAGCCTTTCTCAAGCTTTTGACCCTGGAGGAACCCTTTAAATATTTTTCAGGCCCAGGGGAACCCCTGCACATTCAGGCTCAAACACAGGCCAGAAATCACAAAATGATTATATTCGTTTCATGGGCAGGCCTGTATAGATGCATTCACCGTGTTCTTAAACTAAAGATAAAGAATGAAACTTGCCTCTTTGATGTGAAGTTGCCTGAATTGGAAATAATTAAAAAAAAAAAATCGTGATCCCCCAGGGAACCCCCGGTGACCTCTTGCGGAACCGGAGGGTGCCATGCAACCCTGGTCGAGAAACCCGGGTCTAAAAGATTGTGTGCAATCTGGATCTGTGAACACCGCAAGGGCTTATGCCCGACCCACTTTGTGAGTGTATTTTTTTGTGGTTCTGAATCCCAAACGGCTTTCGAGAACTCAAATGTTGCTGGAAACAAATCAGTGGGAGTCTGATGAAGACGACTGTAGCTCACAAAAGCTTCTGCCTTTGAGTAAAATGTGTCAGTCAGAAAAGGGGCTACCAGGCTCTTGATATTGGCCACCACAGACTAACACGGTTCTCCCCCCACAATGCTTGCTGGAAAGGTATGTAAATTTAATGGTAATGAAATAAATGGATAGAGCTGTGTTTCTCAACCTTGGCCACTTTAAGATGCGCGGACTTCAACTCCCAGAATTCCCCAGCCAGCCCAGATGCGTGGACTTCAACTCCCAGAATTCCCCAGCTTCCCCATGCTGGCTGGGGAATTCTGGGAGTTGAAGTCCGCACATCCTAAACTTACTAAGATTGAGAAAAACTGGGGTAGAGCCATTGCTTCTGCAACAGGGCCAGCGCCTAACTAAGACCCTTGTTTCTTTATTAGTTGTCATCTTTATTTCATGCTATTTGGATCACAGGCTGGGGTGCAACAGAAAATGAGTGCAAAACCAACAGCAGCAGTGATAAATCAGCAGGCAATGCAACTCATGCATAATCTAAAGTAAAATATTTATTTTCCGGCTCAAGCAGTTTTAATTCCTGTGCAAAACAGATTCCACTTTAATTTACAGAATGAGGAAGTCCTTTGCACTGAGCAGACCAGATTTTTCAAAATCCAGACTGACAGCAGTGTTTGCATGCGTCCAAATATAGACCTGATGGGAAGAACCAAACAGGATGTTCCTGCATGGGAATTGCTTCAGCCTCTCGCACAATATTGTCACTCAGCTGTGAAATGAGTGGATTGTGATTCTAGAGATAAAATTCAGCGAAGGATCTCCGTTTAAGAGAAGGCTGGAATCTTCTCAACACAGCCATATCCATGTAATTTTTATTCTCAAGTGTTTCGTTGTACCCTGGAGTCCAGCAGCCCACTAAACAGGAGTGTGTGATGATGGTGATGCTCCTGTCCATTCAATCGTGTCCAATCCTCAGCTATTCTATCTGGGCCAGCTCTCCCCTCTCTTCCAATCTTGTTTAGTTTCTTTGGTTTCATGTTCTGGCTGGTGTTGGCTTTGGCGGTGTGTTTTTTGGCAGCCTCGTTTCCTTTTAGCGCTGACCATTCCGAGCATAACTGCCCTTTCCAGCGAGCATGACATGGCCAAAATAAGTAAGGCGGAGTTTTGTGATTTTTCCCCAAAAGCAATAGGTCTGGTTTTATACACTCCCATACTTGGAGTCAGCAGCCCAGTAAACAGGAGTGTGTGGGGAAGCTCCAAATACTGAAAATTTTAATTTTTCTCAATTGAATGAAGAGTACAGGTAGTCCTTGCTTAATGACCATTAGTTTAGTGATGGTTCAGACTTACGACAGTGCTGGAAAAAACGACTTATGACCAGTCCTCACACTTAGGGCTGTCGCAGCTTCCCATGGTCACGTGATCGCCATTTTCAACCTTCCTGGCTGGCTTCTGGCAAGCAGAATCAATGGGGAACTGTGTGATTCGCTTAACGACCATGTGGTTCACTTAACGCCTGTGGTGATTCCCTTAACCGTGGCAAAAAGGTCGTAAAATGGGTCGTATTTGCTTAATGACTGCTTTGCTTAGCAACTGAAATTCT